>NC_044359.1:658360-966834 GCF_007364275.1 Archocentrus centrarchus | reverse complement strand
CCCAGGCCCCAGACCCCACGCCCCGAGCCCACAGAGAAGACCGGCCAATCCGGCCAAGGCCAGCAGCCATCACCCCAAGCACCCCGGCCACACCCCAAGACCGTAAGGCAGCACCCACCCAAGCCCCCCACCACCACCAACCAGGACAAGCACACGGACGCCACAAGAAGGCAGCCGCAAGATTCCAGTCCCAGGGGCTATCGGACACACACGGGCCCCGGGAGTCCACCCCAGACCGCCCGCAAAGCACACCAGGAGCAGAGCCCTCAGCCAACCACCCCCGCTAAGTAATGGAGTTGATAAAAACTGACTACCCAGGGTTGAGACCAGGAAGCAGAGTTGCAGTCTTACACGCCTCTCTGCAGCTTCTCTCCTCCTGCCATCCCCCCAAAACCCCATCCCCATAGAGTCGGTGCCTGCTCCCAGACCACCAAACACCAAAGCTAAAATCAGCAAAAAGCTATTTAAGCATAAAAATTCAAAAACAATAAATAATACAGCTTCATCAACTGCACCAAAGAATAAAACAATTAAATGTGGATTGTTAAACATTAGGTCTCTCTCTTCCAAGTCCCTATTAGTAAATGATTTAATAATTGATCAACGTATTGATTTATTCTGCCTTACAGAAACCTGGTTACAGCAGGATGAATATGTTAGTTTAAATGAATCAACACCCCCGAGTCACAGTAACTGTCAGAATGCTCGAAGCACAGGTCGAGGAGGAGGATTAGCTGCAATCTTCAATTCCAGCTTATTAATTAATCAAAAACCCAGACAAAGTTTTCATTCTTTGAAAGCCTGACTCTTAGTCTTGTCCATCCTAATTGGGAAAATCAAAAACCTGTTTTATTTGTTATTATCTATCGTCCACCTGGTCCTTACTCAGAGTTTCTGTCTGATTTCTCAGACTTTTTATCTGATTTAGTGCTCAGTTCAGATAAAATAATTATAGTGGGTGATTTTAACATCCATGTAGATGCTGAGAATGACAGCCTCAACACTGCAAATAAAATTTTAGACATTCGAGAAAAAATTATTCATAACCATCTCAAAGATTATTCTTCATGTTCGGCTGCTTTCAGCACTGCTGGTATTTGTTTAGACTCTTTTGCTCCAGTTGATCTTTCAGAGTTAACTTCAATAGTTACTTCCTCCAAACCAGCAACATGTTTGTTAGATCCCATTCCTACTAGACTGTTCAAAGAAGTCTTTCCAATTATTGATGCTTCAATCTTAAAAATGATCAATCAGTCTTTATTAGTTGGCTATGTACCACAGACCTTCAAGGTGGCTGTAATTAAACCTCTACTTAAAAAGCCATCACTTGACCCAGCTGTCTTACCTAATTATAGGCCAATCTCCAACCTTCCTTTTCTCTCAAAGATTCTTGAAAGAGTAGTTGTAAAACAGCTAACTGATCATCTGCAGAGGAACGGTTTATTTGAAGAGTTTCAGTCGGGTTTCAGAATTCATCACAGTACAGAAACAGCATTAGTGAAGGTTACAAATGATCTTCTTAGAGCCTCTGACAGTGGACTCATCTCTGTTCTTGTCCTGTTGGACCTCAGTGCAGCTTTGATACTGTTGATCATAACATTTTATTACAGAGATTAGAGCTTGCTATAGGTATTAAAGGTACTGCACTGCAGTGGTTTGAATCATATTTATCTCATAGACTCCAATTTGTTCATGTAAATGGGGAGTCTTCTTCACACACTAAGGTTAATTATGGAGTTCCACAGGGTTCTGTGCTAGGACCAATTTTATTTACATTATACATGCTTCCCTTAGGCAGTATTATTAGAAAGCACTGCATCAATTTTCATTGTTATGCAGATGATACTCAGCTTTACCTATCAATGAAGCCAGATGACACACATCAATTAATTAAACTGCAGGAATGTCTTAAAGACATTAAGGCCTGGATGACCTCTAATTTCCTGCTTCTAAATTCAGATCAAACTGAAGTTCTTGTACTCGGCCCCACAAATCTTAGAAACATGGTGTCTAACCAGATACTTACTCTGGATGGCATTACTTTGGCCTCCAGTAACACTGTGAGAAATCTTGGAGTCATTTTTGACCAGGATATGTCCTTCAATGCACATATTAAACAAATATGTAGGACCGCTTTTTTGCATTTGCGCAATATTTCTAAAATTAGAAACATCCTTTCTCAGAGTGATGCTGAAAAGCTCATTCATGCATTTATTACTTCTAGGCTGGATTATTGTAATTCATTATTATCAGGCTGTCCTAAAAGCTCCCTGAAAAGCCTTCAGCTGATCCAAAATGCTGCAGCTAGAGTACTGACAGGGACTAGAAAGAGAGAGCAGATTTCTCCCATATTGGCTTCTCTTCATTGGCTCCCTGTTAAATCTACAATAGAATTTAAAATTCTTCTCCTCACATACAAGGTCTTGAATAATCAGGCACCATCTTATCTCAAAGACCTCATAGTACCATATCACCCCAACAGAGCACTTCGCTCTCAGACTGCTGGCTTACTTGTGGTTCCTCGGATACTTAAGGGTAGAATGGGAGGCAGAGCCTTCAGCTTTCAGGCGCCTCTTCTGTGGAACCAGCTTCCAGCTTGGATTCGGGAGACAGACACCCTCTCTATTTTTAAGATTAGGCTTAAAACTTTCCTTTATGATCAAGCTTATAGTTAGGGCTGGATCAGGTGACCCTGAACCATCCCTTAGTTATGCTGCTATAGGCCTAGTCTGCTGGGGGGTTCACATAATGCACTGTTTCTCATTCACCTTATTTACTTTGTTTATACTCCACTCTGCATTTAATCATTAATTGATATTAATCTCTGGCTCTCTTCCACAGCATGTCTTTCTCTCCCCTCAGCCCAACCGGTCACGGCAGATGACCCCCCCTCCCTGAGCCTGGTTCTGCTGGAGGTTTCTTCCTGTTAAAAGGGAGTTTTTCCTTTCCACTGTCGCCAAGTGCTTGCTCATAGGGGGTCGTTTTGACTGTTGGGTTTTCTCTGTATTATTGTAGGGTCTTTACCCACAATACAAAGCGCCTTGAGGCGACAGTTTGTTGTGATTTGGCGCTATATAAATAAAATTGAATTGAATTGAAATTGAATCAGTGGGAACCAGAAAGATTCAAATTCATCCAATTGGTTTTTAGCAGAAGCAGACATTCTCTCTAAGCTAACATGATCTAATAGTAGATTTCTGTATTGAGTAATACACAGTTTATTTTTTGATTTCCAGTTCATGAGGATAGTTTTCTTAGCAATGCACAAGGCAGTAAGAACTATGTGTGATATATATGACTCCATCGATAATTCATTAACGTCACCTAAAATACACAGTCTGGGGGAAGTTGGAACACGACGGCTAAACCATGTAGATAAGTCTTCGCATATCCTCTGCCAGAACTTCTGAACAGGAATACAAGACCACAGAGCATGCATATAGTTCTCCTCTGAATTGCTTGTGCAGTGGGTGCATATGTTTGAGTGTGTAAGGCCCATTTGGAACATCCTTTGTCCAGAATAGTGCATTCTATGGAGAATTTTATATTGTATAAGTTGTAATTGGGAATTTTTAGTCATTTTGAAGATATTTGAGCATATTTCTGTCCAGAAGTTTTGGTCCGGGCTGATAGAAAGATCACCTTCCCATTTTGTAATCAGGAGGGAGACTGAATCATCAGTTTTTAATAATAATTTATATAATTTTGATAACAATTTGGGGGTACAGAGGTTTAGAAGTTCAGATACCCATGTAGGTATTTCTAAATTCAGTTGATTGAGATTAAATTTTCCCTGCAGGATAGATTTCAGTTGTTGATATTCGAGAAATCTACTGTTGCCCATTCCATATTTTAATATAAGTTCATGGAATGTCATAAGGTTTCCATCTTGGATAATATGTTCTAACTTATTTATCCCTTTATCACGCCATAACGGAAAATTCAGCATTTTCTTTTTCTGACAAATATCTGGGTTGTTCCAAATGGGCGTTAATTTACAGGGGATAAGTGAAGACTTAGTTATTTTTAAAAATTCCCACCAGGCTGACAGAGAGGTGTTAATACTAAGACTTTTAAAGCAGTTATGATGCTTAATACTGGGGCTAATGAAAGGTAGATCTGAGATTTTTACTTTTCCGCAAAGTGCCTGCTCTAAATCCAACCATGGGTTGTCTAATGAATTTGATTTGATCCACTTTGAAATGTACTGCAATCTACTGCCTAAGAAATAGAAATAAAACTTTGGTAGTTCTAGACCGCCATAGTGTTTTGGCTTTTGTAAAGTTTTCAAACTAATTCGCGATGGTTTGTTTTTCCATAGGAATTTTGAGATGTTTGAGTCTAGTGACTTAAACCAAGCAACAGAAGGTTTATTAGGGATCAGTGAGAATAGATAATTAATTTTTGGTAAAACCATCATTTTAATGGTGGCAACTCTCCCCATAAGTGATATAGGTAAACTATTCCAACGTGATAAGTCATCCTCTATTGTTTCTAACAGGGGGATATGATTTAATCGTACCAAGTCTGAGAGCCTGGCGGAAAAATTGATGCCTAAATATCTAATATTACCTGATTTTAGTGGAGTCCTGGAGGTATTCTGAAAGTTACAATTCAAAGGCGAAACTGTTGATTTAGCCCAATTGATAGAGTAATCTGATATAGATGAAAACTTATCTATTAGTGAGATTGTCTTCAGAAGAGAGGATTGTGAACTCCCAAGGAAAAGTAATACATCATCAGCATAAAGGCATATTTTATGATCTGTATTTTCAGTTTGAATCCCTTTAATATTTGCATGTTGACGTATTGCTGCTGCAAGCGGCTCAATAAAAATGATAAAAAGTGAGGGAGAGAGTGGGCAGCCCTGCCTGGTGCCCCTCTGCAGATTAAAGCTTTGGGAAATAATATCATTTGTCCTAACACGTGCATTTGGAGAGCTGTATAGTGTTCTGATCCAGTTTATAAAGGATGAACCAAATCCAAATTTGTGTAGGACCGCTAATAAAAATTTCCAGTTTACCCTATCAAATGCTTTCTCTGCATCTAAAGATATAATTGTGGTTTCTAATTTGTTAATAGAACAATAGTCTATTACGTTTATTAGTCTGCGTGTATTATTGGCTGAATGTCGACCCTTGATAAAGCCTGTTTGGTCTGGATGTATAATAAGTGGAGTAATATTTTCTAATCTTCTGGCCAGGACCTTGCAAATTAATTTAAGATCTAGATTAATAAGAGAGATTGGGCGGTAACTAGATGGGAGTGTGGGGTCTTTGCCTGGTTTAAGAAGCAGGCTAATGTTAGCAGAGTTTAAGGTTGGAGATAAGATGTGATCATTCTGAATCTGAGTCACCATTCTGAAAAAAATGGGAGCTAGCTCAGACCAAAATTCTTTATAAAACTCGGCTGGAAAACCATCTGGGCCTGGGGCTTTATTATTTGGGAGATGCTTTAAGGCTTCCTGGAATTCAGACATTGAAAGTGGTAAATCCAGAGCTGCAACCTGTTCCTCATTTAGTTTAGGTAGATTTATATTGTTAAGAAATTCTTCAATGGTAGCATCAGATGGATTAACCTGTGATGAGTATAAGGCTTCATAAAAATCTTTAAAAGAGTTATTTATTTGTTGTGGGTCATGAGTAATGTTACCAGTTGAATCTTTAATGGAATAAATAGCTGTTTTTTCTTTGTTTAGTTTTAACTGGTTGGCCAGAAATTTTCCAGATTTATTTCCATGTTCAAAGTTTTCCAAATGCAGTCTCTGCAACAAAAATTGTGTCCTTTTATCAATTATTTCATTTAACTCCAGTTTCAGTTTCCTCAGGTTTTTAATTATATGTTCTTGTGGTGAAGTAGCACAGGCTGTTTCTAAAGATTTAATTTTCTGTTCTAATTCTAACACAAGTATGTTTTCTTTATTTTTCCTATGCGAGCAGTAAGATATTATTTTGCCCCGCATTACTGCCTTTCCTGCTTCCCAAAGAACACATGTTGGTATTCCTGGCAGATCATTATGTTCTAAATATGTTGCCCACTGTTTTTTGAAATAGTTAATGAAGTCTTGTTCTTTAAGTAATGATGTATTAAATCTCCAGTTCCTGATTGGTGGTGTGACTCTCTTCTGTGTCAGAGACATAGACACCAGTGCATGATCACTGATCATGATAGGGTGAATCTGGGTGTCTGTAAAAATAAGTTTTAAGACACACTTTAAAAGCATGCAGAGTCAAAGCTGGCCTGACATAAAGGGGCAACTCGTTCCATAGTTTAGGGGCTGAGAAAGCTTGGTCCCCCCCTTCTTAAGCCTAGTTTTAGGAACACTGAGAAGTAGCTGGTCTGCAGATCTCAGTGACCTAGAGGGAACATAAGGGGTTAGGAGTTCGGTGAGATATGATGGGGCCAGCCCATTTAGAGATTTAAAAACAAACAATAAAATCTTAAAATCAATCCTAAAACGTACCGGAAGCCAGTGAAGGGAGGCCAGCACAGGGGAGATGTGCTCAGTTTTAGGAGTTCTAGTAAGAAGGCGAGCGGCTGCATTCTGGACCAACTGAAGGCGTGAAAGAGAGGACTGGTTTATACCAACATACAGGGCGTTACAGAAGTCAAGCCGAGTGGAAATACAAGCGTGTATAACTCTTTCAAAGTTACTAAAAGATAAGAAGGGCTTGACCTTAGAAAGGAGCCTGAGATGGTAAAAGCCTGATCTCACCACAGAGTTTATCTGTTTCTCCAGCTTTAGCTCACAGTCTGTTTTCACACCAAGGTTATTTACTACGGGCCTTACATAAAGATCAAGTGGTCCCAGGTCCAATTTAGCAGTACCACTCGAACTACTGGGTCTAAGGATCATGACCTCAGTCTTACTTTCATTAAAATGTAAAAAATTTAAACCATCCAGGCTTTAATGTCATTCAGACATTCAGTTAATATTTTCAGAGAGCTGCCATCATTTCCTCTCAGGGGCAGATAAATTTGGGAATCGTCAGCGTAGAAGTGGAAGGAGATACCATATTTTTTCAAAATCAATCCTAGGGGAAGTAGATATAAAGAAAAAAGGATCGGCCCCAAAACAGAACCCTGTGGGACTCCACATAAAAGCAGGACAGATGAAGAAGTTGAGCCTCCAAAACTGACTCTAAAACTTCTCTCAGACAGGTATGACTTAAACCACTTCAAAGATATGCCTTTTACCCCCACACAGTGCTCAAGGTGAGAAATGAGAATACTGTGGTCAACAGTGTCAAAGGCAGCTGTGAGATCTAAAAGCATTAAAATAACAGAATCCCCAGAGTCTGTAGCCAATAAAATATCGTTAAAAACTCTTAAAAGAGCTGATTCTGTGCTGTGAAATGCCTTAAAACCAGACTGAAACACCTCAAGGATTTTATTCGTATCTAAACATTTATGGTAAAATGTGAAAGTAAAAATCAGCTCAGAGTCTCTCTGAGTGCTGTGATGACAGGACTGATAATCACAGATACAAGCGGCAGAAATGAGCTTCCTCCAGAGGCTGAACTCTCCCGTAGAGCCGGTGAGGAATGCAGCCATTCAGGAGGGGCTCGGAGTAGAGCCGCTGCTCCTCCACATCGAGAGGAGCCAGTTAAGGTGGTTCGGGCTTCTGACTGGGATGCCTCCCGGGGGCCTCTTGGATGAGGTGTTCTGGGTGTGTCCTACTGGGAGGAGGCCCCAGCAAGACACAATGTCCATACAACAGAGTAAGGCACCGTAAAGTTCACCAGAAACTGAAGAACACACTCACAACTGCATGCCTCAAGGCAGTCATTAATGCTGTTAGCACAGGTAAACCCAGTGTCCACTTCAACCTGAGGATATCTCCATAATCTTTACCTCAGATCAGCAGTGATAAATACTGTAACTAACATTTATCTGGACACACACACACACACACACACACACACACACACACACACACACACACACGCACACGCAGGGGTGTGAATCTGATCAAACCCAGACCAGAGACACCAGCAGCGAATGGCCGAACTGGTTCAGCTGCACTCAGTCCAGTTGGTGGCTGCCCTCTTGTGGATGAAGATGTTTGTAGATGACACTGTGATCTGTAGAGAGAACCTGCAGAGGTGGAGGAGAGTCTGGAGAGGTGGAGGTATGCTCTGGAGAGAAGAGGAATGAAAGTTAGAAGCATGTGTGAATGAGAGGGAGGCAGGCGGAAAGGTGAAGCTGCAAGGAGCAGAGGGAGTGAAGATGGATTAGTTTAAATACCTGAGGTCAACCATCCAAAGACAGGAGAAGAAGAGAGTGTAAGCAGGGTGGAGCAGGTGGAAACGAGTGTCGGGGTGATCTGTGGCAGAAGGAGAGCAGCCAGACTGAAAGGGAAGGTTTCCATGATCACAGTGAGACCTGCTGTGATGGTTTGGAGACGGAGACTCTGACACAGAGACAGGAGGCCGAGCTGAAGATGCTCAGATGTTCACTGGGAGTGAGCAGGATGGACAGGACTAGAAATGAGTCCATCAGAAGGACAGCTGAGAGTCAGAGAGACTGAGAAGGTTTGGACATGTGCAGAGGAGGGAGGGTGGAGATACTGAAGATGGAGCTGCAGGTAGGAGGAGAAGAGGAAGACCTCAGAGGAGGTTCGTGGATGTAGTGAAGAAGGACATGCAGAGGGCCGGTGAGACAGAGGAGGATGCTGGGACAGAGGGAGGTGGAGGCTGATGATCCACTGTGGTGACTCCTAAAGGGAGCAGCTGGAAGAAGAAATACAGCAGTTATGAAGGAGGAGATAATCCACAGAGACCAAAGCAGCCTCTTGTGTCTCAGGCTGTAAACATTTAACATGGCAGTCTATGGGGACTGACTCACTGCTGCCTCTGCTGGACACCAGAGGAACTGCAGCTTTTGGCTCTGTGGGGTCACTCACAGCAAATCTCTGCACGCTGCTGCTCTCTCCTGTCAAACAGCAGCAGCGTTCAGTTCAGCTTTAATGATCATCTAAAAACTGCGTGTACAGAATCACACCTGACAAACAAGCTTTGGCCCAAAATCCTGCCTCATAAAACTTTTTCCCCCTGAAGTTGACCTTCTGCTGTCTCAGGGTTCCACATCTCTGATGATGATGGTTCTCACCTTTCTGAGAAGGTCTGGGATTGTTTCCCCCATCACACAGGAAGAGGAAAACAAAGCATGCTGGGAAAACGGAGCTGGACTTCAGTCTCAGAGAGAGGAGCTGCTCAGGACTGCTGCTTAGGGTTATCACCCGTCCCGTAAAATACAGAATCGTCCTTTATTTGGCAGTTAAATGTTGCGTCCGTATTGGGACGCCATTGGTTCGGTATTTTCTAAAATGTCCAATCCTCATTGCTGTCACACACACATCAACACTAAATGTAACAATTAAGCACAGAATAAAATACAGGAAGTACTAAGGCCAGCTGAATTGTTGTGGATCCTCTTATGACCCCCCCACCCCCGGCCTGCCACGGACCGGTGTTGCCTGCTGGCGCTGCTGTCACCGTTTCCTAGTGACAGACGTCACACACCCGCACATCCACGGCTGAACAGCGTCAGTGGGGATGAGTTTAAGGCAGAGTGGAACAGTTGTTGGTGAGTTTGTTGTGTGCGCACAGCGGGCTGTCTGATATCAGGCAGCATGGATCAGGAGAGCAACACTGCAGAGAGGTCAGAGGTCAGAAAAGCCAGGCATCAGTGTTGCAGTGCTTCATACCACAGTCATCTCCGCACACTGATTTGGTACAGAGTATTATGTTATTATTGATTCAGTTTGTTGTGCTTTAGCAGACTGTTGTGGTTGATTGATTGTTTAGTTGAGTCTGAATGATCATTAATTGAATATACCGTAGTATTAGTATACATATATATATATATGGCCATTGAAAGAACAGTAAACCTCTGATTCTTGAGACTTTGGCAAAATCATGTCCCACCAAAAAAGTGCAAATTCCATTTGCACACTAAATGTAAAAATTAATAAAACATAACTGGGGTTAATCTCTGAGAGATTTTGGCACAAATATTATGATTTTTATTTACTGATTTATATGATTTTATGATATGCAGGCGAGTCTATAATTTTGATTTGATGAAAACCTGTTTAAAATCTTTTTAAAATATGAAATATCTCAGAAAGGTGAAAGAGAAAAATGAAGAAAATGAAATGAAGTCAAAATCAAACTAAAAACTTGAAGGTTTTAGCAACATTTACTATAAATTTGTGGTCACTTAAAGTTTGTACCAAGTTTTTGTGAACAGATTTTTATAAAAAAGCAATAAAATCAGGAAACTCCATGATTAGTTATATTCCTGAGGGTTTTTCCTCTTCAGGGTTCACAGAGAGTCCCTGCAGCAGGAACAGGTCTGCTCTTTAAAGCTGCTGCTGTCGGGGCACCACATGGTGACAATTTTAACAAATACATAGAAAACAAACACATTTTTATAAAAGTTACATACTGCAGCTTTGAGAGTTACAATAAGTTCTCATTTTATTTAGTTCATTAGTGCACACTCTACACAAACACATCACATTAGGTGCTGCTGTCATGTGCTAGATCATACAGAATATCATTTACTAGGTTAATTGGGCAATAACTTGTGTGCAAGTTGTGTTTCATTGCACTTTGTTATATATTTGCATGTAATGCAGCCTTATTTAACAGCACTTTATAGGCAGCAATCTTTCACAATAAAAAAAAAAGTATTTAATTTTATGTATGACTAATTGCTTTCTTGATCACCCCTTTACAAAAAAAGACAACATAAAATGTGAGTCAGGTGACTCGGGCCATGTTGGTCCTGGTCCTGAGAAGCTGTGGTGGAGGTCCCTTATTTTCATTTGTGAAAGGTGGCGACTCCACTGCTGCTGCAGTTTGAGTTTGAAAAGATTTCAGAGTTCAACCAGCGACTGCAGAAAGCTTTGTTTGTTTGTTTGTTTGTTTGTTTTTTTATTTCTCTGTTACTTTCTCACTACGTCACAGTATCTATGACACAGTGGCCACGTGTCCGGGAAATGCTTCTATCGCGGGGCGTTCGTGACGCTCCAGGATGTTTCAAAATACAAAACCATTTCCTTCCAAAGTAAAAGCCTCAAAACGAAATAAATTAAGCTGAAAATTACACTCATTAATTTTGATCTCTTGTATTTCTGTACTTTTAATAACATTTGTGAAATCTGAACATAAATGCTCCTTGTTTGTTATGGTTGCTGGATGTAAACACGAAAAGTTTTAAATCTTAAGTTATATTTAATTTCTTAATTTTTAATCATATAACCTGACAGCAGGGCTGAGCCAGTAACAGCTAAATGTCAGACAATAACAGTCTGTCTAAACCAAAAAAGGTCCTGTTTAACTGTTTCAAATTAACTTTATTCTATCTTTTTTCTACCACTGGTCTATAGAATTATATCAGAATAGCTTTTATTTGTTATACACATACTTATCAAATAAATGCCACCGTATTTATACAGACCAGTGTTAGAAAGAAAGGTTAAATCAATAAAACTTTTAGTCGTATGACGCGCTCCAGCTTTTATTTTGAAATTCAGACCGGAAAGTATTCTCTGTGTTTTTACTTTGATCCGGATCCAGCGGCGTCCCGGTCCGCAGCGGGAGTCTGACCGAACTGTCCCTAAGCTTTCACACGGTTTGACTCCGCGGGGATCCCGTTAGCCAGCCTGCGGATCCAACATGGAGGACATGTACGTCAAACCCGGTGAGTTTCTCCTCCGGCAGCGGCTGGCTCCGGGCAGAAGGTTATCGGTGTAGCCGAGGTGGACGGTACCGATCCTGCCCGGTACCGATCCGCCCTCTCTCTCACAGTCACGGACTTCATTCAAAAATGTGTCCTTTTAAAGTTTGAGACTTCAGGCCATAAATAAGCGTGTTATAACCACCATCTTCGTCATTTCCGGTTATTAATGTTGCTGTTTTTCATTCGGCCTCCACGTCATGTTTCTGTTCCGGGATCTACAAACGCAGCTTTGACCTTTCACACGGCCGTTTCTGTGTGTCGGGGCTTCCTCCGGATCATAAAGCGCGGCGCCGGTAACCTGAGAGCCCGTTAATGAGGGCTGGTGCTGAGCTCAGCTGGCTCCAAGCCTCTCTGCCAAAGACAGTCTCACCGAACTTCATTCAAAAATCAGTTAATAAGTTTATGTTGATGTTTTCACAAACGGAAAGTCCTGATCTGGTAACACCGGAAATCACGTGATCAGTGAGCTAGAGCTCGATAAACAACCTGATTGATCCTCCTATTGTTCGACAGAAGTGTGTCAGTGTTACTGCTTTAAAGTACAGTGTAATGCACCACAGCTACTTTCACTATTGATTAGTTATTGATGACGTCAGACACCCCCCCTCCCGGGATAAAAAGGTTCAGTTTACTGTGTATTCAATAATTGATCTGGCTGATCATTATTGATCAAATGTGCATTTCTGTTAATGAACTGAGCGATTGAACAGGTCTAACCACGCAGCTGAGGAAGGTTAAAACACGTGTGTTTTTATACCTGCCCACCTTGAACTTGGCTGTTCTCAGGTAACCAGGAGCGAGGCTGGAACGACCCCCCTCAGTTCTCCTACGGCCTTCAGAAGGCCCACGGACCGCAGAGGAACCTCCTCAACAAGAGGCCAGCAGCAACCTCAGGTACAGTCAGCTGACCCACCTGCTAATCACACCAAAATTACACCCCATGCATATGATAACCTCCGTCTACAGGTGCAGGGCCCCCACCGACAGCCCCTCCCTCCTCCAACCCTTTAGCTCCACCTCCTTGTGGTGTAGCTCCACCTCCACTCTGCTCAGGTAAGGAATAGAAGGTTTCTAATCAGAGATCAGTAGCTGACAGCTGAGATGATCGATATGTGATTTCTCACAGCTGGACCTCCACCTGGGGGCATGGCCACACCCCATCCTCCTCACCTGGGACAAATGAGGAGCCAGAGAGAGGCTGGCATTAGCCAATCAGAGAGTGAGCCTGATGTCGGGGGTGTGATGCTGGTACTGAACGGAGCGCTCCGCGCCTGCAGACACTCTGTTAAAGTGAGCTTATATCCGTTACATCAGCAGGGGGTGCTGCCACGTCACAGTGAAATAACCTTTGACCCTGAGCTGAACCTTTATATTCATCAAAGAAATAACTAAATATTTTAAATCAGCTGAGGTCAGGGATCAGATTTTCACCTGCAGTACCAGATTTGGCCACTGGGAGGGGCACAAGTCATTTTCTCTTCCATTAACAGACAGATGTGTTTAACTCTGAGTGACCTTTGACCTGTCTGCAGGCTCAGGTGTGTAATGATGTGGCAAAGCGGCTTCACCTGATGGAGGACAGCTGGAGGTCAGGTAGGCTGAGCCTGCCCGTCAGGAGGCGCATGGACACCCTGTCTCTGGGTAAGCTGTTTCACTGCACACCTGTCTGATTATACACCTGCCTGGTTATACACCTGCCTGTCTGTCTATCTGATTATACACCTATATACCTGTCTGCCTGCACACCTGTCTGACCACTCACCTGCTTGTCTCTCAGAATTACAGTCAGGCCGCTGGGACTCGGCTGATGAGATCCATCGCGCCCTGATGGTTGATCATGTGACCGAGGTCAGCCAATGGATGGTTGGCATCAAACGACTCATTGCCGAAACCCGAAATCTGAGTCCAGAACTCCTAGAACCACTTCAGAAACTGAGAGAGCCAGAACCTGTCAAAGAGCCAGGAGAACCCCAGGACTCTTTAGAACTAGTCCATAAGGGGGAAGAACCTGCTGAAGACTTGGCAGAACCAGTCCAGGACCCCGTCTCCCAGTCCTAACTTTCCTGGACTCCTTGTTCTGTAATCCAAACCAGGAATTGCTGCTATAATTCTCACAGCTGTTTACTTCAGAAGGGGGTCTGCTGGGAACTCTGGACTCGGACTCTCTGGATTTTGAACTTTCCTGGACTGGAATGGGAGCTTTACCTGTGGGTGGACTCTACCTTGGACTTTCTCTGCACTGGCCCGTGGACTCTCTCGCTGAAACACCACCTCCCCCCGCGGTGCGCTGCCATGGCTCTGACCTCTGGCGTGTTTCTGGACTCGGGTCCTTGAAGTGGGGGAGAACCAGTGAGAGCTGGTTTCCAGTGCGGAGCGAGTGTGAAAGTGTTTGTCTCTGATGTGGGAATAAATCAGTTTTCTCTCTTTCTCTGTCTCCGCCTCTTTGATTCTCGAGGGTTGGTTGCTCTGTTTTAGGTTATGGAAACAAGCCCCCCCCCCCCGCGTGTTGAAGGCTGAGTTCAGGACTCCTTTACCTCTCTTCTGCTAACATGGCTCCCATTGCGGTCGGTTCCATGGTTCACGGTCTCACAGCTGGAACCGCTCGGCTGTGAGCTTGCTGACCTTACATCACATTAGCCTCCTCTGTACCTCCTCTGAGGGCTGCAGTTGAACGAATCAACTGGTACCCAGCTGCTACTCTGTTAGCACAGTACTGATACAGGCTGCAGCAGCTGTGCTGCCTCCAGTCTGTTTAAGCTCTTCATTTGTTTCTATTATCACTCTGTCCTGGCTCCTGATTGGTCGATGCTGCCAACATCGTTCCTGTGAACTCACTTGTAGCTAGATTAATAAATCCTGGCTTGACTAATTGAGTGGATGAACACCATGATGTGACCTCTTAACCTGACTGATCATGTTAGGGTAAAGTTGAGTTGATATTGTCCTGCTTTGTGTGCTTGTTTAATGGTCTTCTGCAGCGTTGCAATCATCCTTCTTGCAGCAAAGCTGTTTTTGTGTTCCTCAGATCTGTATCACCACCTCCTCTGATGATGTCTGATTGGAGTCAGCGGTGCTCAGCTCATCCATTTTGTACAGAAGAGTCAAACTCACCCTTTCACATGAAAGGCGCTTTGAGTGCTCATATCTGAGTAGAAAAGCGCTATATAAGAACTAGTCCATGAGATCATGAAGCAGAAAGTCTGAGCTAACAGACAGAGTTGATAAGCACCCGTCTCTGACTGGTTTTAGGTTTTGTCAGGCCAGCTAACACGGGGGAAGCTAACAGAGGGGAAGCTAACACAGGGAAAGCTAACAGAGAGGAAGCTAACACAGGGAAAGCTAACAGAGAGGAAGCTAACACAGGGAAAAGCTAACAGAGAGGAAGCTAACACAGGGAAAGCTAACAGAGGAAGCTAACACAGGGAAAGCTAACAGAGGAAGCTAACACAGGGAAAGCTAACAGAGGAAGCTAACACAGGGAAAGCTAACAGAGGAAGCTAACACAGGGAAAGCTAACAGAGAGGAAGCTAACACAGGGAAAGCTAACAGAGGAAGCTAACACAGGGAAAGCTAACAGAGAGGAAGCTAACACAGGGAAAGCTAACAGTAGGAAGCTAACACAGGGAAAGCTAACAGAGGAAGCTAACACAGGGAAAGCTAACAGAGGGAAGCTAACACAGGGAAAGCTAACAGAGGAAGCTAACACAGGAAGCTAACACAGGGAAAGCTAACAGAGGAAGCTAACACAGGGAAAGCTAACACAGGGAAAGCTAACAGAGAAGCTAACACAGGGAAAGCTAACAGAGAGGAAGCTAACACAGGGAAAGCTAACAGAGGAAGCTAACACAGGGAAAGCTAACAGAGGAAGCTAACACAGGGAAAGCTAACAGAGGAAGCTAACACAGGGAAAGCTAACAGAGAGGAAGCTAACACAGGGAAAGCTAACAGAGAGGAAGCTAACACAGGGAAAGCTAACAGAGAGGAAGCTAACACAGGGAAAGCTAACAGAGAGGAAGCTAACACAGGGAAAGCTAACAGAGAGGAGCTAACACAGGGAAAGCTAACAGAGAGGAAGCTAACACAGGGAAAGCTAACAGAGAGGAAGCTGGCTGTGGACGTGCTTCATAGTTGGTTTGATGATTAACTGTTTATAAGAGAAGACCTGAAGACAGTGAGTCTGAGTCAGCCTCGGTGAGCAGTGCTGGACATGTTTAGGGCAGGGCCTTTTAGGAGAAGTTAGAACATATTTTCTATATCTTTTTTCCAACTTTATTTATCAAGGTGGGTGTTTACAGAACAAAAACAACATATACCATCTTCACATGTCAATGTAGAATAATTCTGCATATAACAGTTATACAGTGCAAAGAAATAGCTGCATTGGGTAAAGGAAAGAAAAGAGAATGCTGGGGGGTCAGAGGTCATAAGAATACATTCAGCGCTGCACATTTCTCAGTAGTTTTATCTCTTTTGTGTATCAGAGTCTTTAATTGTCTGAATGTATTGTTTGACCTCATTCTGCAAAGCAGTGAGGCATGGTTTCAGAGTATTTACATCAGTGAGTGGTATTTTTTATCAAGTAGCCAGAGTTGGTTTTTGTGTGCAGTTTTTAAAGAGGCCAAACAAACTTTCTTCAATGACGTGCAGAATCCTGCAGACAGAAAACAAACTGAAGCTGCAGCCATGAAAAGGCTGAACCAATGAATATTCTTCTTCACAGAATCAGTAGAGACCAGATAAATATGTTCATAAATAACACATGACAGAGCTGTGGTCCTAACAGATCAGGCTTCTGCAGTACTCAAATCAGACCAGCAGGGGGAAGCAGAACACCACACTCATCTGAGTGGCTGCTGCAGGTCCATAAATGTGTGGAAACCTTTCTGTGTTTTCCTGTTTGCAGAATCACAGTAAGTGAAGTCATGTCTGCGTTTAACTAAATATTGTGTGAAGCTTTTAAGAGTTAAAGCCAGTTACTGATCAGCATCACGGCCACGAGCGAACCCTTTCCTCACTGTTTCAGGAAAAAGACCCCAGAGGTCTGGACCTGAGACAGAGAACAGGAAGTGTCCAAACAGAGATGGAAGGGCACCTTCTGGATTACCAGCAGGGTAACTGTGAGGGGATGATCCCGGGATCCTTTCCATCACAACATCCAGCCAAGAAGACTCTCTGGGAGGAAGACGTCACATGATCCAGGTGTAGCATAAATAGAAGACTACAAATCCACAGAGTTCAGCACAAGCTGCAAACACTGAGCAGCCGCAGGAACAGCCAGACTTTAAAAAGCTGTTACAGGCTGAGCAGCTCTGGCTGGATGTTCCCATGAAAGGGCAGAGTGATGCTCGCTGTTATTTATTGATGACGTGACAGGAGAAAGGTGGAGCGTACAGGGAGGTGCAGCAACACTTCACATGGACACGAGGAGCCGACCGTGGTGAGAAAGCAGAGTTAGCTTCATGGCGCTGCTGCAGACCAGCACGAGGAGGAAACTCACTGTGTGCTCGCAGCGTGCAGCATTCACACATCCGTCTGCAAAGCATTTCCATGCAGCTGAACATGAACACATGTCCAAATACGTTTGAGCCCCTGAAAACAGATCAGCAGAGGTTCCTCAGCAGGCAGTGAAACATTTAATCCCTCACACTAAAGCTGAGAGCCTGAACTTCAGCTGTGGTGTTGGAGCACACCGCCAACCTCACACAACCATCTCACAAACAGTGTAACTGTTTAAAGTGTGAATGAGGCCACAGAGAGAATCTCATCATGATTAGACAAAGGAAATCATGTAATCTGATTACAGGTACGGCCTGTTGGAGAAGCATGAATGTGTAGATCTTTTATTGTGATCTACGAGTCTCACAAACCCGAGCTCAGAGGAAGAAGCACCTGTCTCACTTTTACCACGCAGCACAGCTGGGAACGCCACGCAGGAACATCGAACCGGCCTGCCAGCTCCCACACTTCCTGATCCAGAACACTTTGTGCTGCAGCTCCCTGAAGCCTCTCTGCTCTCTGTGTACGCTCCATATCTGAGCTGCTGTTTGGGGTTAAAGGATGCTTTAGAAACCACAGTCTGTGGGGAGGGAGGGAGGGATTTTGTTTTGACAGAAGTACTTGTGGATTCAGATCCATCATTCTGAGGACATTTAAGAGGACTGTCACACCTTCAGTGGACGGTTCAGTAGTCAGACGTGTGTCTGTGGTCCAGGTTTGAGGATCGGGGTTTGGAGATGATGTTTGGAGATGTTCTGTTCCTCCTCCTGACTCAGGAAAACCTTCAGATTAATGAACAGAGAGTTTCAGCTTCACAGCCTCAAACAGCTGCTGCTGTCATCTTATTACAGTTAATGTTTACTTTGGAGCTAACCAATCACAAACCACCATATGCCATCACATCTGCTCACCGGCCCAGTGCTCCCAGTGTTCCCAGTGCTCTCAGAGGCGCTGGTCTGGTGTTTCACCCACTCACAGCTTGTTTCTCAGTGTTTGGTGGCAGCAGCTGCAGAGCTCAGGCTGAACTCTGCTGACCAATCAGCTCTGCTTCAATCCTCCTCTTCATCCCCAGAGAGGAGGAGGAGGAGGAGGAGGCTCAAAAGGAGGAAGCCAAGCAGAAAAGATGAGTGACAGAAAGACGAAGAGAGAAGCAGAAAGAAGGAAGCTCGTCCCAGCGGAGACAAACAGAGCTAAAAATAGAGGGAAAGAAAGGAGAGGTCGACTCCTCCGGCTGCTGGACGCGCACTCTCAAACACGAACCTGATCACTGTCAATACTCAGCGATCAATCGCAGCTCTGTCACACGACCAGCGATCAATCACCCCTCTGTGAGCAAACACAGGAAATGATCCGGCTCACACGTCAAGATGTTACTGTCTAAAACCCGAATATTCACAGCAACATCCACCAGGAATAAACAGGGTAACTGTAACAATGTAACTGATCCATAATGATGATGTCATTCAACTGATCCACTAATCAGCTGTTTCGGGTCTACAGCAGCCCCCAAAACACAAAACCTGCCGCCCCCGTCAGCTGGAAACACTGCAGGGATCTCAAGACTTCCAGGTGCTCTCAGACCTCCATGGTAACCCAGACCTCCAGATTTCCATGCTCCCAGATGTTTAGGGGCCTCCTGGTGCCCCCAGTCCTCCAAAGTCCCCCCCTGGACCTCCAGGTCATTGTAGCAGGTTTGCTCTCACCAGGACCTACAGCTGCTACTCCTGTAAAAATAATAGCATACCAGCATTTATAGCACTGAGTGAAGTGTTAACAGTAGTACTGGTAGCAGTAGTAGTATTAGCAGTAATAGTATCACTAATATTTGCAGTTTAATGTGCAGTTTTTGGTACTCTGATTCTTACTTTCAGCTCAGAGGATGCAGTTACCATAGCGACTCTGTGTGTGTGTGTGTGTGTGTGTGTGTGTGTGTGTGTGTGTGTGTGTGTGTGTGTGTGTGTGTGTGTGTGTGTGTGTGTGTGTGTGTGTGTCCTGCCCTCTGATTGGCTGGCGGGGGAGTGGGCGGGCAGGGCGAGCCTCTCGCAGCCTCAGATCGGCACAGAGAGACGGAGAGACGCGGCTCTTCCTCACTGCTCTCTCCATCATCCCTCCATCTTCCTCCTCCTCCTCTTCCTCCGTCCACAGCAAACTCTCTGCCTCCATCTCTGCTGCTGCTTCTTCTCTTTCTGCCTCCTCTTCTTCATTCCTCCGACACACACAGACGGGTCTAACTCTCGGCCTTCATCATCATCATCCTCAGAGGAAGACGACAGGGAGCTCCCTGACCCCTCGCCCCACAGGGTCACCATGGCAACGGTCATCTGCACTCGTTTTACTGAAGAGTATCAGCTGTACGAAGAGCTGGGCAAGTGAGTGTCATCCTCATCATCTTCATCACCGTAAAGTACCGCAGAGTTTCCATTCGTCCTTCATCATCATCATCATCATAATTATTTTATTACTACATCAATAAAATCATGGTAATCATGATTTTATAAAACATTTTAAATAATTTTCCTTATTCTTGTTGTTTATTATTATAAATCATAAATAAAAATCAGATATTTTAATTTTCGTTTAAAGTTTATTTTTTAATCTTATCCATGAAACTATTTTTTTCACATTTTATTTGAACTATTTGATTTGAACTAATTGATCTTTAATCAAGTTTATATTTTCTGCAGAATTTCATATGAGAATTATTATTTTAATTTATTTTCAATTCAGCAATTTTTTTATATTTTCCTCATAATCAGCTATTTTATTATTGAAATATTTATTATATATTATCACTGTTTATACTTTGAAGCTAAATATTGAAATTTATTTCACTTTAATTATTAATAATTAGATTTTTAATAATTAATCTAAGAATTAAAGCATTTTAAGACATTTTTAAATAATAATTATTATTATTATACAGGTGGTGTAAAAAAGATTTTATTAATTATGATTTGTTATATATTCAGATTTTGTACGACCCTCATTAGAATTTTAAATATCACATGAGTATTTTATTTCTGTTATTATGGTACATGTTTTACTGTAAACCGTGGCAACCGACAGGAGCACGACTTAATCATCTGATTATTTATAGATTATTGATTGTGCTGCTGATCAGCCGCTGATCAGGAAGGACGGCTGATGAATGCATAGAAGGATGGAGGGATAAGTGTAACACCTTCTGACCCCATCCCACTCACCACCCACACACACACACACACACACACACACACACACACACACACACACACACACACACACATAATGCCAGGTCTCTTACATAATGTGATGTGGGTGGCAGAATGCAGCTTTCATAAGAAACACAGAAAGCTTTCTGCAGAAACCACAGTTTCACTTCCAGCCATAAAATCATGTATAACTGCTCATCAATATTACAGGTATTGATTATTGCTTGATAAAAGCAGACTTAAAACAGCAAATACCCAGGCTCTTAATTCTTTTCCAGAATACACCTGGTCTTTCTTAAGGGATGCCAAATCTCCACAGACTGTATATCAAGGATGGATGTAGCCACCATGATGTCATCCATTTTCTCAGTATTATTGTAGGGTCTTTATGTTACAGTATAAAGCACATTGAGAATACTGTATGTTGTGATTTGGCGCTATATAAATAAACCGAATTGAATTGAATTGAATCGAATCCATTGGTATATGGAGTGTTGATTTTGGCCACTGGTATCTGGTTTTTGTAAGGAAGGTGGCCAAGCAGCAACCCCGGAGCTGAAAATAAAGCTAGCGCTGAAGCATTTTTAGGATTAGCAGGAATCCGTATCCCTGTCTCTGGATGGATACTAGGCTAGCTAGCATTAGCTCATAACGTAGCGCTCCAACCTTTTGTCCAAATATGGACACACCTGGAAACAAAAGACCGATATGATGGCAGCAAAAAAGATATTTAAGCCAAATAAAAAACCAAATGGTGATGTCGCAGTTCTTATTATACATCAGGATTGATTCACTTGGAGCCCGCCTCTTGTGGTCATTGGAGGAACTGCAGGTTTCGATGTTGGCTTCATATTTCAGTCCTGGAGGTTTCTCCTTACTTTAAAGTCCTGCAGGCTGGTGTCAGGCCCTTGTTATAAGATGATCTCTGTTCTGTGTAAGTCTGCTGATTGGTTCCTCCTGTCATGTTTCCAGGGGAGCGTTCTCAGTGGTGCGGCGCTGTGTGAAGGTTCTGTCCGGTCAGGAGTACGCCGCCAAGATCATCAACACCAAGAAGCTGTCTGCCAGAGGTGAGGACCTGAAGGACACACTCACAGTGCCGGGCTGACCCGGAGTCAGAGCGTTACACAAACACTCAACCCCGAGCTTTAATGAGGCCCACGGGGAAGCCTGAACCCTCGACCTTCACACAAACAGCCTCACAATCCACACACACAGCAGGTCCTCACGCAGAGAACGACCTTTGACCCACAAGAGCTGTCCTGTAAGAGTCACGTGATCAGACTGCTTCCAGGATGGGATTTTTGTGTGTGGGAGGTTGTGCTCTTTATATGCTATAGGAGGCCTTGTTTCTATCCACAGTATTCCTGACTTCGCGCCACTACCCATAATTCATAGCGGAAGCCGGTAGTTTACTTCTGTTTGCGCTGTTGTTCACGGTTGCGGGCTTACACGCTTGCCGTTCATTTAAACATTTTAACACTGCAGTTTCTTTTACCTGCCTAAATGGTACCACATCAGAGGTGGAGACATTGCAAGGATGTTTTAAAAAGCAGCGAGGTAACAGTGCCTCACCCGTAACTGGTGTAAATGACATGAAATTATGGCCTGAAGTCGCTACATCCACATTATCGGTTACCTTGTTTTTTCCGAAGGTGTTGATGGCAAAGAATCACGTAATTATAAGAGCACCAGATTACCTTCAAAGCAATAAAATCAATAAAGTAATGCTGAACAAACAAGGCAACATTGTTTTCCTTAAAGCAGCTGTAGAGCCGAGCCAGAGCATCGGCCAAGCTAAGCACTTAGCATGGGTCATGCTAAGGGAAAGTGGAGCGGAGGAGACAGTCAGCTGTTCCTGTATCTCTGATTAGGGAAATCATGTAGTGATGCTGCAGCTATTCTGTGGAAGGTAAATCACTGATCTGGATATCAGAGTGTTCAGATCACTGAAACAGAAACACTGGACTGGCTGAAGGCTGTGATCGAGGAGACACACAGCTGTCATCCTGCTAACTGCTACGTGTTTACATGAAGGCAGGCATTGTTTAAGCTTTGTGTAGGCTGTATGCTGTAGTGTCACACTATAAATAAAATAACGTAAAAAAATAAGAGGCTGTACATTAAAGGAAAACTTAAAACATAAGGAAACTAGAAGCACTCAGAGAGCGCAAACCTCCGCCAAGGCCATAGGGTCACTGACGCTGTAATACGTGTATCTAAATACTGTGAAATAATCTTTCATCTTTCCCAGACAACTATAACCCTCTATCCCGCAATAGTGAAGAATCCCTGGATCCAGATCATGATCCAGATCACCGCCAAAATTTAATCACTTCTTCCTCTTGTCATTTCCAACCACTCCACAAAATTTCATCGAAATCCGTTCATAACTTTTGGAGTAATCCTGCTGACAAACAAACAAACAAACAAACAAACAAACAGACAGACAGACAGACAGACAAACAAACCAACGCGACCGAAAACATAACCTCCTTGGCAGAGGTAAAAATACAGTAATAGGATGTGCAACTGGGTAGTATAAATTTGGGGAAAAAGAACAAATTTACAGAATAAAATAATTTGAAAAAATGGACAGACTGATGTAGTGACAACCGACAACAGCACAAGTTGAACCCGAGCTCATGTTCCAACTAATAAAGCCGCCTGTTACAGCACGAAGTAACCGAATTTTGTCATTAACTCTGGCTCTGACTTTGGGTAACCAGAAGTATAAAACCGTAAAGCGGAAGTAGCCGTCTGTCATGGAGCCTACGTATGCTCTTACAGAAACCTGTGGATTGATCAGCTGAATGTACATCCCAGTGCACCGGGTCAAAGTTCGTACTCAGTGTGGTGCAAACCACAGGAAGTAATGAGTTTCAGAGCCCAGTGGGACTACTGTGGCGTTGCATGTGAGGAGCAACTTATCTCATTAAGACCCAATCACACTGGCCTAGAGACCAGCTGACGACCTGCAGTCTGTAGGGAAACGCATCGTTGCTGAGGTTACTGGGTGGTTGCTGGGTGATAGGTGGCTGGTTGCTGGGTGGTTGCTGGGTGGTTGCTGGGTGATAGGTGGGTGGTTGCTGGGTGGTTGCTGGGTGATAGGTGGGTGGTTGCTGGGTGGTTGCTGGGTGATAGGTGGATGGTTACTGGGTGGTTGCTGGGTGATAGGTGGATGGTTGCTGGGTGGTTGCTGGGTAGTTGCTGAGTAGTTGCTGGGCAGTTGCTGGTTGATAGGTGAATGGTTGCTGGGTGGTTACTGGGTGGTTGCTGGGTGATAGGTGGGTGGTTGCTGGGTGGTTGCTGGGTGATAGGTGGATGGTTGCTGGGTGGTTGCTGGGTGATAGGTGGGTGGTTGCTGGGTAGTTGCTGAGTAGTTGCTGGGTGGTTGCTGGGTAGTTGCTGAGTAGCTGCTGAGTAATTGCTGGGTGGTTGCTGGGTGATAGTTGGGTGGTTGCTCTGTGGTTGCTGGGTAGTTGCTGAGTAGCTGCTGAGTAGTTGCTGGGTGGTTGCTGGGTAGTTGCTGAGTAGCTGCTGAGTAATTGCTGGGTGGTTGCTGGGTGGTTGCTGGGTAGTTGCTGAGTAGCTGCTGAGTAGTTGCTGGGTGGTTGCTGGGTAGTTGCTGAGTAGCTGCTGAGTAATTGCTGGGTGGTTACTGGGTGGTTGCTGGGTGATAGGTGGGTGGTTGCTGGGTGGTTGCTGGGTGATAGGTGGGTGGTTGCTCGGTGGTTGCTGGGTAGTTGCTGAGTAGCTGCTGAGTAGTTGCTGTGTGGTTGCTGGGTAGTTGCTGAGTAGCTGCTGTGTAATTGCTGGGTGGTTACTGGGTGGTTGCTGGGTGATAGGTGGGTGGTTGCTGGGTGGTTGCTGGGTGATAGGTGGGTGGTTGCTCGGTGGTTGCTGGGTAGTTGCTGAGTAGCTGCTGAGTAGTTGCTGGGTGGTCCCCCTGAAACCTCCCTGTGACTCCTCTGCTCGCTGACACAGATCCCTGCGGTCCCCTGTAGGTTCACTCACTGACCATCAGGAACTTGAAAAAGTTGGACTCAAACCTGGAATGTGTTCACCTTCAAAGTAAAAGTTGTGGGGGGTTTTTTAAACATCTTGGTTTCAGCAGTAAGGCACAGCTTTTACTTTGAAAGCAGACACTCGCCAACCGCTCCGTGGCTTCAGTGCAAACCGTCCAATCACAGGGAGGTTTGTGGTGCTCCGTCATTGACACCCAGCAGCTGCTCACCAACCAGTCGAGGAGTTTCTCTCGTGATCAGTGATTACCAGGCAACAGCCAACTGGTCTCTGGGCCTGTGATCTCAGTAAACGCTGTTTGGGTGGATGAGGTTGAGCGTGCTCTCTGTCAGAGGTAACGAAGCACAGGTGCAGACACCTGTAGACTCAGTGCAGTCCTCAGACACCTGTCAGAAACAGATCTTCACTGTTACTGCCTGCATGTAAGATCTCAGCCTCGTTACTTTAGGTCATTGGTTCAGACATTGCACCGATTTCAGCTGAGATGGAGGAGGAGTAACAGAAAACAATCCTATTGTCCATCCATTGTTGGTGCTGATGACTGATGTAGACGACAGAGGCTAAAACATGGAGGGAGCAGGAGCACAAAGACGCACATCTGTGTCACGAAGCTCCTTTTCACTTTTATGAGGCTGAATCAGGTCTTTCTGCCAGTTCCTACCAGAGGACGGTTAATGAACTTCTGCCTGAGTGAGGAGCACGCTCAGTCGTGTGAAGCCTCGTCAGCTCATAGTTTGGGTCCTCGTGTGGCAGTGTTGGCGATGGGTGGACTAATGTTAGCGAGTGCTGCTCAGAGTCGATGCTGAAGCAGAGATGCGTTGAGGTGTTCAGAGCTCGGCAACCTCGTCCCGAGTCGTCACATCGAAGTCACAGACCATTAGAGGAGGCTGAGAGTCAGAGGAGGTGGAGGAGGAGGAGGAGGTGGAGAATACTGTTCAGACGTCTGCAGTAAAAAGTCTTTCTCACATGAAACAGCTGCAGATGTTTCCTCATGTATTCCATACCATCTTCTTTATGGGAGAAACCTGCTGAATGGAATAAACCTGTCCTGGAACAAATGAGCCAATCAGACTCTGCTTTTATGATGACAGCCGTGCTTACGTATGTTTTATGTATGTTTTCTCACTCACTCAAGCTGAGTGTAACACGGAGAGTGATGACCTCGGAGTCCACATCAGCAGCATGGAGGGGCGACGGCTGATGAGGTCACATCCTGTTTTTCATGTTTCTGTCAAGAAGAGATTCTGTTGAAGTCTGCATGTTACAAATGAGTGACACACCTGTCTCTCTGACATCACGGCCCCCGCATCAGGACACGATCTTGCATCTTTGCAAATTTCTAACTGAGAAACAGTTTGAACCACTCCTTCCTGGATTTTAGGCCCCTCCCACTTTTGTGGCTTTGCATACCTAAATCAGGTGGCCTGTGCGTGTTCCTCAGAGTGTGTGTTACTGTGGAGAAACTCACCGACAGGTGTTTTAATGACATCAGCAGCAGGGTAATATCACACGTTATTACAGTTCAGATAACGGCAGCGCTCATCTGATTTTCTCGCTGACTTCCTGTAAATGAGTTTCAAATTTGGACCTTCTTCCTCCTCCTCCTCCTCGTCTCCCACACATTCGAGCTCGATGGTAAAACTGAGAGAAACAGTGAAGCTGCATCTTTGTCTCCATTCTGTTCTTTTTTTTTTCATATCACTATTCTGGTTTGAGATTTCCTTTGGTTGCTTAGCAACACCCTGCAAAGTTGACAAAGAAGTGTGTGTGCGTGTGTGCCTGTGTGTGTTCATCTCTCCATCTCCTTCCCTTCAGTCGGACTCTGCAGGACAAACTGCTGCTGAGGCGTCGACTCGGTTATATAACTAACGTCTCTGCAGGTGTTCGGCTCACCTGCTGCGAGGAAACGTCCAATCAGATCACTGTAACATCGTCACAGTGCGGTCACAGAGGGAGGGTTCATCCACTCACCTGATATCAGCTTCAAACCTGCAGCATTAAACACACGACATTAACGAAGTGATCAGCTGCAGCCCCGCCACATCTGATCTGTCAATCAAACTAACAGAGCAGCTCGAGCGACGACAAAGGAATCAATTAGTCCCTGAATCACAGTAAAACCAGCCAATAACTCACATTACTACATTATTAGGATGGATTTTTAAAAAATTATCATTAAAAAAGTCAGTAATAAATAAATAAATGATAAATAAATATAGAATATATATTTATTTTGTATGATTATAGAACTAAATTTTCAATAATTATTAAAAATAAATCAGAAAAAATATCCTCAGAACAGATAAAAATACATAAAAAAAGAATTTTTTTAAATCATAAAATCAACAGAATAAGATTTGCAGTCATTTAAAAAATCTGAAAACATTTAAGAAAATATTTTTCTTAGTCCAAATAAAGCAGAGAATCCACAGGAGCATAAATAAATAAATGAAGCACAGACGGAGGTTTGGAATAAAGAATGAGGTGAGAACAAACTGAGCGAGTTTTCCTGCAGCTCACGTTAAAGTGAGCGTGCAGAACCCGTCAGACGCCCTCAGAGGTCACGTGTCCACACGCCAAACAGCTGCCTCCACATCTCAGCGCCGATGAGCCCGCTGCCGCTCACGGGTCAGTAAAAAAGCCGTTTCTTCTCTGAGGTGGACCTTCCTGCACGTCACGCTCAGAGTCTCAGGTCAGAGCATCTCAGAGATGATTCTGCACCTCAGACCTGCTCCGACGGTCCAGCAGAGCAGTCTGTCCTCCTCATGCCCACCGCCTGAACCTGTGCTGGATTCATCACCATATTCACCCTCTCAGAGCATCAGGTATCTCAGCCCACCCGACTGAGATGCTTCCTCAGGCCTGTGGATGCTCTCCGTCCATCCACACAGGTTTGGAGCTACGAGCTGCACAGACATCTGCCTTCTCTTTCTGTCATGGAAGCAGATGATGCTTCAGCTCGTGGAGCTCAAAGACCCACAAACCTCATCAGAAACACTGGGCAGGAACCCAAGGTCCCTCAAAGATGAGCAGGGACCTCGGTGTTCCACGCAGGAGCTGCTTCCTTTCCAAAATCTACGTTTGCCACCCAAAAGCTTAATGCTGACTTCCATTTTACCATCACGAGATCCTTTAAGTACGACATGCTCGCAGCGCTCTGGAACGCCGCATATACGGGCAGCCAATGGCTCGCCATGCTGACGTCACATGTACTGACTCACATTCCAGGCCCCGGTTGGCCCAGTAACCATTCATCCAGGCCTCTTTCCCACCAACAGGGTTCCGGAGCCCGTGCCGTAATTTGAACCGTTCAACGGGTTCAATTCCGGCCCCCCAAACTAGCTGGTCTCGAACCAGGAACGCGTGCGGAAAGCGGCAGAAGGGCGTGACTCTGCCGTCTCAACATCAAGTTTTCTACCATATTACATGTGTATTACATTAGAAAAGCGAAGTGATTTTCACGGCTGTGAATTAGGTTGGGCTCTAAGGCTGAACTTGCTGCTTTGTATCAGTTCATATCACAGATAAAAGGACACAAAGTGCGTACTTGTCGTCTTGCTCTGATCGCTGTCTGTGTTTCCCTCTGTGCTGCACACAGATGCTGCAGTAGTTTGGTTTGGACCCTAAAACGTATTTGCAGTCAGCAGCTGACGTCCGTTACAGAGAGCAGAGCACGACCCGCACTCAGGGCCGCTCACCTGAGCTCAGAGAATAGAAGCTGCAGTAGAAACTCGCCGTGAGGAGGAGCGCTCTGTTTGAGTCGTTTCCTCCTGAAAACGCCAGTTTGATCATCAGACTGTGAGTCAAACACCATCTGATCCAACAATCACATGTTCTCTGAAGCAGCAGCAGTGTGAGCGTGTTTGAAGTGTGTGTGTGTGTGTGTGTGTGTGTGCTGATGTCTCTGACAGGAAGAGTGGTGCTCAGCTCTGCAGGTTGCTTTGATTGGGGGGATTCCTGATCATGCAGTATGTGTGTGTGTGTGATGTGTGTGTGAGATGTGTGCGTCGTGTTTGTGTGATGTGTGCGTCCTGTGGATGTGTGTGTGTGTGTGTGATGTGTGCGTCCTGTGGATGTGTGTGTGTGATGTGTGCGTCCTGTGGATGTGTGAAGCGGCTCGTGTTGCCAGCCTTTGTTTGGAGCTTCAGAGCTGCTGCTCAGTGGGAAACCTCCCTCAGCAAGTTCTGTGTTGGCTGCCGGACACTCGTCGCCTCTTCTCTGAGCCGAGCATCGGCTGGTCTGGGATCAGTCGCTGCGGGAGATGAAGGGGGGGGGGGGTCAACAGAGCCGAGTTCAGAGGAGCCAAAGCCGACCACAGAGCCCCGAACAATCAGGCTCCATTTATACTGAGTAACTTGTGGTGTGATCGTCGCAGAACCGCAGCTAATGGCTTCCACTCAGCACACATTATGATCTAATTAAACAGTTACTGGAAGGGAAGCAGCTGCTTTCTCTCACTGCTCTCACTAAATGAGTTTCTCATGGTTTTAAATGTCCTCTAAAGTCCACATGATGCACTCAGCTGCAAGAAAAAAACACTCGGAAGCAACTTTAATTGATTCCACACCGACAGCAACTCCAAGGAACTTCTGATGTCTCATATTTTGTAGCTCATGAGCTGCAAATACACCTGTGATACAGACTCTAGTTTGGGTTTCGTGCAGACTGAATGAATAACAGATGAACCTGTTGGTTCTACTGAGCGGCGACAGTGAAGATCCGGGCTGTGAGTTTGCGGTTGGGTGGGAAACCTGTTTCCTGTGCAGTGTTTGTCAGCCTGTGGACGACCAGGAGTGAAACCCAGAAGGAAACTCGGTGGAAAATAAACAGTTTAATGAGCCAGATCATTATGGGTTTAATAAGGGGCTCAGTTCAGGGGCCACCCACTCACAGCATGGGGTGGCTTTGGCTCAGGAGGTAGAGCAGGTCATCTACTAAATGGATGGTCGGTAGTTCAATTCCTGGCTGCTCCAGTCTATGTGCCAAAGTATCTTCGGGCAAGATTCTGAACCCTGAGTTGCTCTCCGATGCAACCGTCAGAGTTTGAATGTGTGACAGTAACCAGTTAGCTGTAGAAGGAAGGGCTTTTATGAATGGGTGGATGAAATATGTTGTATGAGTGAGTGCTCAGCTAGAGTAGAAACGTGCTATAAGAACCAGTCCATTTACTAGACAGTCAAACTGGTCTCAGGTGTGTTGGACCAGTAAAACCAGTGCACGTGAAAACATCGCTCCACATTTTCCCGTCTTCACTGTAAATTTGGAAGCATTCACCTCGGCCAGAGAGCGAGCCCTTTACCCCCACAGAGGGTGTTATTTCTGACTGAATTATTTTATTATATGAGTGATCATTCATAAACAGCCTGAGGTGGCTTTAGGACCATTTATAAATATAAATATGTGTTTTTCACGTTCAGTCTGCTGGGATTTCGTGTGTCACAGTTTGCAGGTCTCACAGCTGTATTTCACATCTTTCTGAGTCTAAATATACCGTATGTCTCGATCGGCAAATAAGTAATGTTCCACCCATGTTCCCTCCTGTGTCGTAGTGCTGCCATTACCAAAGGAACAGCTGTTCACTGAAAAACTGGAGAACTTTGTGACTTTACTGAAGGGCCAAGTTGGACCCTTTGGTGATCCAGTTCTGGCTCCCGGGCTGCATGTTTGACACCATTGATTTAATGTACATTTATTGCATTTAGCTTTTCAAAACCACCTCTCGGTTTGCGTACTGGTGTACCTCTGGAAGAGAGTGTGTAACATCAGTTATTACCTTTGTTTGTGACTTTTCTTGTTCTTTGACAGCAGCTTTAACCCTTTATTTAACTAAAATTCAGCTTTTAATAACATAAAAGATCAAATCTGTGGTATCTGAGCCTTAAACTTTCTTCAAGTCTGAAGTTAGAAAAAGTCTGAGAGTCACACACACGTGTTCACTCTGTATGCAGATGATACTGTGTTATACGTCTGAGGTGAAAAAGTGAAATCAGCTTGTTCTTCCGCTTAACATATTTAAGAACTTCCAGCTCAAACAGAAACAACAGAAATCAGTTCATTTTTCTAACAGCTGACAGTAAACCACCAGCAGGTGACCTAAACACTGTGCTCCATCCCAGGATCCTTTGTGCCAGGAGAGATAATCAAATTTTACTGAAGTATCTCTAACACGGCAGCAGCTAGCATCCAGAGAGGAGCATCCACAGTGAATCTGTCAGGGAGAAGCTTTAGTCTGCACCTCTGACCCAGCTGAGCGGTCTCAATGCACTTGATGGTGTGAAAAATTAAATTTTATCCACCATCCCACCTGTCCATCATTTTAAAAGGGAACCTATGGTTTTCATGTTCTGTCACATATATATATTAGAGGAAACTGTATAGCTGGATTTTAGCCTCCATGACTCCACCCACTGATTTCAGAACATTTTGTTTGGCAACAGACATGCTGATGTGACCATATTTGATTGACAGGATGATGTTAGCATCACACACACACATACCTGAAAATCAGTGATCAGCAACATCCAAATAAATCCTCAAATTTCACTCTGCAAACTGGAGCTCCGCCTTCTCAGACAGTCTGTTAGTCCAATGAAGCCACAGCAGCCATATTATTGATCAGATAATTGCATTAAAAATGCTCCAAAAGGCTCCAACAGCCCGAACACGGTGCAGAGGTCCAGTTCAGGGACTCCAGTTAGCTGAGAGGAAGCCTAGCACCCCTTCACCTTCTACTCTTTGACTCTGGGATGCAGTCAGTGGGTGTGCGGGTACAAATCTCCATTTCATTTGCCATGTATTGTTTAGGAATGCAGATACATGAACTAAATCCTGATCCAATCAGATAAACGTGATCCCTCCTCTGCTCCACACAGACAGTTCCTCTGCATTAGTGAGATTATCAGAGGAGGACGTGGAGTTCGGACACTCCTCGAGTGAAATTTGGAGAATTCAGAGCAAACATGGTGGGAGGAGCTTCTTTAAACCTTGCTGTGGGGAAAGCTAACCAAACTTTTTCAGAGGTTTCTATCGGGTTCCACTGCTGCTTCTATTCATGCTGGTTCTATTCATGCTGGTTCTATTCATACTGAATCTATTCATGCTGGTTCTATTCATGCTGGTTCTATTCATACTGAATCTATTCATGCTGTTCTATTCATGCTGTTCTATTGTGCTGATTCTATTCATGCTGGTTCTATTCATGCTGATTTCTATTCATGCTGATTCTATTCATGCTGGTTCTATTCTTGCTGGTTCTATTCATGCTGATTCTATTCATGCTGTTCTATTCATGCTGATTCTATTCATGCTGTTCTATTCATGCTGATTCTATTCATGCTGGTTCTATTCATGCTGATTCGATTCATGCTGATTCCATTCATGCTGGTTCTATTCATGCTGGTTCTATTCATGCTGCTTCTATTCATGCTGATTCTATTCATGCTGCTTCTATTCATGCTGGTTCTATTCATGCTGGTTCTATTCATGCTGATTCTATTCATGCTGGTTCTATTCATGCTGCTTCTATTCATGCTGGTTCTATTCATGCTGATTCTATTCATGCTGATTCTATTCATGCTGGTTCTATTCATACTGAATCTATTCATGCTGTTCTATTTGTGCTGTTCTATTTGTGCTGATTCTATTCATGCTGGTTCTATTCATGCTGATTCTATTCATGCTGGTTCTATTCATGCTGGTTCTATTCTTGCTGGTTCTATTCATGCTGATTCTATTCATGCTGATTCTATTCATGCTGTTCTATTCATGCTGATTCTATCATGCTGGTTCTATTCATGCTGGTTCTATTCATGCTGATTCCATTCATGCTGATTCCATTCATGCTGGTTCTATTCATGCTGCTTCTATTCATGCTGGTTCTATTCTTGCTGGTTCTATCATGCTGATTCTATTCATGCTGATTCTATTCATGCTGCTTCTATTCATGCTGAATCTATTCATGCTGGTTCTATTCATGCTGATTCCTTTCATGCTGATTCCATTCATGCTGCTTCTATTCATGCTCATGCTGGTTCTATTCATGCTGGTTCTATTCATGCTGCTTCTATTCATGCTGCTTCTATTCGTGCTAGTTCTATTGTTCGTTAAGGTAATTTAGATGTGGAGGTGTTTGAGAAGGCTGCAGAGGTGAGAGCACAGACCTGATTGGTCGACAGAATTCAGACAAAGAAAGCTTCCTGTCTACATTTATGTGCCGTTTACAGAGATGAGGCGAAGCCTGTTTGAGTGTTACTGAAGGTTTGTCCTGGGTGGGTCTGTACATATGCATGCTTTCTCTTTGTGATCGGACTCGTTTCTGACATGAAAGCTCACTTCCTGCTGTCTGTCACACCTGTGATCACCTGACCTCAGCCTTTTTGCCTCCCTGCTGAAAATCAGCGTCAATTCAAACACAGATCAGTTTCTACCTGCAGGACTGAAGGAGGTCCAGATGTTCTGATCCTCTGTCCTGATCAGTAAACAGGAGTTTTCACTGATCAGAGATCAGCTCTGCAGGAGGCAGATGTGGAGGGGAAGCTCGTGATCGGACCTCTGATCAGTAATCACTGTGTTTGTGTTTGTGTTGTCAGATCATCAGAAGTTGGACCGTGAAGCTCGAATCTGTCGGTTACTGAAACACCCCAACATTGGTGAGTAATACTGCATGTACTGCATGTACTAATACTGCTGTACATTCCTCTGCTGCTAAAGGCTGTGAGGGCAACGAAGGCGGCGATGTGATCAAGGAGTCGTTATCAGAGCGGAGGAGACAGACGAGGTTTGCCTCCTACACGCTGATCTCTGACCAGCTGCAGCTGCTTCACAGCACAGCTGGAAGGAAAACCTGCACTGAGTACTGCAGATACTCTGAGACTGAGACAGTCTGGGACACAGGGACGTCTCTCCTGTCTTTGCTTCCTGTGCAGCTTAGAGCCTGTTATAAATGAGCTCTCATTAAAGTGTTTAACCCGAGAACTTTCAATGATCTGATCTCAGTGCTTCCTCTGCTCAGTCCTGATGAAGCTGGAGGGACAAAGGAGGAGAAACAGGAATCTAAACACGGAAAACCAGGAGCTAAATCCAAGGAAATGGGATAAACGAGAAGAACTCACACAGGAACAGACGTCTCGATAAAGCGTAGAAGCACACACAGACACACAGAGGGCTGATTAGACACAGGAGGTGCACACAGGGAAGCCGCCGCTGTGGGAGTGTCCTCGGGTACATCGATCCCGTGTCACGAGGCTCCTCCAGGACGCAGCTTCTGCCTCAGACCTCAGACCTCCGCTCACAGCTGTGCTGCTTCCGTTTCTGGTTTGATGAGCTCCGACTTTCTCTTCATGTATTTCGGTGCTTTAATCGCTGCCTTTAAATCAGTTTCATTAATAAAGTGATGTGATTCGCTGATGACTGCAGAAATACTACCCCCCGGCTCTTCATGGACCCCAGAGGGGAAATTCAACAAGCAGTGACCTCACACATTTCACCCAAACAGGAGGAAGCATCTCACATTAAAGGCAGCTTCTACTTTCTCACGCTTTAACCCGACAGAGTCCTGCAGCTTTTATCAAATCTAAAAGGACTCCACGTCTGCCTCAGGCCCCCTCTGACAGATGTTTGTGGAGTGACTCAGGAGGCCCACCTCTCCTGTATCTCAGCCCTGCACTTATGAAAGGACAGCGGCTCTTCATCACCTTCATCCTCCACCTCGTCTTCCCGTTGAGGCTGTGTGAGGTGTTTCAGTGCTCGAGGAGGCTCTTTGATCCCAACAGGACATCAAACCTGACACCCCCACCCCCACAGATTCACGCTGCATACACCTTCTTAACATCCACCAGGTTACCAACCACCTGTTCAGGTGCAGAGGAGGGGTCACCTCTGCCCTTTGATACTGAAGCTGACAGAGCTGTGAGGCCAAAAGACGACCCCTGATGAAGGAAACGTTTCTGAGATCATACTGGTTCAGCTAAAGTGCAGCCTCCCCTCCACTCAGGTGGAGTCTGAGGGTACGAGCAGCAGGAATGAGCTACACACACTCCTCCTCTCTGAAAGGAGCTGGTTGAAGTGCTTCATCTGACCCTACTGGAGGAGGTGTTTCAGGCATTTCAACTAGGAGGAGACCATGGGACAGACCCAGGACATGCTGGAGAGATTAGATCTCACTGTTGCCCCAGAAGAGAAGGAGAAAGAGGAAGAGGAGAAGCAGAAGGAGGAGGAGAAGGAGGAGCAGGAGGTTTCCATGGGATTGCACCCAATGATCCCCTCAAACCAAAAAAATATGGCCACTAAAAAATATCATTTCAGTGTCACTGACTGAAATCCATCTGTGCATGCCCCTGCTGGAGAAGAGCGCCTCCTATGGGACAGGAAGTACAGGGAGTGGGAGTTAGGCATTCTGCCAGGAATTCTCTGGCTTCACTCTTCAGACCAGGAAGCTGCCTCCATCTTTTACATATGCTGTGTATATTTATGATGTGTGATGTTTGATTAGAGCTGAAAAAGGAAACAGGAATAATGTCTGCAGCTCTGAGCCTGCAGCTTAATGAGTCCTCATCAGATCATCTCCTGCTAATGACGTTCCAGAGAAAACTGCAGCAAACTGACTGGAACATGAAGCTCTTTGAGAGTTCTGTGATATTTGCAGCCTCCTCTCAGGACTCAGAGGAGCTTCATCTCCTCAGAAGGACGGAGGAGTCGCTGGTTCTCGGCCAGCTCGGTGAGGAGGAGCGCAGAGTGTGTGGGAACCGTTCAGAGCTGAAACCATTTAACAGCAAACTGATCTCTGCACAGAGCCGCCACTTCCTGTGAATAATTCAGAATAAAAGCCCAGCAGGAGAAGCCGTCACTGACAGCAGCTTCAGGCCAAGGATCAGAAATCACCACAAAAACGCACAAATCTTCAGACTGAAGCAACAAACTGAGTCCAAACAAACACTACAATCAGTCAGATGTTCAAATGTGACCTCACATGGACCCGACTGGCCAATCAGCAGCCTGCAGCTGAACCGAGCAGCCAATCAGAGTGCTGTGTGGGCAGGCGATGCTCTACAGATACAGAGGAGTGTTACATAACTGTGTGTGCGCACCAGTGTGTGTGTGTGTGTGTGTGTGTGTGTGTGTGTGTGTGTGTGTGTTGCTAGGCAACAGAGTCCATAGGTGAAGGAATCAAAACCATCTATCCTCCTACACGCACACACACGCACACGCGCATGCACACACACACACAGAGTACCTGTGTGAAAGCACTCAGAAAGAAATAATCAGGTTTTCACTTGAAGCACTCCCACACAGTACAGCAACGGGACTTAGTGTGTGTGTGTGTGTGTGTGTGTGTGTGTGTGTGTGTGTGGGCAGCAGCTCCTCTTTCCTCGGCTATAATACGTCCTATTATACAATCTATGCAGAGCAGAAACAGACGTCATCAGCGAGCCTGTGAGGATACGAGTACAGTACGACCGACGGCTGCTGTCACAGACGTGATGATGAAGATCTTCATCATTTCATGAATCCCTACAAACTGAAAAAATGATGGAAAATAGGTCATCAGCTGTTTCATGCTGATGGGTCTGATTTCACACTCTCGTTCATTACCCATGAAAATATTTGGAATTTTAAAATCCGGTCTTTCAGATGGAAGCTGAAGACCACAGACATGTTGGTGGGTAGAAGGCTGACCTGTGAGTCTCAGGGCTGAAAGGCAGTGGCCACAGGTTTGAGTCCGATCGGCTGCGTGTCGCATGTTTTCCGCTCTCCCTCTTAGAGGTGATGGGGACAGCGAGAGGGTGGGGACCTCCGTCACAGCCGGCCCTCACCTTAAAGCTTAAAGCTGGAGGTGGAGGTGGAGGCTGTGATGCCAAACCGAACATCTAGGAGGAGTCTAAATGGAATAATAATATTCAAAAAACTTGATTGATGCAGTATTGTGCCAATAGTTATCTACAGTCAGATGATAAAAGCAGTTAGGTGAAAGTAGTCCAGTGTACACTGCAGGGTTTTAAAGGAGGTGATGCTCTCACCTGGTTCCCAGGGGTTAAGGTGGGGGAAACCTAAGGTCCAATGAAGCCTCCACAGGATGGCTGGTCCACGTGGCTCCTTCAGGCTGGGCTGGGTCCCCTGGGTTAAGGGTTAACCCTGGGAGCTGACCAGATCATCTCTCTCAGCTGGTCAGCCAACGCTTCAGTGTCCCTCCAGAATAATTGGAGGAGGAACCCTGATAAGCAGCAGAGGGAGGGAGGAATGAAGGAAGGAAGGAAGGAAGGAAGGGAAGGAAGAGATGGATGGATGGATGGATGGACGGATGGATGGATGGATGGACGGATGGACGGACGGACAGATTAGGGGTGGCTGTAGCTCAGGAGGTAGAGCAGGTCACCTACCAATCGGAAGGTTGGCGGTTCGAATCCTGGCTGCTCTGGGCCGCAAGTATCCTTGGGCAAGATACTGAACCCCAAGTTGCTCTCCGACACAAGTGTTGGAGTACGAATGTGTGTGAATGTTAGAATTAAAGCACTTAGCTTAGATACATATGGAATGAATGGGTGTGAATGGATAAATGTAAACGTGTTGTATGGACGGATGATCCTGGTGTAACCTGTGACTCGGAGGGCGAGGGTTGCCTGCTGGCACTCAGTGAATCAGTGAAGCTCGTGTTTTTCCCAAACTGTCTGATGCAACAGAAACAAAACCCTCGAAACACTTGAGTTCCTGTCACTGTGGACTCTACTGAACTCCGTACATTAGCAGCAGCCATGTTTGGTGGGCTCTGCTGCCGGGACTCAGAGCTCCAGAGTGAGGACGGTTCATGAAAAATAAAGCTGTCATCGCTGCAGGCTTTCTCTCCTGTCACAGGCGTGGATTCGACTCTTTCCTTGTTTGTATGTTTAATTTATTTAGAGCTGCAGCGTCTGAGCCGAAGGACGAGCAGCTGATGTTTGCTGTCTGTCGGGCTGAAATGGTGCAAAATGAAAATGAAATGTCTTCTTTTTCTTTCTTCCAGTTCGGCTACATGACAGTATTTCAGAGGAGGCGCATCATTACCTCATTTTTGACCTGTGAGTGCACTTTGAGCCGTATTTCCTTTCTCCTGTGTTTGTTTTTATCTGCCTTTAAAGTTTTATGGTTTTATTGATAATGATGCAGTTTGTTTAGCAGTAAGGCTCATGTACAGACAGGATGCAGCAGCTGAGCCCTCCCAGCTCATCATCTTTCAGTGTGGAAGCTGTCAGGTGTGATGATGCATTGAAAGGATGGATGTAAAACATGTGAAAGAGTTTGTTCATTAGAGTCACCAAGGCTCCGTCACAGTGGGTGGTGTCACAGTGGCTACAACCATCTTTTATATGGCCTGTGATTTTAACCACGCCACTTTCCTAAAACTAACCAGCGAATAAAAATAGCAGAAATCAGTGAGAAAAATAAAGTGCAGAACACAAAGGTTCAAACAGGAAGTGACCCATGGTCTGTTGGCTGAGAGCCCCTCCAACCAGTGCAGGTCTATAAAACTCAACAGATGTTATTACTGCAGGCGGGTCAGCACAGCAACAAAGCCACCGACATTTTTCACATGACAGCGATCAGCAGGCAGACACTCGTTCACACCCTGAACCCTCCCAGCTTCCTGCTTCACCATCATCTCCAAAATGAGCTTCATGCTTTACTCAGACCTGAAAGCAGAGACTGAGGCCATCAGCTCACCATGAAAGAGTTCACTGAGCTCAGAGATCAGCTGAGCTGGAGGCTCATTTTCTCATAGACCAGAGGAGTCGCCCCCTCCTGGGCATTAGAGAGAGCACAGCTTTAAGGTGCTGTTGCACAGATATTTGCACTGTTTGTATCCTCATACACGTTGAAGAGTAAACCGAAGAAACAAAATACTCAGGATGATAATCTCTCAGTGGCAGACATTACAGGACGGACGGAGGTGGCAGAAAACGGCGTTAAGTGGCGCCGCACACAAATGGCAAAGACTCAGCTGCATCATCACATCAGTGTTTTTGCCTCACTGGTTGTGTTACGATGTGTGCTGTTGTCTTCAGCATGTGTCCTGATGGTGTGTTTGTGTGTCTCAGGGTGACAGGTGGGGAGTTATTTGAAGACATTGTAGCCAGAGAATATTACAGTGAAGCTGACGCCAGGTATGAAGTGAACTCACCTGATTTCTCCTGTTTCTGAGGTGAAACTGCTGCTCCTTACCTCTGACCTCTGACCTCTCTCTGAACAGTCACTGTATCCAGCAGATTTTGGAGGCGGTGCTACACTGTCATCAGATGGGCGTGGTCCACCGAGACCTGAAGGTAACCGTCCCTCTGGATATCTGTGGGCATGTTTTACACTTTTATTACAGTCGACGCATCACATGACTTCACTGCTCGAAGCTGATTGGTTCATACTGAAGGTGTACAAATACACGCACACAGTCAGGATGAAGGTGGTCATGACCTCAGAGCTTCAGTCGGCCGTCACAGATGAATGAGTTTGTAATTCAGGAAGGACACACTCACCTTTAATGTTTGACCTTCACACTGAACACTGTGATGATGCTGATGACCTGCAGCAGAACCAGCTTCAGTTCCTGCATATTTGATCTGTTTCTGATCATTTACCGCCGGAAACAAAGTGCATTTTGAGTAAAGCTCCAGACTCGTATCAGTGTGTGGGACAGGTGTCTGCTCAGGACAGGTGAGAGCAGAATAAATGTCTCTGTTTAATCCACACGTGATGCCAGGATCATCTTCTGGGTCAAAATCATTTTGTGATATTCATGAATGCAGCTTGTGGCTGGGAAACAGAGGCTTGTTTGTCATAGTTTGGACTAGTGATGGCACGATACCACTTTTTTATGTCCGATACCGATATTTTAGATTTGGATATCGGCCGATACCGATATAAATCCGATATTTAAAATTGATCCAGGCATTTAAAAACATTAAAAAAAAAAATTTAAAAAAAGAAGTCAACAGTCTCTCACACAACAAAATCAAAGTCTTTTAGTTGTCTCACATACAAGACTAAGGACCAGGGCGGGCAGAGCTTTTTAGGCAGTGGCACCAAAGCTCTGGAACTGTTTACCACTCCAGCTCCATTTAGCTGACTCTGTGGCATCATTTAAAAAATAGTTGAAAACTTTTCTGTTTAACCAGGCTTTCTGGTTTCTGACTTTATTTTTATTCTTTTTCTTTTATATGGTAATGTTATTATGTTTTTAACATAGTGTTTTCTGGAGGTGGGGGATGATATTGCGTTTTAATTACTTGTACAGCGCTTTTCTGTCTGTGAAAAACGCTATATAAATAAACTTTACTTACAACAATAACTATCACCTGAATCCTGTTGCTTCTGTTTGAGAAGCATGTTGCAAATTTCATTAGGGCTGCAACTATCGATTATTTTAGCAATTGTGTGTTCTATTTATATTGATTACCCAAGTAACTGGATAAGAAATACTTTTTTTCATATTAACAGTTCATCTGCATATTTTAACTTCCGTACTGCAGTTTTTCCCTGTGTGAAACAAACAAACTTTGTAGCTGCTCCATCCACCCCGTTTGTTTCCCTGTGTGAAACAAACAGGGTGGATGGAGCAGCTACAAAGTTCTCTTTTCTTCACTTACTGATCAGGTGGTTGATGAAGGACCTCCAGCTGTTTCCCAGTAAAGGTTTAATGGAGGTTACAGGGATGAAAAGGCTTCTTTTGGACACTAGAAAAACATTTCCTTCTGCTCCATCTGAGCTCACCGGCTCCGCCTCTTTCCGCTTGTGCAGACAGACTGCACGTAAATCAGCTGACTGCTGCTGTTGCATCATCAGTGTTCACGTGAAAAACTAGGGGCTGCGTGAGCGCAATCTTGTAATGCTTTATATTTACAAGCATTCTCCTAAATACGTTTCTACTGCAGGTCTATATTTAGTCACAAATCAGGGATTAAAGTATCAAAATATTTGACGGGGAAGGGGTTCTTGCGGTACCGGACGGTCACTAGTGCTAATAGCTGCGCTCGCTAGCAGTATGTCCGGGAGCTGAAGTAGAGAAAAAAATAACAGCTGATTCTCAGCACAGCGAGCACAACACACAAACAAGGCAGAGAGCGGTGGAGGCGGAATAACATGTCAGCGATGATCGCTCAGTGTCAAAGGGAATCCGTCGCAGCGACGGAGGATCTGAGGGGGTTGTTTTCTAACTCCTGATCCCCCACTCCATTCCAGTAGGTGGCGGTAATGCAGCTCTAAGCTGGTTTGGTCAACCGCAAACCCACAAGAACAAGAAGACGACTGAGCCCTGTAATGCAGCTAATGTGAGCGAAACGTTATTTAATGTATCGGATTACATTTTTTTATTTCTTTCCGATATCCGATCCAGTAATTTAGGCCAGTATCGGACCGATACCGATACTGAATATCGGATCGGCGCATCCCTAGTTTGGACCCTGAAGACCAAACATAGAGTTTCAGGTCCTCGAGGGTTTCCTGAGGGTCAGTTGAAGGTCACAAATTTCCTGCAGATTAACCTGTAATTACAGCTTCATTAATGGCTCAATCAGCCCCTCTGGCTCCTCCTACCCGAGCACTGAGCAGACACCATACTAGCTAAAACAGGAAGTAGACTTTTCTCCATCTTCACTACAATAACGAGCAAATATAGCTCAGACTGTCCTGAACCCCAGCGCTGTGCAGCAACATGATTGGCTGGTGGAGGCAGGGGGCGGGACCACCCTCTGTCAAACCTCTGAGGGTGTGGCTACAGAAGCAAAGAAAAACTAAATGTAACGAGCTTTGGCTCAGTGAACCCAAATCACAGCGTGTGTGTGATGGTGTAACAGCCTCGCAGACAAACATGATGGTCACATGTCAAACAGCAGCTGTTGACCTCAGACCAGCATCTGGGTCCTATAGTTTGACTTGAAATCAGTACAAATGCTTTAACCCTGCTGTTAGCACTATTAGCACCTTTCAGGTGAACCAATGGGCAGAGTTAGCGTGTTAGCTTGTGTCCTGTGTCTGCAGCCGGAGAACCTCCTCCTGGCCTCCAAGTCCAAAGGAGCAGCGGTCAAATTGGCCGACTTTGGCCTCGCCATTGAGGTGGAAGGAGACCAGCAGGCCTGGTTTGGTAAGAAACTCATGATGATGATGATGATGATGATGATGCTGTGAGGATGATGATAATGATGATGTGATGATGCGAGGATGATGATCATGATGCTGATCATGATGCTATGATGATCATGAGGATGTCAGGATGATGATGATGTGATGATGATGATGCTGTGTTCATGATGATGATGATGATGCTGTGATGATGATAATGATGATGATGTGATGATGATGATGACGCGGTGATGATGATAATGTTGCTGTGATGATGATGATGATGATGACGCGGTGATGATGATGATGATGCTGTGATGATGATGATGATGACACGGTGATGATGATGATGACGCTGTGATGATGATGATGCGGCGATGATGATGATGATGCTGTGATGAGGATGATGCGGTGATGATGATGATGATGACACGGTGATGATGACGCTGTGATGATGATGATGATGATGACACGGTGATGATGATGATGATGATGCTGTGATGATGATGATGATGCTGTGATGATGATGATGATGTGATGATGACGCGGCGATGATGATGATGATGCTGTGATGATGATGATGACACTGATGATGATGATGATAATGATGCTGTGATGATGATGATGATGATGCTGTGATGATGATGATGATGATGATGCTGTGATGATGATGATGATGACGCTGTGATGCAGCCTATCTTCGCTGATAAAACGTAGAAAAACGTGAAACCTTTTCTTCAGGCATGTTTTACGACCAATATCTAAATTTTAGAATGAAATAAAGCGACATCTACCGTGTGTGCGTGTAAATAATGTGTTTGTTTTCTCCGGCAGTTCCTGACAAAAACATGTAAATATGGATTTCCTCAGACTTCTGAAACGTCTATGCTGACTAAACGGCATTAGATGCAACCTGAAAAGTTAAATCAATAATTAAATAAACTAGTCTTTACTTTTTTATATAACACTTTACTTGAGTCCTTTAGGACTCAAAGCACTTTATGTAACATTGCTTATTCATATAAGCGCTTCAGTATTTTGCCCTCAGATACTTTGACACGCCGACTGGAACAACCTAGGATTGAACCAGCAACCTTCCAATTAATAGAGTACTATTCTACCTCCTGAGCTACGGCAATATTATGACACCATAACATATGACACGCAAAGGAGCGATCATTTTGGGAACGTAAATATAGCTCGTATTTTGGGACCCTGCAGGAACGACAGACACTTACATTTGGATTGGAAGACATGTTGCTGTGGTGATGATGATGATGATGATGATGATGCTGTGATGATGATGTTGATGATGAAGCTGTGTCTGTACATTTATCTTTTACTTTGTCTTTTTTATTTATTTAACATGATCGTGGATTATAATTAATGAATTATTAAATTAACCCACCACCCGCAGGAGGCATTGTAGGGGTCGGGTGCAGTGTGTGTTGGGCGGTGGCCGAGGGCAGAGGCCCTGGCGGACCGATCCCCGGCTATCGAAACTGGCTATTGGGACATGGAACGTCACCTCTCTGAGGGGGAAGGAGCCTGAGCTAGTGCATGAGGTTGAGAGATACCAGCTAGATATAGTTGGGCTCACCTCAACGCATGGCCTGGGCTCTGGAACCAGTCTCCTGGAGAAGGGCTGGACTCTGTTCCAGTCTGGAGTTGCCCTCGGTGAGAGGCGGCGAGCTGGGGTGGGTATTCTTGTATCCCCCTGGCTTGTTGCCTGTACGTCGGAGTTTTCACCGGTGGACGAGAGGGTTGTTTCCCTGCGCCTTCGGGCCGGGGAACGGGTCCTGACTGTTATTTGCGCTTATGCGCCGAATGACAGTTCAGAGTACCCACCCTTTTTGGAGTCACTGGGTGGGGTGCTGGAGAGTGCTCCATCTGGTGACCCCATAGTCTTGTTGGGAGACTTCAATGCTCATGTGGGCAATGACAGTGAGACCTGGAGGGGCATGATTGGGAGGAATGGCCTGCCCGATCTGAACCCGAATGGTGTTTTGTTATTGGACTTCTGTGCAAACCAGTTTTTCCATAACGAACACCATGTTCAAACATAAGGATGTCCATAAGTGCACATGGCACCAGGACACCCTAGGTCACAGGTCGATGATCGATTTTGTAATCATATCATCAGATTTGCGGCCGTATGTTCTGGACACTCGGGTGAAGAGAGGAGCTTAGCTGTCAACTGATCACCACCTGGTAGTGAGTTGGATCAGGTGGCGGGGGAAGATGCTGGACAGACCTGGCACACTTAAACGTATTGTAAGGGTGCGCTGGGAATGCCTGGCAGAAGCCCCAGTCCGGGAGATCTTCAACTCCCACCTCCAGCAGAACTTCGACAGCATTCCAAGGGAGGCTGAGGACATTGAGTCCAAATGGACCATGTTCTGCACCTCCATTGTTGAGGCTGCTGCTCAGAGCTGTGGCTGCAAGGTGGTTGGTGCCTGTTGTGGTGGTAACCCCCGAACCAGATGGTGGTCACCGGAGGGAAAGGGAGCCATCAAGCTGAAGAAAGAGCCCTATTGGGCTTGGTTAGCCTGTGGAACTGTGGAGGCAGCTGACAGGTATCGGCAGGCCAAGCGGAATGCAGCTCGGGCAGTGGCCGAAGCAAAAACTCGGGTGTGGGAGGAGTTTGGCAAGGCTATGGGAAAAGACTTTCCGATGGCATCGAAGCGATTCTGGCAAACCATCAGGCGACTCAGGAGGGGAAAGCAGTGCTCCACTCACACGGTTTATAGTGCGGGTGGGGTGCTGCTGACTTCAACTGAGGCTATAGTCGGACAGTGGAAGGAATACTTAGAGGACCTCCTGAATCCCACTGACACGCCTTCTGTATTGGAAGCAGAGTCTGGGGACGAGGGAGATGACTTGACCATCACTGGGGGTGAGGTCGCTGAGGCAGTTAAACAACTCCTTGGTGGCAGGGCCCCTGGGGTGGACGAGATTCGCCCTGAGTTCCTGAAGGCTCTGGATGTTGTAGGGCTGTCTTGGTTGACACGCCTCTGCAATATCGCGTGGAGATCTGGAGCAGTGCCATTGGATTGGATTGGTGGTCCCCATCTTTAAGAAGGGAGATCGGAGGGTGTGCTCCAACTTTCGGGGGATCACACTCCTCAGCCTCCCCGGTAAGGTCTATGCCAGGGTGCTGGAAAGGAGGGTCCGTCCATTAGTCGATCCTTGGATCCAGGAGGAACAATGCGGTTTTCGTCCTGGTCACGGAATGCTGGACCAGCTCTTTATCCTCTCAAGGATATTCAAGTGTGCATGGGAGTTTGCCCAACCAGTCTACATGTGCTTTGTGGACTTGGAGAAGGCATTCGACCGTGTCCCTCAGGGTATCCTTTGGGAGGTCCTGCGGGAGTATGGAGTGTCTGGCCCGTTGTTGCCGGGCCATTCAGTCTCTGTGCAGTGAGAGCTTGGTCCGTATAGCCGGTAATAAGTTGGATTCGTTTCCTGTGGGTGTTGGACTCCGTCAGGGCTGCCCTTTATCACCGATTCTGTTCATAATTTTTATGGACAGAATTTCTAGGCGTAGCCAGGTGGCAGAAGGCTTCTTCCTTGGTGGCCTCAGAGTCTCATCTCTGCTCTTTCCAGTGATGCGGTCCTGTTGGTTTCATCAGGGGGGGGCCTCCAGCTTGCAGTGGAACGGTTCGCAGCCGAGTGTGAAGCGGCCGGCATGAGAATCAGCACCTCTAAGTCTGAGGCCATGGTCCTCAGCTGGAAAAGGGTGGAGTGCCCTCTCCGGCTCAGGGACGAGTTCTTGCCCCAAGTGGAGGAGTTCAAGTATCTTGGGGTCTTGTTCACGAGTGACGGGAGAAGGGAGCGGGAGATCGACAGACGGATCGGGGCTGCTTCTGCAGTGATGCGGACGCTGCAGTGGTCTGTCGTGGTGAAGAGGGAGCTTAGTGTAAAAGCGAAGCCTTGGAGTCCCTTCGGATGAGCTGGAGGAGGTGGTTGGGGAGAGGGAAGCCTGGGCTTCTCTGCTTAGGCTCCTGCCCCCGCGACCCGGCCCCGGATAAGCAGAAGAGAACGGATGGATTAAATCAATTGCTTCTTTATATTATGTTTACATCCTTCCTACTTTCTATCCTTCCTTCCTTCTATCCTTCCTTCCTTCCTTCCTTCCTCAGTTTATATAATTATTGCAGCTGGATGTTTCAGCTGGTTTTTTTAAAAAAATAGTTTTAAATCTTTTTTAAAATTTATTCATTTATTGCATTTCATCACATAAGGGAGCGTCTTCCAAACTGCAGATTCTCTTCTCAGAATTTATGTGAATTGTTTTGTTTGTTTGTTGGTTTGTTTGTTTGTTTGTTTGGCAGTTCATCAGATGTGTGTAAATGTGTGTTTGTGTGTGCTTGTTTTCAGGCTTTGCGGGGACTCCAGGTTATCTGTCTCCAGAGGTCCTCAGGAAGGACCCATACGGGAAGGCGGTCGACCTCTGGGCCTGCGGTCAGACTCCACTTTACTGTTTCTACTCTTTGTGGTTCCTCGCTCGTTCCTCACTTTTCCTTTGTTTGGTGCCTTTGATCATCATGTTTTCTCCTGGTCTTTATTTTGTAGTTTTTGACTCTTTGGTTTGTTGTCTTCCTTCCCTTTGTTGCTCTCTTTCAGCTTTTTGTGTGTCTGTGTTTCTTCTCTCTGCTCTGTTTTCTTTCTCAGGTGTATTTAATGTTTTGGTCTGATTCGGTCTCAGGTGTGATCCTCTACATCCTCCTGGTCGGTTACCCTCCATTCTGGGATGAAGATCAGCATCGTCTCTACCAGCAGATCAAAGCTGGAGCCTATGATGTAGGTCATATGACGTCACTTGTCGAGCTCAGCTATTGGTCCGCATTTGTGTTTTGTGGGCGGGGCTTCTTTGGTTTTATAAGCTCCTCCTCCTTGCTTTCTCATCTTTTCTCCTTGTGTCCTTGCCTCTTAGTTTCCTTCGCCGGAGTGGGACACGGTGACTCCTGAAGCCAAAGATCTCATCAATAAAATGCTGACCATCAACCCGGCCAAACGCATCACAGCTGCCGAGGCGCTCAAACACCCCTGGATCTCTGTGAGAACTTTCACCTTTCACCTCTGACCTCGTTCACTGTTCCTCTCTGCTTGTCATGATGATGATGATGATGTTCCTCTTCCTCCCAGCACCGGTCTACGGTGGCGTCCTGCATGCACAGACAGGAAACGGTCGAGTGCCTGAAGAAGTTCAACGCTAGGAGGAAGCTGAAGGTGGGACTTTCAAAATAAAAGGTGAAGTTTGAAGTGTTTGTATTGCTCAGTGAATGTGGAGGGAAGAATCTTACGGAGGATCGGAGGGAGTCGTCACAGCGTCTCCGAGTGTGTCAAACTTCCTGTTTGATCTTTCAGCTCAAACAGGAAATAACACACAAAAATGCTCAGTCAAAATAAATTCTTCTGTTTTTACTTTATTCTAATACCTCTTCCCTTCCTTCTTTCCTTCCTTCTTTTTTCCTTCCTTCTTCCTTTTCTTCTTTCCTTCGTTCCTTCCTTCCTTCTTTCCTTCCTTCTTGCTTTCCAACTTTCCTTCCTTCCTTGTCTCCTTCCTTCCTTTTTTCTTTCCTTCCTTCTTCCCTTCCTTCTACCCTTCCTTCCTTCTTTCCTTCCTTCTTTCTTTCCAACTTTCCTTCCTTCTCTCCTTCCTTCCTTTTTTTTTCCTTCCTTCTTTCCTTCCTTCTTTCTTTCCATCTTTCCGTCCTTCTTTTTTCTTTCCTTCTTTCCATCCTTCTTTTCTTTCTTCATTCCTTCCTTCTTCCCTTCTTTCTTTCCTATCTTCTTCCCTTCCTTCTTTCCTTCAGGGAGCCATTCTAACCACCATGTTGGCCACCAGAAATTTCTCCGGTAAGACCTTCAACTCTCCTTCTTCCCCCTCCTCCTCCCTGAGGTCAGAGGTCATGTGAAATATGAAGCTCTCTCCAATTGTGAGAGCAGCAGGTTTGACCTTTGACCTGCAAGGTTTATGTTTCAGTAGCAAAGGTTTAACAGAGAAATCCACCAATAAGCTGCCAGCTTACACACAATTAACACATTATCATTGTGTGTGTGTGTCTGTGTGTGTGTGTGTGTGTGTGTGTGTGTGTGTGTGTGTGTGTGTGTGTGTGTGTGTGTGTGTGTGTGTGTGTGTGTGCAGCAGCAGCTGTCCTAAACATTCAAGCACAAGTCTAAAGATAGTGGGGAAACCACCGACACACTCAGAGTGTGTGTGTGTGTGTGTGTGTATGTGTGTTTTCACACACTCTGTAGTGTTTGGTCCCGCCCACATGCTCCTGTTTTACATGGATTCAAACTCATGGTGCATTGAGGAATAAGTTGGAATTCCAAATTCCCAATCGGAAGTTTTTCTGGAACACCCCCTCAGCTCAGGTATCCCACTCAAAAAGCAACCCCACCCAATCCAAGATGGCAACAGTGATTGTAAACAGCGCTGTTGTGTGTCTGTGAACACCGACCTGCTCCACTAAGAGCCAAAGCTCATCCTGTTTTTCCGACTTCTCTGCTGGAGCGTCCAAAACTCTGGATGATGTCACTCGAGGTGATGTCACTCGAGGTGATGTCACTCCCGAGTTCATGTGTCTAGAACGCAGCACTGATTTTAGGGCTCTGCAGTTCCACATGTGACCAGTAGGAGAGATGGTGGAGCTGCATCAGTAGGTATCTGCAGACATCCTTTTGGTCCAGTAGTATCACAAGAGACCGCATTACCCAAGATGCACCTGGACACAGTCTAGGATGATTTTGATTTTTCTTGTTTGTTTTTGTCGACAAACCACTCGTGAACCACACTTCCTTCCACCACCTGAGGTTAAAGGTCACCAGTAAGTGAGGTAATAACACTGCAGGATCAGAAGTGAGCAACGTGCTGCTATAAGACAGGCAGCTCTGAGCAAGTATACGGTTTAAAAATCTGTGACCACAGCAGGTCTGTTTAAAGCTGAGAGGAGGGGTCAGAGGTCAAAGCTGTGGGGGGAGAGGAGGGGTCAGAGGCCAAAGCCTGAGCTTTGCGGCTCTGAGCTCTGTTACTGGCTGCTTCCCACTGGGCCTGAGCTCAGGACGTGTTTTCAAGTGCACGTGCTCAGTGTGGACGCTCAGGAATGCGTGCACACTTCCTGCTCTCCAACTATCTCCACTTGCTCCTAAATCTGGCCCGAGCGACCCACGTGTCACGCCGGGAACTCCCCACACATGTGCCCCCGGCAGGAAGTATTTTTACCCAGGGCCGCCCTCCGTCTGTGCTGCGGTCAGACCGCTGGCTGAAGGGCACGTAGGGAGAGGTTGTGGGTACGATGCCGTCTCTGCTCTTGGCTGCTTTTGTTCCTTTCGTCCTGACTCTGCTGCTTCTCTCTCTCTTTGTCCTCGTCCCTCGCTCAGGAGGAAAGAGTGGAAGCAACAAGAAGGCCGACGGAGTCAAGGTAACACCTCACCACCACCACCATCATCATCATCATCACCTCACCACCACCACCACCATCATCATCATCATCACCACCACCACCACCATCATCATTATTATTATTATTGAGGCTCACAGACGTCTCAGATCGGAGCTTCAGAGTGTCAGAGAGCTGAACTCTGGTGTTAACAGTTTTCTAACAAGCATCAAATCCAGCTTCATGTCTCATGTTTTTATATTTATTGTCTTTTCCTGTTTCATCTCTTTGTGTCCTGTTGAGCGGGGGGGGGGGGGGGGGGGGGTCAGCTGAAATTAATGCTGAATATTATTAAACCACAGGCTAAAGAGTGAACCTATGAACAAAGTAACAGATAAAGACGTGAAATATGAGATAAAGATGCAGCAGCCTGATCAGCTGTGAAGCACTTAAAGTTTATTATTATTATTGTCACATCTGCAACAGCAAATCGAGAGCTTCTTCAGTCACAGCTGATCTCAGGACAGTTTTTAGAGACAGAGTGAGGAAGCAGCAGTGTTTGAGCCTTCAGACACTCACTGACTGCAAAGCATTTTCATCCACGTATGAAAAATTCTGTCAGTTTGTGCAGCTTCCTTTGACACGGTGAGGGAGTGGAGTCTGAAAACAGGAAATACTTCTATTTGTACTTTATTTAGATCTCTGAGCCCACAGTGAAGAACTGAGGCTGACGCGCAGAAACGCTGGCCTTCAAAATAAAACTGCATGAATTATGAAGAGTCCGGAGGGACAGGCTGCAGCACAGCAGCCTGGACGAGCTTCTTCTCATCGCGTTCACAAGAGTTTCAGAAAACCTGACCTCTGACCTCGAGGTCAACGTCACCAAAATTCAGACTCGTCCAAGACTAATAGTAGCTGCACCTGCGGTATCGATCCCACATCACCTCGTTCGAGTCATCGACATATGAACTAAAATGAAAGCAGAGCAACAATAGTTACTATAAGCCCCACAGTGAGAGCTGCACATGAAACTGGTCTTTGTGCTGCGCGCCTGCACTCAGGATCACACACAAAGTTAATGTGTTTCCTGTAAACAGGGTGTCGTATCGTTGTTGTGGGTCATTGTGTGTTTCTGCAGCTGCTCACAGCTGATGCCTCACAGCAGCTGAACGTCTGCAACACAGGAAGCACAATCACTCTGTTCCAATCCTGCTAATAATACACCACCCTCTGATAGGCTCATCCTTTAAAGCCCCACCCTCTTCAGGTTTGGTAACCAATCAAAACACAGCCTGATGGCACAGCGCGGAGGACGGAGGGAGACTGTCACAGTGAGCAAAAACTGAAACTGTGGAGCAACGTTTCAGCTCACAGCGAAGAAAATAAAGTTTCCAAAAAGGCCAAAGTCCCTGAAAATAAATAAAGTCTTTACTGTTTTAAATCTGAAGTTTCAAACTGAAATTATTTAATCCAAACAAATGAAACTGAGACGAGTAAAAACTGAAAGTGATGAGAAAGTAGAACCTGTGATGGTTTCTACTGCAGTCACTGACCCTGTTCTTCCTGCAGGAATCATCTGAGAGCACGAACACCACCATCGAGGACGAGGACACCAGAGGTGACAGCACACACACACACACACACACACACACACACACACACACACACACACACACAGATACACACACACACACACAGATACACACAGACACACACACACACACACACACAGAATCAGAATCAGAATCAGAATCAGAATCTTTATTGTCATTGTACACAGAAGTTGCACAACGAAACACACACACACACAGATACACACACACACACACACACAGATACACACAGATACACACAGACACACACACACACACACAGATATACACACACACAGACACACACACACACACACACTTACACACACACACACACACACAGACACACACACATTTACACACACACACACACACACACACAGACACACACACACACACACACACACACAGCATCCTGAGTCGCTGCTCAGCCAGCACACTAACCTGCTGCTGTCTCTCTCTCAGTGAGGAAGCAGGACATCATTAAGGTCACTGAGCAGCTCATCGAGGCGATCAGCAACGGAGACTTTGAGAGCTACACGTACGTATGTGGCTGTGCTGCTGTCACCCTCACAGCCTCCCAATAAAGCCTCACACACAGAGGAGTGACCTTTACCCTCCTGGGGTCCTGCAGCTCTGTGAATCACAGAAAACGAGCCAGTGAAGGACAGATTTGTAATTTGAATCAGTTTGACTGCAGACATCAGATCACTTTTAACCTCACGATGCATCTCACCGTGTTTCTGTAAGGTCAGCATGACTCCATCATTTAACCCTAACTGTACAAATACACCAGAGACATCATAAAAACTCGTGTTGGCTCTGCACTGAAAAAGGTTTAATGTGGAGTTTGGGAGTCACTCTGAATTCACTCTGAATATGAAATCAGTGTTTTTAATGAACAGAATCAGACTGTAGATCAGAGTGATCGAGGTACTCAGCCTCAACATCACACAGTCATATTTAAGGCCGTGTAGCTGAAAACATCTGGATTCATACAGAACTGACTCTGAAGCCTTTTCAAGTATCAGATGTCCTCTAATTGGCCGGTTCCTTAGATGTCCTCTGATTGGCCGGTTCCTCAGATGTCCTCTGATTGGCTCTGTAGGACAGTGGTCTGCAGTAAACTCTGTTACAGATCCGCCCGTCTCTAACACGTGTTTCTGCCTGTCTCTGTAAACCTGTGTTCTCCTGCAGTAAGATGTGTGACCCGGCCGTGACGGCGTTCGAGCCCGAGGCGTTGGGGAATCTGGTTGAAGGCCTGGACTTTCACCGCTTTTACTTTGAAAACTGTGAGCTGAAGCAGACTTCCTATTGCACCTTGTAGTGTAAAAAGGTCTCAGAGGTCACCTGACCCCTGTTCATCTGTCCGTCTGTGTCCCCAGTGTGGTCTAAGAACAGTAAACCGGTCCACACCACCATCCTGAACCCCCACATCCACCTTGTGGGCGATGAGGCCGCCTGCATCGCGTATGTCAGAGTGACGCAGTACATCGACTCCAACGGGACGCCTCGCACCGCCCAATCAGAGGAGACCAGGGTGTGGCACCGCCGCGATGGGAAGTGGCAGATTGTCCACTTCCACCGCTCAGGCTCTCCCTCCACACTCAGCAAGTAAGAGCAGGTCAAAGGTCAGCTGCAACGGTGCATTCAGGGGGGCTGGAAAAAGGTGTGATCAATAAATCTGATCATCAATCATCAGTAGACAGCACTGAGATAATCAAATGTAGTTTTTGATAAATAAATTACCACCTGCACCGCCTTATTGGTTCTGTTGGTTAACTGCAGCCGGCTCGTGCTGCTGATGGACGTACAGCCATCACTGAACCTTCCCACAGAGCTACATTATTCCTGCAGCTGTGCATCCTTCTGCTTCATATCCATGATAAATGATTCTGAGTCTTGATCTGTGGATCTCGAGGTGGTGGAGGTGCTAATTTTAGCCCCGAGCAGTGTTTGCAGACTTAATCTGAGCCAGGCCGTGAGTTTCCTGAGAGAAAAACCAGGAACAAACAAATCCACCGAGGCTCTGCTCCAGAACGACAGCTCACAGTTACTGAGACCAAAACAGAACCGTTCTCACTGATTCACCTCAATGTGCTTCACACGGTCACATACAGAGAATATTACATCTGTTTTATTTGTTATTATCTGGTCCACCTGGTCCTTACTCAGAGTTTCTGTCTGGTTTAGTGCTCAGTTCATATAAAATAATTATAGTGGGTGATTTTAAACATCCATGGAGATGCTGAAATGACAGCTTTGATACTGTTAGGTACTGCACTGCAGTGGTTTGAATCATATTTATCTAACAGACTCCAATTTGTTCATGAAATGGGGAGTCTTCTCCACACACTAAGGTTAATTATGGAGTTCCACAGGGTTCTGTGCTAGGACCAATTCTATTTACATTATACATGCTTCCCTTAGGCAGTATTATTAGAAAGCATTGCATCACTTTAGGGTCATGACAGGTGGGGCATGAACGATGTGGGAGAAAAGTTATGCAGAACAAATGTTGAACATGGGATAAATTCTCACGGCAGAACAAGGAAATACATTAGCACACATTAGCAGCTAGCAGCCAGAAAAATGACCCACTGTTGTTTGTGTACATAGAGCCGTTTGCTGCTTCGCCACTGCTCCCTAACCCCAACACATATTGGCTTCTCTTCATTGGCTCCCTGTTAAATCTACAATAGAATTTAAAATCCTTCTCCTCACATACAAGGTCTTGAATAATCAGACCCCATCTTATCTCAAAGACCTCATAGTCCCATATCACCCCAACAGAGCACTTCGCTCTCAGACTGCTGGCTTTCTTGTGGTTCCTAGGATACTTAAAAGTAGAATGGGAGGCAGAGCCTTCAGCTTTCAGGCCCCTCTTCTGTGGAACCAGCTCTCAGCTTGGATTCAGGAGACAGACACCCTCTCTATTTTTAAGATTAGGCTTAAAACTTTCCTTTATGATCAAGCTTATAGTTAGGGCTGGATCAGGTGACCCTGAACCATCCCTTAGTTATGCTGCTATAGGCCTAGGCTGCTGGGGGGTTCCCATAATGCACTGTTTCTTCTCATTCACCTTATTTACTTTGTTTATACTCCACTCTGCATTTAATCATTAATTGATATTAATCTTTGGCTCTCTCCCCCCTCAGCAGATGACCCCCCCTCCCTGAGCCTGGTTCTGCTGGAGGTTTCTTGGGTTTTCTCTGTATTATTGTAGGGTCTTTACCCACAATACAAAGGCGACAGTTGTGATTTGGCGCTATATGAATAAAACTGAATTATCACTTTAATTTTAATTTCTTTAATTTCTTCTAATATGATTTACACCTTTACACTTATACTTACACTTGTATGAATTATTATCTTCCTGAAATTCTCTTTAATTGGCTGTTATGAGTTATTATATAGTTTTGTGCTGCAGCCTCCTGATTGTCACCATTTTATGCACATTTTATTTAAAGTACATTAAGCTTCATTTCCTGAACCTGCTGTCGGCTGAATGGTTAAATTCCCAAACTTTAAAGGTGTAATTTGAGCACAGGAGCAAACTACAATAACAGCTGCTGTCGTGTATTTATTTAGATCTTTTTATGTTTCTCTGATAGAGTGAAGAACAATATTAAAGTTTTCACAGGTTTCAAAGACGTTTATTGGTGAAGGGAAACGTATGGACAGCGTTCACCCTTCTGCAGGTCTCTGAGGCTCTGATGGATGATCTGTTCCTGCCTCATCAGCCCTCCAAGTTAATCACAGCTCATGGGCTTCTTTAAGGACTGACCATAGACTGTGGATCAGATTAAGGTCTGGGGCATATCCTGTTCATGGATCCAACATGTGCCTCTTAGCTATCACTTTAACATTTTGGTGTGGCACTTCATCATGTTGGAAAAGGCACAGATCATTGGCAAACTTCTTCTGGGTGGTTGGAGGAAGTTGGTGTTTAAGGACCGTGTGGTCGCTCCTTAAAAAGCTCACAAACGGATCATCTTGGAGCTCTGAGGAGGCGGGAGTCCAGATTTGGCCCATCAGCTGGTTTTCAGCAGATGGTATGAAGAAGAAGGATGAACACTGTAACATTTATGCGCTCTGGTTGTTCTTCCCTGAACCACAGAAACGTGTCTGAAACATAAAATCCTCGTGGGCACAGACCCTTCATGAAAGAACAGTTTCACACCATCGAAGCTTCACACAGCAGATCGGTTTGGTTTCATCTCTGCAGCAGGGCTGATCCAGAGTCAGTGATGCTGCAGATCCTCAGTTTGAAGATGCAGGCAGGAGTTGAGGAATGTGGTGCTGTATAAACCATAAAAGCATGTTTCAGTTACTGCTTTGTTAAGAGTGAGTGAGCTGATGCTGCTGAGTAACTGTGACGGTGCAGGGTGCAGGAGCTGCTGCTACGCCCTGAGCGAGCAGCTTATTCGTGTTACTGTGTGACTGCTGTTTTAACCTGATGGTGCAGGTGTGAGTGTATCCCTGCTGAGAGCTCCAGTCGCTGCTTTTATGATGGAGCCTGGGCTGATTCGGAGGATAAAGATCTGCACTGCGGCTCCGTCCTGGGCCGTGCTGATCGTGTGGCTGATTTTCACACGTTTCTGAATCACTGAAATCGATGTCTGTGTGTCCCCTGCAGCTAACTTCCAGAGTGAGCGGATCTTTGATGGGGCCACCGTCGCCATGACAACAGATTGATTGACAGCAGGCCAGGCGTCTGACACCAACCATTCAGGATTTAGTTTGAGGCGTTTGAAGAGGAGACGACGGGGCCGGAAAGCTTCACTCCAACAAGTCTAGTAGTGAACTTCATTATCAACCAACCAACCAATCAGCTTCCTCTTCTCAGCTTGTTTGGACTTTGCTTCAGTCACGCCCCTCTGTGATCAGCCAATCAGCTCTCTTGGTGTAGTTTAGCTGCAGATTGTAATTATGTTTGGAAACCTTGTATCTCCATCTTCCAGATGTTTAACAGGACCAACCCCACAGCTCCCCCCTGTGGACTGAACCTGTGTCACACAGTGTGCTCCATACGGCATGTGGGTAGCTTAGCTTAGCACAAACACTGGAAGCAGGGGGAAACTGTTAGCATGGAGCAGGTTTTGATTTCTCCAATAAGGACCCCGCCTCATGTTTCCACATAAACACTTTGTATAGCATCCGTACTCACCCGTGTTTGTTACTGTTGTGTAGATATTAACCACAATGAGACGGCTTTTTAACCTTCAGGAGATACAAGATTTTCTGAAAGTAACAATAATTACAAAAGAAACAAAAAGATATGATATTATTATGAGGAGCTGCTCTGGTCACGGCAGATTATTCAGGTGAATTAGGACTGAACCTGAACCTGAACCAGCACATCCGGATGAGTGAGAACAGCCCACAGAGCAGTTTTTATTAATGAGAAATAATATCAAACAGAAGGAAAACATACAGTATATTATCTACAAATACAGGAAGTATCAGAAAACCAAACACAGAAAACTCTCCTTTTAGATTATTCATTTATCTTTTTAAAGCTACAACAGAAATCTTCTGCTTCTGATTTTTTGGTCCAAATTATTTTTATAATTTTAAACATTTTATCTTCCTGTCAGTGTTTTGGTAGCCAAGCATTGTCTGACAATCCCCCACTACACTTGCAGAATGTGCATATATTTAATAATGACGTTGGGCCTTGAAGCAGTAACTGTATGAATATATTTAAGCACAAATATTCAGCTAAATACTCAGTATACGTTTGTAACTGTGGGATGTAAACTGCCCCAGGCTGCAAAAGTCCCAGAAATTTCCTAAGCTCAGTTTAATTAGAGCTGCAGCCTGAGCCATACATGAATTGTTATGAAAAATCAGAAAGATGTGGTTTTGAGATAATTTTGCCTGAAACTGGTTGGTGCCTAAAGCAGCTCTTTGCCTTCACAGTGATGTTAGCTCAGAGGGAAACTTTAGTATTTCCATACATGTTGTAACAGTGCATGCAGTAACAGTACATGCTGTAACACTGTAACAGTACATGCTGTAACAGTACGCGCTGTAACACTGTAACAGTACATGCTGTAATAGTACATGCTGTAACAGTACGCACTGTAACACTGTAACATTACATGCTGTAACAGTACTCGCTGTAACAGTACTTGCTGTAACAGTATGCGTTGTAACAGTACGCGCTGTAACAGTATGCGCTGTAACAGTACATGCTGTAACAGTACATGCTGTAACAGTACGCGTTGTAACAGTACATGCTGTAACAGTACATGCTGTAACAGTACGCGCTGTAACACTGTAACAGTACATGCTGTAACAGTACATGCTGTAACAGTATGCACTGTAACAGTACACACTGACACAGTATGTGCTGTAACAGTACACAGTGTAACAGTACACAATGTAACAGTACAGGCTGTACAGGAACACTCAGATAGGGTTTGAATGTGAAACACTCATCTCTGCTTCCATCGGGCTCGGAGAGCTCCACAAGCTTCCACCCCTCTCTGACCTGTGATCTTCCATGAACAGCCACACCTCTGCTCAGATCAGCCACCCACTCTCCACCCACCCCACCACAACCACAACCACCAGATGTTCTAACAAGGAAGGCCTTAACAAGGTACCTTAATGAGATGTATTCCTACCTGCCTGCTCTCCACTCAGAGCACCATTAGCAGCAGAACCGTTATTGTTCATGCTGAGTTTACAAGATGTTTTAGATTTAGAAGCTGCCAGTTACCTGTGAGAGGAATAAGGACATAGGGAAGGAAAGAAGGAAGGAATTGTGGGACTGAACCTGAAGGAAGAAAAAAGGAAAACAGACTCAACAACAGAAAGAAGGAAGGTCTGTGGAAGTGGAAGCAAAGAATCACAGCAACTCTGTGATTCTGCTCATCAGTATCAGTAGAATAACATCGACTGTGAAAATGCAGCAGCAGAATCAGAGGACGTGGCTGTGATGCTCCGGCAGCCAATCAGACTCACCGACACCATCATCAGTGTCCCCTGTTCACAGGACGGTACGGAGGCCCAGAAGTGACAAACATCACTGCCTAATCTTAGTTTCACACAAATATACAGAATTGATGTCACTGAAATACTTAAAACACTCGGGTCGTCTTTTAAAGCCAGTTATTCTCTGCAGGGAGGCAGAAAACACAACCTGTGCTGCTCTGTGGAGATTTGCTGATTTACAGAGTAATGCTCCAACATTCAGCCTTCAACACTAAATAAAAACGTTAACAGCAAAAATATGCATCAAGCTGTTTATCTGCAAAAATCCTAATAACATGTTTGGGAGGGCTGGGAGTATTTTAAGCAATAATAAATGTACATAAAAAGCAATCTTATAAACATTTAAGTTTATTCTATTCAGCTTTGTACACATATATATGCAGGTATATCTCACCTGTGCTGATGGTATATCAGCATCAACATCCATCGATGAGTCATTCAGGCTTAAACAGGACCGCTGACGCCAAAGCTGCTCTGTTAAAGTTGCAGTCTTTATGGAAGCAACGCTTCTAAAAGTACCTACGAGTATTGAATATGAGTCCATATGAATGGTTAAACGTGTACTATTCGTCTGTACATCAAGTTTTCTTTGAAATAATTGCAGTATTTACTTAAACAGCCCCTTGGACCCTTATGTTTGGTAAACCATAGCAGCGAGGATGAAACATTATGAGGGTGAATTAATTTCAGTTTTGCAGGCAGTGCTTTTTGCCTCTTCTGGGCCTCCATACAGCAGGACAGTTGCACCCCCGCTGTGCTGGTCAGTCGGTGGTGTGGTCTCTGTGTGAAACCTCATCTCTGTTTGGTTCTTTTCTTCCTCCTGTTGTTTTTTTGAGCCTTAATGATCTACAGACGGTCTGATTCAAACACAGACCTGCAGCTTGGATCGTGACTTACTTATCGCCCACTCGCAGTCAGCAGTTGTGAATTTTCTCTGTGGAGATGTATAGTTCAGTGGTAACGGTTGGGTTTTTGGCAGGGAGGGCTCGTCTTCTTCCTCCTGAGCGACGTGTTTCCTTCTGTACAGATTCTGTGATTTTCTGCATGCCGGGATTGACTTTGTGTTTTGTGTTTCGGCTTCAGCCCTCGTGGCGTTTTTGACGTTCGCTGCCGTCGGGCCGTGTTCCCGCTCTCCGGTGACTTGACTCGGACTCGTTAGCTTTGTTAGCATTCCTCACCCGGAGCAATGGTGTCTGCTAGCCATGAGCTAACAAAATGCCAGCAACACCATCTTTGATATTCTGCAATTTTTGACCCGTTGTGTTTGTCTCAGAGGCTTTAAGCAGCTTTTTACCGTCGGGAGAATGTAGAACTTTGTACAATCAGATTCTTATGATGATGATATGATTATTATTATTATTCTCGATATATTGCATTTGTATATTTAAAAGCTTTTTAATGTTAAAATCAGACTTCCAGTGCTAACGTCATGTGAGTCACTCTGTAGAGAATACATTGGGTATTATTAGCTTTATTACTTCTGTTAGTATGATACGCACTATAGAGTGTGACACGAGTTCCCTTAGCCACTGCTGAATGTGTTTGCCACAGCGCTGCTGCCCTTTATTTTACTTGACATCTCCGTGCCATTCGGCATCCTGCCTAGGAACACTCACAGAGCGGAGGAGGCTGAATTCTGAGTCAAAGCTCATTCGGTTGGCTTTTCAACTACCTGACTGAATCAGAGGGGTGGGGCCACACTGAGGGCGGAGCTTTGCCCTTGCTTGTCTTTGTCCACTGCTAGAATCTGACTGGACACAGGAAGTGTTGCATAAATTGGCATTTGTAAAAAATGGATCACCCTTCAGCGTGTTAAAAAAGAAACTCTGTAATGATATTAAATATTTGAAACGTTGAAACTCAAAGCTATGCTGAGCAGTTCACAAACTGCAGCTGCTGCAGGACTGACACACCTGATGCTGATTGAGGATTTTCCTGTGATTTTAAAGAGTTGGAGGAGTTTACAGGTCAAAGGAGGCCTTTCAGGAAACTCCACACAGCTGAATTAAAGCAACTCAAAGAGCAGACGGATCGGAGTGGCAGTGACGCGGACGCTGCACCGGTCCGTCTGAGTGAAAACGAAGCTGTCTATTTACCGGTCGATCTACGTCCCTGCACTCACCTATGGTCATGAGCTTCGGGCAGTGACCAAAAGAATGAGATCACAGATACAAGAGTCAGAAACGAGCTTCCTCCGAAGGGTGGCTGTCTTTCTCGTCTTCGGAGTATCATCACATCAGTCTTCATTTATCCAGCGGATTTTGGGCCTTTCTTGTTCTCTTTGGTGAGTCTTACAATCTTCTTGGCCACCGTACTTTCAAAGAGGGCTTCTTCCTTCTCTCAACTACATCCACATTCATGGTATGATCCGCATTATTTTCATCTCCATACTGTGGAGTACCCACCTGTGTTGTTCAGTCGGTGGCCTTCAGTCAGACCACGTCTGTGGCTTTTCTCTGTTGGGTTTTCCATTCTCAGCAGTTGCTCGAAGGCTGGCTGAATGTGAAGCCGTTGACATGAAGCATCATCCTTGGAATTAGTATTTGGATGTCCACCATGTCCATAAATAAAGAATCTATAAAACGAAACAAACTCAAAACACAAATGACAGATTCAGACTTTTCCCTGGAATTCTTCTGAGGATGGTAAGATCCTTCAGCTCCTCATATTTATCCACAAACCGTGGATTCCTTCTGTTTTTGGATGTTTCTGCTCAGACTTCAGTTTTGGGGATCAGGTTATGCAAACTTCTCCTGCTTACAGTCGATTTCAGCCTCCTCATCAATAAACTGGCTCCAAACTGTGAGTGTGGCCACAGTCGGGATTCCCAATGGCACCTCCAGCGTGAATGGCTGTTTTCTACAATAGATTAGTCTGTGTTTTCTAAAAGCAGCACCTCCACTTTGACCTTTGACGACACTTGAAAGTATTTATTAGTGGTGAAAAAACTTTGGGGATGCACAGACGTCCCTGCAGATGTCTGAGATGTCATTTTTTAGAACTCTTTTGGTGTTTATGCTTGAAACTGAAAAATTCATCTTAAAGTAGATTTCACGTTATTCCTAGGAACATGATGTGATGTTTCTCCTGTGTTTTTACTGGATGCTCAGTGGGTGTGACTGCTCCATATTTATCTTACTGATCCAATCCAAAGCAGGCACTACCCATCACGCCGCTCTGTCTCCTGGTTTCTGCTTCTTTAGCTGAAGATCTAAAGACTCAGATAGGTGAGAAGATCCTGTTCCTGCAGCACATCAATGTGACGGGAAACAGGAGGACGGGCTTCACCTGCGGGAGGAGGAGGAGCTTCAGACACCTGGGAAACTGTTAGCCACCCTTAGCTCCTCTTGCCACAAGCTAATATTGAGCTAACATGTTAGCTTGTGGCTAACAGGTACTGCAACTCGCTGCGCTGCTGCAGGATTCAGTCACTTCTGTAACAATCAGCAGGTCTCAGATCTGCGAACGCAGCGCTGACAGAGGAAACATCACATTAAAAAAAGACTCTGAGCTGAACTGAGCTCAGACCAATGGGACCGTGCGATGGCGTTACCAGCGGCGTGCAGAGCAACCGACGGCGGCTGTACCGAGGCCAGCAGAAAGGCCCCAAACATTCACACGTGGAGAACGGAATATTTTTATGATTCAAACAACAATTATTCATGTTTTAGTATAATTCATAAGTAATGATAATTAACAAGTCTGAGCGTCTGTGTGGAAACATGATCTGAACTCGTACGCCATTAAAGCTGAAGCAGCGGCCCCGCCCCCACGATGATGTCGGCTGTGATGCTGAGATTTGACTCCGTTAAAGTAAATTCAGTAAATTCTGCTTCAGGTTTTCTCTAATTTCGATTTTACTGCAAAACCAAAATATTTAATATGAACTCCAAACTGAACAGATGCTGTTTTAACTTCAAACACCTTCAGTGAGTTTTTGACGCTTTGTTCTCTGTCAGCTGATGCAGGTGTAGTCTGAAGCTCCACCCCTCCTCCGTCGTCCTCGCTGCTTCCCGTCTGCCATGTTGATGTGGTGCAGGATCAATAATCGGTGATCAATAATCAGCTCCTTCACATCCTCTCAGCTCTTTCTATGATATTGTTCTGTTCTGTATTAACTGGACTAATGCTGCATGCTCGGTGTGTACCTGTATGTGTGTGAGTGTGTGTGAGGGAGAGTGTGTGTTTTTAAACTTTTTCTTTGGGAGTTTTTGGAGTAATTTTTCTTCTTCTGCATTGTGTTCAAAGTGTTCCTGTAAATAAACTGAGGTGGTCAAACGCTGCGCTCTGATTGGTCTGTTTTTCATCTGATGAGTCTGTGGGAAAAAATCATCCCGAGCTTTGAAGGAAACGTCCGTTATGACTTTGTTTGAGTCCTGAAATGATTTTCTTCTTTTATTGTTACGCAGAATTAAAATAAATATTTTTAGGCACAAATTTCCTGCTTCGCTCTCATAAACCTGAAAGTTTGTCTCCAGTATTTTTTCTCTTTTCTGTGATTTTAACAGGATTTTAATTCTGAAAGTGCACCGTTCATACTTCAGACCTTCGAGGCGCATTCCTCTGTTTCAGTCCTCTGAAACTGGGACAGAAAATCTCACTGATGGGTTCGTGATAACTAACAAACAGCCGTGCAACAGACTTCATGTTTAAACATTTATTCTGCACTAAAAACATAAAATAAAACTAATTTTAACGCTCACACGTTTGAATAATTCCTGTAAAGAATCTCATCTGTTTCCAGATGTTTTAAATGTAATGATTAAAACGATCCTGAGAGTTCATAAACTGCACTGACCTTATGAAACCGATCATAAAGCTGCGCTCACAGAGACCCCAAAGCTCACCTGTGCAGGTGCTCAGCTCATCACAGCTCCAGGTGAGAAGCACAGGTGAACCCGCCGAGCAGGTTTTTGGGTCAGAGCAGTAAGACTTCATCAGGATGAAGAGCAGCCTCCTCCTCCTCAGGCTGAGCGTGTCTCCATGGTGATCAGAACCTTCACTGAATGGACCAATCAGAGCTCACTGGGAAAATAAAGCTTTGGCTTTAAGACTAAATTTAAACTTAAACTGGAATAAAAAACGATTTAAGGTGATTTTTCTTTATTTAATTTTTAAAGTTGCGCCGTGATTCCCGAAAACTCCCAACAGCTGCGCTCAGTAGAAACAGTAGAGTTCGATAAAGTCCGCTGTGGGAGGAGCAAATGTGACCGGATGCTCCAAATAAAATAAAGTACGACCAAATAATAAAATTAAATACACTCAATTACAAATAAAAACTGAACTAAACTAAATTACAAAAATAAAAATAAATAAAACAACGTCGTCCACGTGACGGCAGCAGCTCGGTTTCCGGCCGGAACTCGTCATGTTTGCCTGGCGGAAGCGGAAGCTCCCTCCTTTCTTGTTTCTGCTCCGTAAAGAGACGCACACAGGTGAGTCCGCTCCCGGTCTGAATCCCGTGTAATCCCCGCTGCAGGTAACCATCCGCTGCGCCGTCGTGCCTGTGCCGGTCCTCCGTTTGTTCCCGCGTCTGCTGGCGGCTGAATCGCGGCTCCGCGTGAAGCTTAATGTCGGATTTTTGAGCTTTTGGACCCCCGCTTCGGCCGCCATCTTAGCCCCGTGCGAAGAGTCCTTAGAGGAGATAAACACACCACAAAAACGCGTCCCACAGGGAGACAGGTACGCTGAAAGAGTGTGTGCGGTGTGAGGTGAGGCTGCAGGTAGAAAAACCTTAGATTTGCGTCCTACCGCCGCTCGGAGCTCACAGGAGCTAGCAAGCTAACGTTAGCCGCCGCGCGTTCATGTGTAATTTAAAATCTGAGTTCAGAGGTCATGGCGCGCAGGTGGGTCTGAGTCTGCAGGTAGTGTCAGAACCAACATCAGTCTGGATCAGGAGGGACCGGGTCTGAAGAGGCCACGTGAGCGGACAGTGGTTCCTTTATCGGACAGCGCGCGCCCCGTGACGGAACCACTGACAGAAAGGATGGTAAACTGAGCCGGAGTGGACAGGGTTAAAGGTCAGGCCTGGCTGTGTTAAAGGTGACTTGATCAAGAATGAGATGCTCCCAGGTTTGATTGTTGATTATTGGTCGTGTTCGGGCTTTGGTGAACTTACCTGTTCAGGTGTCTGAGCAGCAGTTTGGAGGTTTATGATGCTGCTGAGGTGATTGACGGGTTGGGGAGAACCCTGATTGGACAGGTGAGCAGTTCAGGTTTGTGTTGCAGAGCTCTGTCCTGGCAGAAGGTTTCCTGAAATTTAGACAGGATTCAGACAAGGAAGGTCAGGGGTCACCGTGGTAAGCTCATTCTGTCACCCAACGTGACTGTACACATACACGCCGCCTGTGCAGCTGCTGGTGATGGTGGCGTGGATTCGCCACAGAAGCTTCGTTAGGCCGTTTCTAACCTCGCACCGCTGAAGGCGATCACTGCGCGCTCACACGGCATTGAAGTGGCTCGTTCGTGGGTTGGGGCTGTGATGGAGGTGTGGGAACGGCTGCTGGGAGGCGCGTTTGATCCGTGAACGGTGGCGGTTGATCTGATTGCCCTCGCTGAGCTCGTGGTCTCTTCCTGATGACGCTGGCGCATGCTCTGCTGCACCGTAAAGCATCGGCCAGCAGCATCAGTTTGAGCTGATTGGCTCTCTGTGTTTCAGAACTACGACGTGCCGCCATGTTCGCTGTGACCTCACGGCGCACGCTTTGTGTCTGACTCTTTGTGCTTCTCCTCAGCAGAAGATGGCTCCTCGTAAAGGGAAGGAAAAGAAGGAGGAGCAGGTCATCAGCCTGGGTCCTCAGGTGGCCGAGGGCGAGAACGTCTTCGGCGTCTGCCACATCTTCGCCTCCTTCAACGACACCTTCGTCCACGTCACCGATCTCTCCGGGAAGTACGTCCCAATGGCTGCCTGCTCACCAAAATAAGAGCTGCTCTGCTCTCTGATTGGTTCTGACAGGTGTGTTTGTGTTTCCAGGGAAACCATCTGCCGCGTGACCGGCGGGATGAAGGTGAAGGCGGACAGGGACGAGTCGTCTCCGTACGCCGCCATGTTGGCGGCTCAGGACGTCGCTCAGCGCTGCAAAGAACTAGGGATCACTGCGCTGCACATCAAGCTGAGGGCCACCGGGGGCAACAGGTAACACCCCTGCACTCACCTGATCTTCAGGTCTTATCTTTGAATAAACAGCGAGCAGCCACTTTATTAGGTACACCTAAGCAGGGACTTCCTGCGTGAACAGATCAGGAAAGTTTAACGTTAGAGGGACAGGGTTAAAATGCAGTCAGGTGATCAGGTGGCTGCTCTGCAGGTCACCACTGTAACCCCGAGGTTAGACAAACCTGAATGCAGAGCTGCTGTACCTAATAAAATGACTGTGGAACAGGCTACAGGTCTTCATTCTTAGCCTGCAGTCTGCTCAGACTGGGTTTACTGGGAATGAACCAGCATCACTCCAGCTGATTCGGATCAGGATCCTCTGACCCCGACACTGATCAGCTCTCTCAGGCAGGGCGTTCAAATGATGCCGGCGCATTTTCCACCTACTCCACCGCTCTGCACCGTCTTTTTATTTTCCCTAAAAACATTTTGTGCCGTCCGCTGTCTCCATTTCCAGCGCCCTGTGGACACACGTGGCAATATTTACATTCTTTCAATCAGAGCCATTTGATTGGTTCACAACTGCATGACTTCACATCGTCTGCTGCCGTCATGGCTTCTCGTGCATGTAAGAGAAATAAGAGAAAAAAGCAGCCGTCACAAGTGGCCGACAGGCGTGGGGACCAGATGATTGGGCTTAAGAAATGGTTCAAGCCCACGTCTGAGGCTGAAAGTACGTGATCGAGGTATACATGATCAATGTGAAGCAGGGGTGTCAAACTCAGTCATTTGAAGGCACAGTCTGAGTCGCGGGCCGAACAGAATTAAAAATCATTTTAATCAGCAATATGATTTGAATGGTCAGAATACAGCAACTTTTTCCTCAACACATTAAATAAAATGTAAAATAATGTTTTTCTTCAAAAATGTCATCAGGAAAAATGAGAATATTTCAAGCTGATGAAAATTTGCTAATTTTTCAGGTAAAAATTGTGATGTGAGTTTTGTGCTTCACATGCGGGAAAACGCTGCGTGAACTGCGCAGTGTGTCCAGTTTATCAGCTGCAAACACAGCGGTGGAGACCTGCTCTGATTTCCATCCCTGCAGGGACAAAGGTGCCGCCATTTGAACCGTTACTGTAATAAACTATGTTGGATGTGAAGCGCAATTTCTCAGCTTTCAGAAACTTTGAATTTTTCCGATAGGACAAACGGTCGAGGAATTACGGTAATTCAAAATTCCTTTGATCAGCCGGCTCAGGTGATACACTCAGTGTTAAACAGCTGTTCACCAGGTAAGGGCAGGTAACAGGGTTGTGTCTTCAGGACTTTGCTGCTGTGTGAGCAGTGATGCACTGTCAGCTCACCTGTGCAGGTCTCCCTCTGCATCTTCTCCCATAACTGTCCCACCAATCCGCTCTTTTGGTTGGACACACGGTTTACCGCTGATGTCAGCGATCAGGTCCTCCTGTTCTCCACTTCTCATTTGGCCATTTTTGGGGGTCAGGCTGCTTATATGTCACTGTAAAAAGTGCTGTCTGCTGATCACTGATCAATGAATGGACAACACAAATGAGTTAGCGCACAGGTCTCTGCCTGCAGCAGCTGTTAAGGTGCATTGTGGGATTTGTAGTATAGGTGGTGGGAGTGCTGTTTACCATTGGCCACTAATAATAGCTGTATGAAATCATCTCGCGGGCCATGTGAGATAACATTGCGGGCTGGATTTGGTCCGCGGGCCTGGAGTCTGACACGTGATGTGAAGAATAGAATTGTAATGATCAGCTGAGAGAGAGGCCGCCGGCCTCGTGGGATGCGATCGTCTGCATGATTTGATGATGAATTTCAGAGCCGACGGTGCTGTTTGTTCAGGGGCAAGTTTGACCATAAAATAATATGCATTAGCATAGCTTCTGTACTTTTGAAGCTTTCAAAATTATTTAAAATTAAACCGTAACATTGTATATAAGTAATGGTTTGTGAACACATCGACCGTGGCATTTCTTCCTTTCATAGTAGAAGTTGTTCATTTATAGTAACTTTGATGTATTTATGGCAGTACTGAATGAAAGTCAGGTGATCGATGACTGCCGAGCCCTCATCTGACCTGCAGTGAAGGATTCGGAGGCGGAGCCAGAATCCAAACAGGCTCAGTCTGCGTACAGGTCGGAGGTCAGCGGCTGTGCTGGTTTAGGGTCAGGTGTTAATGCTCACAACAGTAAAGCTGTTACATTGTTTGGTGAAGCTCATCAGGGGAACTTCAGAGCCTCCTGCTCTCAGACCTGCTGTTTCTCGAGCTTTGATTGGTCAGTAGGCGGTGATTTCATACTGATCTTTAATCTGGAACAGCATAAGTTACCATGGCGATTAACCCGGTAAGAAGTGAGCCACCTTGGTACAGAAACCCGAGAGGTCAGCTCATAGTGCAGGGGCCTGAAATCCAGGTGTGAGGCTTACAGAACGAACCAGGACCATCAGCCACTGCTGTGTGTGTGTGTGTGTGTGTGTGTGTGTGTGTGTGTGTGTGTGTGTGTGTGTGTGTGTGTGTGTGTGTGTGTTTTACCTGTCCAGGTGACCTCAACTGTTTTTTCTCCCCCCCCCCCCCAGGACGAAGACCCCTGGTCCTGGAGCTCAGTCTGCTCTCAGAGCTCTGGCTCGATCTGGCATGAAGATCGGACGCATCGGTACGTGATTCTACTTTATTGACTGATGAGCAGCATCTGATTGGTCCATTTAATCAAAACAGGAAGTAGAAAATCTCTAGTCTAATCACAGATCTGATCGTGTCACTTCCTGTGCGTTTGCTGACAGCGTGATGTTCCTGTCGAGCTGCTCAGTCGCAGTTTCACCTGATTCTTTCCAAACTCTGTGTGTGTGTCTGTGTGTGCGCGCACACAGCCTGCTGTAAGCTGCAGCCTCTGTGAGCCTCATGTTGTTATGGTAACGTGTCACAGATCAGACACCTGAGCAGTGATGCAGGCAGGTGAGCGTACCTGTGAAGCAGTGATGCTTCTCTCGTCTGACAGTTTGGAGCTGATTTTAAAGCAGCTTCAGTTTGAATCCAGACTTTATTCAGGTGTGACCTGTGACCTCTGTGACCCGGCTCACTGAATATTTAAAAGTATTGATGAATGTCTGATTGTTTCTTCTTCGTGTGTTTTCAGAGGATGTCACACCGATCCCGTCAGACTCGACCAGGAGGAAGGGCGGTCGCCGCGGTCGCCGTCTGTAACTGATCAGTGATGTTGTTTATTACAATAAAAGGTTGAAATCAGGCAGTCCCAGTGTGTTCATCAATAACCTGATCGATCAGACACCAGCAGCCTGATTCGGATTTAAATAAAGCTTAAAAATCTCAGAGGTTTTATTGAACTTCCTGTGAGTCAGCTGATGAGCTCTGTGATCGAAACACTGATCTGAATCCAAACTGATCAGGTTTAATCAAACTGAAACTGATTGATGAAGCGACTGAGCAGGAAGATCTGACCCGGGAGCAGCTCTGAGCCTTTACTGAGGATGAGATCTGATCTCAGAGCAGCGTTACAGTCAGATTTTACCCTCGGTGAACGCTCAGAGCTGCTCTGAGTCGGCTCCTCTGAAGCTCACGCATTTCTGCTCAGACGTTCAGACTGGAGCTACATCATGAAGTAAAAACAGTCTGAACGTACTCAGCTCTGAGGTAACGAAGAACTCGAGTACGTCAGCTTTTTGGGTTAGTTCAGTGATTCTCAAATCCAGGCCTCATGGCCCGATGTCCTGCAGGTTTTAGATGTGTCCCTGATCCAACACACCTGAATCATATGGCTGAATTACCTCCTCAGTATGCAGTCAAGTTCTCCAGAGTCCTGCTAATGACTTCTATATTTGACTCAGGTGTGTTGAAGCAGAGACACATCTAAAACCTGCAGGACACCGGCTCTCGAGGCCTGGATTTGAGAACCACTGGGTTAGTTTCTGGTTGGTAAAGAAGCTCAGATGTGTTAGTGTGTTGTTAATGTTACCTGTGTGAGGAAGACTACAGATGAAGTCATGAAAATCCTCAGCAGCAACACGAGTCATAATCAGTAACGAGCAAGACAACAAGTACGCACTTTGTGTCCTTTTATCTGTGATATGAACTGATACAAAGCAGCAAGTTCAGCCTTAGAGCCCAACCTAATTCATAGCCGTGAAAACCGCGTCGCGTTTCTCATGTAATACACACCATGCAGTGAAACAGGTAGAACACTTGATGTTGAGATGGCAGAGTCACGCCCTCCTGCTGCTTTCATCACGTTCTTGGTTCGAGACCAGCTAGCTCGCGGGCTGGAGTTGAACCCGTTTTTCGGCCGAGCATTGAGTGCATTCACGGTGGAAAAAACACTGAAAAGGGGCCTCAGGTGTTACAGGGTGGGCAGAATAGCTGGAACACCTGAGGATGAAACCTGGTTATTAGTTGAGGCCAAAGTGTTCATGTGCCCAGGTGTTCATATTGTAACGTTGTAAACACACTTCCACAGTCGGCGATGTTCACAACAAAGGTCGTCTTTATTAGCAGAAAAACGGCTGCTGTAGGCCACAGCCACGCCAACCACAACTACAACAACGGAACAGCAACACACACACACAGGCAAGCTCTCGGTCTTTTCTCTCTCTCCATGCTGCCTTCACGAACCTCCCGAACAGTCCGAAATCCCACAACATCAACACGCTCTCTAACTAAGAGAATCGCTACAATATTATCATGTCCACCCTGTAGGTGCAGTTCAGGGTCTCAGCAGCAGGAGGCAGCAGCAGCTTGATGATCCCTGAGCTCTCTGTTCCTCAGCAGAGGTTTGCAGGTCTGAGGTCAGTTTGTGCTGCAGCAGGAACTCACCTGTTAGATGTGATGTTCAGGTTTACTGAGACTTTGAGGACTGCAGGAAGGAGAGCCTGATGGAGGCTGGAGATCCTCTGTGTGATTGTAGAGAGAGAGCAGAGGTCTGCAGGGTGGAGCAGCTCTCTCAGGTCCAGTCTTAGCAGGTCACCACAAACACGACTCAGAATGTCACTGAAGCACTTTCATGTGGATTTATTGCTATGATTAGGCTGTCTTCATGGTGGGGGCTGTGACTCAGGAGGTCGAGCAGGTCCTCTACTAATTGGAAGGTTGGTGGTTCGATTCCCTGCTGCTGCATCCTCTGATGGTTGCATCAGAGGATGAATGTTAGAGCACTTACTTGTAGAAGGAAGTGCTTGTTGTATAAGAACTAGTCCATTTACCATTTTATGGAGCAGAGCACTCATCTCAGGATGGGGGATAATCTGATTCACAGATGACATCAGATTTGCTCTCTTCATGATGTGGTTGTGTCTGCGTGGCATCTTGAATATCATCGAGAGTTTAAGACATCGTCTGCTCCGTCTGAAACAGACTCTTGGCCTGCTACAACCTGCCTCCTGTCCTCAGTGACTCTCAGTATGATGAGGCCTGATGGGCCGACCAGAAATCAGAAACTCTTCAACCGCTGTCTGCGTCGGTTCTCAGTCATCCAGGTCAGAGTGTCTCTGGAGCCTGAACGAAGGCGACTGGACTTCTTTCTGTTTCTTAAACACGTTTCACGTCTCATCCCAAAGGTGGAGAGACCCAGGTATTTATTTATTTTTTATATTTATTTAGAATGTACAACCAATTATAATTTAGTGTACAACAGTACATTTTATTTTGATTGAAAAAAGCAACAAAAATAAGCTACAAAAACAAACAAAAAATAATACCCACCCAGCCCACCCACTCTCTCCATGCTACAATACATACTGTAAAAATAAATTTAGCTCTTACATTTGGTACAGATATTTAAAGGGCAGCATATTTAATGTGCAGTTCGACAGCAGTTTGTTAATCCGGTGTTCTGGTTTGGAGATGCTGCAGATTTCCAGTTTTTCCAGCAAAACAAAGTATCTCTTTCAAGGAAGTAGTTTCAGGGATGCAACATCCCCAAATATCCACATCTTGGGATCAAGTTCCAAAGAAAGTCCACATACTTCTGATGTGATTTGAATCACATTATTCCAGTAGGTTTGTAATTGTACACAACTCAAAAACATGGAGAAGATCCCCAACAGACCTCTTACACCTTTGGCATTTATCAGAGATACCAATTTTCATCTGCTCCAGTTTTTGTCTTCATATGTGCAGTTTAGATCAAATTTGCATTTAGGCTTTTTTGAGCACTTCTCATGAGCTGGTAAGCAACATTTACAGTTTTCTGAACAGAAAGTTTGTAGTGGTACATTTGGGATCTAAAAAGCATGTTTCAAGTAGGGATTCCTCTGGTTTACTTGGAAATGTTCCTAATGTTTGCCTCCAATGTCTGATCTGTAGATATTTAAAAAGACTGTCTGTGTAAAGTTCAGATAGCTGACTGAAGCTGGCAAAGACATTATTGGTGTAAAGGTCACCTACTAATCTGATGCCTTTGCTGACCCAAGTTTGTAACGTACCATCTGCGCTAGGCGTCGGGATGCTGGGGTTGTCTTTAAGGGGTGTGTTTACCATCATTTGTATATCTAAATCTAAAATAGCGCGTAACTGCTGCTAGTTAGGATTCAAGTGTTTGACATAATTATAGAAACCTGTTTTTTTGTGACCAAGAGAGGATAATTGCTAAAGGTGTAGCTTTGAGTTCCTGTTGCTCTATCGAGATCCACCTCACATCATTGTGTTTTGAGTTGATCCACATCCATAAAATACGAAAATGGGAAGTTATATAATATATTCTGAACCGCCATTAGAGTAGGGAGCCTGTAAAGGGAGAAGTTTAACTCTTGGAATCTTTTTTCACCACAAGAATAAAGATATTACCGTATCCACCTGAACAAAGGTGTGAATGGGGGTTGAGCGCTCAGGATTGGACTGTAGGTGGAGGGTGATGTAATCCACCTCCTCTGGTCAGTGATGGTTGTTCACAGTGATGCTTCTTTCAGCCCTTTGTGTACAGTCACACGTGATCATCCTGAAAAACATTCATTGCCTTTGTTGTTAATTGTTAATCTACATCAGGAGTTCCCAAAGTAATGTGCATACACCCCGAAGGGTGCACGAGCTGCCTCTACACACTGCACAGCACGAATACTGCAATACCAGTCAAATTATGTTATAATTACTAATATTTTGTTCATAATATTGTGAGATATTCATCAAATATAAACACAAAAGTGTAAAGGATCATTTGGACATTTTTGTTATACACATTTATAGCTATTACTTTATGATACAGTTTTCAAATTTTTCTTATTTAGATCATGAAACAAAAAAACAAGTGAGGCAAAACCTGAAGATAAAATATTATTATTATTATTATTATTATTATTGTACAGAAGGCAGAACAGATTTAACAGCTTGTCACTGGTAATGGTCAGCAGTCTTTTTGCTGAATAAAAAGATTAATGACTGCATTATTTATAGCCTAGTCTATAATATAGAGACCAGGGTCATAGAAATAACATCAGTGGGGGGGGCAGAGGGTCACATAGGACGTTATATTTAAAGGTGAAGGATCTGTTCACCTGGGGAGGTCGGTGAATTTACCAGAGGTCACCAGCATCATGAGGAAATGATTTAGGCAAAGAATTACTTCTGCCAAAGAACGACTCAGGCCATTATTCTAACGAGGTGACGACATGGAGCGTCACAGCAGCGGCTCAGAGCCGGCTGTAAGCCAACATGCTCGATGGACTCTGAGTGGAAACCATTTCTGCCTGTTGTTTAGTGATTTCGTGTGCTGGAGGATGTCAAAGCGACCGCACAATGACAGGAGACCCGCTGTGCTGCTTGGACCTGTGATCAATCCAAGTTTAAGGACAGTATCGGAGTTGTTGAGATCCCAGGTCCAGCAAGGTCCCCGGAGCGGCAGGTTTGGTGTGACCCAGTGAAACGTGCCCGGGATGATTTTGTGTTTGAGCGCGGGAATTCACGGCTCTGCAGCATCAAACCTGCAGCACGACATTCACAGGTAACGAACCCAGAGGCTGCAAAAACACATGCTGGAGGCCGTTTGGAAAAGTTCCTCCAAACTGATGCCAAAGGAGCCGGAGCATGGGACAGTAACCCCCTGGGCCCACCGGGTCAGCGCCACGCCTGACACCAGAAGAGCTGTTGCCAAGGGAAAGGGAGAAAGGGCAGTGACATCATCACCACAGAGCTGCAGGACTGCAGTCACTCCAATCAGTCTCTGTTTGATGTGATGATGATAAAAAGCAGACTGCATCCTGCACGCCCACTCGGCCAATGATGTGTTTCTGCTCATCAGCTGATGAGACACAAACTAACATTCCTGATGTGGTGTGGTGGTTAGCACTGCTGCCTCACAGCTAGAAGGTCTGAGTTCGATTCCTCTGTGTGGAGTTTGCATGTTCTCCCCATGCCTGCATGGGTTTCCTCCCACAGTCCAAAGACATGCATTTCCTGGGGTTAGGTTACCTGGTGATTCTAATTTGCCCACAGGTGTGAATGGTTGTCTGTCTCTCTGCGACAGGCTGGTGACCTGCACAGGTGCACCCTGCCTCTCTCCCTATGACATCTCCCCCCTCCTGCACAGGATAAGCAGATGAGTATGGATGATGTTTCTGGGACATCATCACAGTGATGTTATACCGTCACATGAAGCAAGCAGGCCCGGCCGGCAGCAGCATTCACACGAGCAGCTCTGAGACGGAGCAGAGAGGAAGAGGAGCGCTGTGGTGACAACAAATTTATACAATCATGAAAGAAACGTGAAAGAAAACAATGAGCTGCAGAAAACAGACCCTGACCCAGGGGCAGAGGTCACGGGCAGAGAATATCCAGGTAGATAATTGTGATTAAAGGAATATTTTAGTCATCTTTGGTATGAGTTGATTAATTTTAAAGTGCTGTTGGTCATTTGTTGCTTTAGCTCTAACCAGGGGGGCGGGGCCCACAGAGAGGCTGCTGGGAACATTTCACTGGTTATTTTTGATTTTTTTTTAAAGCCAGTAAATAACTGCACTTAAGGAGAAATTTTGTTTTACTCCTGTGTATCCTGAACATATTTTACTGGGAAAAAAGAAATCTGCTTTAAATGTTTTATGATGTTTGTTGTGGAGTGATAATTGTTTTACAGTTTATTTATTTGAGAAAATATCCAGAGAGGGAGTGAAGGGATCATTTTATTTAATTTTTGTATTATACCTTCAGTATAATACAAAGTTCAATTCAGATGAATCTGAAGTTCTTGTTCTCGGCCCCACAAATCTTAGAAACATGGTGTCTAACCAGATACTTACTCTGGATGGCATTACTTTGGCCTCCAGTAACACTGTGAGAAATCTTGGAGTCATTTTTGACCAGGATATGTCCTTCAATGCACATATTAAACAAATATGTAGGACCGCTTTTTTGTATTTGCGCAATATTTCTAAAATTAGAAATATCCTTTCTCAGAGTGATGCTGAAAAGCTAATTCATGCATTTATTACTTCTATTTTCAATTCAATTTTATTTATATAGCGCCAAATCACAACAAACTGTCGCCTCAAGGCGCTTTGTATTGTGGGTAAAGACCCTACAATAATACAAAGGAAACCCAACAGTCAAAACGACCCCCTATGAGCAGCACTTGGTGACAGTGGGAAGGAAAAACTCCCTTTAACAGGAAGAAACCTCCAGCAGAACCAGTCTCAGGGAGGGGGGGCTCAGGGAGGTCATCTGCTGTGAGGGGGGCTGAGGGGAGAGAAAAGACATGCTGTGGAAGAGAGCCAGAGATTAATATCAATTAATGATTAAATGCAGAGTGGAGTATAAACAAAGTAAATAAGGTGAATGAGAAACAGTGCATTATGGGAACCCCCCCAGCAGACTAGGCCTATAGCAGCATAACTAAGGGAGGGTTCAGGGTCACCTGATCCAGCCCTAACTATAAGCTTGATCATAAAGGAAAGTTTTAAGCCTAATCTTAAAAATAGAGAGGGTGTCTGTTCTTATTTTCTTCAATTAATGATGAGTAGTAAGATGTCCTAGCTTTACGGAGGGCTTTTTTATAGAGCAACAAACTCTTTTTCCAGGCTAAATGAGCATCTTCTAATTTAGTGAGACGCCATTCCCTCTCCAGCTTTCGGGTTATCTGCTTTAAGCTGTGCGTTTGTGAATTATACCACGGAGTCAGGCACTTCTGATTTGAAGCTTTCCTTTTCAGAGGAGCCACAGTATCCAAAGTTATACGCAGTGAGGATGTAAAACTATTGACGAGATAATCGACCTCACTGGGAGCAGAGTTTAGGTAGCTGCTCTGCACTGTGTTGGCACTGAAGAGCATAACAATGAAGGAATTAGATCCTTAAACTTAGTTATAGCACTTTCAGAAAGACTTCTACTGTAATTAAACTTATTCCCCACTGCTGTGTAATCCATTAAAGTAAATGTAAATGTTACTAAGAAATGATCAGACAGGAGGGGGCTTTCAGGGAATACTGTTAAGTCTTCAGTTTCTATGCCATATGTCAGGACAAGATCCAGAGTATGATTAAAGTGGTGGGTGGGCTCCTTTACATTTTGAGAGAAGCCAATTGAATCTAACAATAGATTAAATGCAGTGTTGAGGCTGTCATTCTCAGCATCTACATGGATGTTAAAATCACCCACTATAATTATTTTATCTGAACTGAGCACTAAATCAGATAAAAAGTCTGAGAAATCAGACAGAAACTCTGAGTAAGGACCAGGTGGACGATAGATAATAACAAATAAAACAGGTTTTTGATTTTCCCAATTAGGATGGACAAGACTAAGAGTCAGGCTTTCAAAAGGATGAAAACTTTGTCTGGGTCTTTGATTAATTAATAAGCTGGAATTGAAGATTGCAGCTAATCCTCCTCCTCGACCTGTGCTTCGAGCATTCTGACAGTTACTGTGACTCGGGGGTGTTGATTCATTTAAACTAACATATTCATCCTGCTGTAACCAGGTTTCTGTAAGGCAGAATAAATCAATACGTTGATCAATTATTAAATCATTTACTAATAGGGACTTGGAAGAGAGAGACCTAATGTTTAACAATCCACATTTAATTGTTTTATTCTTTGGTGCAGTTGATGAAGCTGTATTATTTATTGTTTTTGAATTTTTATGCTTAAATAGCTTTTTGCTGATTTTAGCTTTGTTTTTTGGTGGTCTGGGAGCAGGCACCGACTCTATGGGGATGGGGTTTTGGGGGGATGGCAGGAGGAGAGAAGCTGCAGAGAGGCGTGTAAGACTGCAACTCTGCTTCCTGGTCTCAACCCTGGGTAGTCAGTTTTTAGGAGGGTTAATAAATTTGGCCAGATTTCTAGAAATGAGAGCTGCTCCATCCAAAGTGGGATGGATGCCGTCTCTCCTAACAAGACCAGGTTTTCCCCAGAAACTTTGCCAGTTATCTATGAAGCCCACTTCTAGGCTGGACTATTGTAATTCATTATTATCAGGCTGTCCTAAAAGCTCCCTGAAAAGCCTTCAGCTGATCCAAAATGCTGCAGCTAGAGTACTGACAGGGACTAGAAAGAGAGAGCAGATTTCTCCCATATTGGCTTCTCTTCATTGGCTCCCTGTTAAATCTAGAATAGAATTTAAAATCCTTCTCCTCACATACAAGGTCTTGAATAATCAGGCACCATCTTATCTCAAAGACCTCATAGTATCATATCACCCCAACAGAGCACTTCGCTCTCAGACTGCTGGCTTACTTGTGGTTCCTAGGATACTTAAGAGTAGAATGGGAGGCAGAGCCTTCAGCTTTCAGGCCCCTCTTCTGTGGAACCAGCTCCCAGCTTGGATTCAGGAGACAGACACCCTCTCTATTTATTTATTTATTTTATAAATTTAAATACAAACATTTTTATCCTGAAACTGAAACTGGGGGCTTCATATCATTATTCATACACAGAATCCCAAATTTTCCATTTACCATCACATGGGGTAAGGTAGGACAGGTAACTCAAACCAAGAGACAGAGAGACAAGTCAGAGAAAGATGCACCTTAATTTTCCAGTGTTTTGCTTTATTTTTTGTATCCAGTGATCCATGTTTGGTGGGTCGGGCTCCATCCAGTTGACTGTGATCATCTTCCTGGCTGTGGTCAGAGAACACATCAAGTATGAAAATTACAGAGTCAAAAGGGATGTTTAATTTTAGTATTTGCTCCAGCACATCTAACATTTCCCCAAAAAGGTTGTATCTGAGGATGGTCCCAGAATATGTGGGTCTGATCACCCGCTTGGCCCCAACCCCTCCACTATTTATCACTAATACGGCTCTTTGAAAGAAAACTTTTGAGTGGGGTTTGAAAAAAAATCTTATTTTGCACTTCCAATCAAATTCTTTCCAGTGCTGACTCACGATTCCTTTGTGGCAGCCACTACAAATGTCCTGCCATGATTCCTCCTCTAAACTGACATTCAGTTCCATCTCCCATTGTTGTTTAATATGAGTGTCATCTGCCTCATCCATCATTAGTTTTATATACATTAAGGAGACTTGCTTTTTCATAGTTCCTGAATTTTCGACAAATGTTTTTCTATGTTTGTTGGTTCTCTTTTAATGTGTTCCCAATCTGAATGTTGTGTTAAATCGTGCCTAATCTGTACAAACCTGTACAGATCGGTTGATGGAAGGGCAAAAGTATCCTATAGTTTGAAGAAGGTCATAAATAAATATAATTACCGGTTTATTGTAATCAGCCTGCGTTCAACCCAGCTGTCAAAGGCCTTATCATACAAAGAAGGTAAAAACTCCACATTGCGCTTGATAGAGTTATAGTTCCCTTCAGTTGTTTCTGTATTTGATTCCATACTTTCAATGTTTGTTTGACCCATTTATTACTTTTTTTTTCTTTTCAGAGATCGCATACTAAGAAACGGGAGAGTTCAGAGGCTTATACCAGGTAATGAGTGTTCCTCAATAGGAACCCACTGTATTTCTGGGTCCTTAATGATCCATGCCACTATTGATCTTATTTGAGCAGTCCAATAATAGAGTCTTAAATTGGGTTTCTTTAAGCCTCCTTTATTTTTACCAGACATCAGAACCTTGAGTCTTATTCTTGGTCTTTTATTCTGCCAAATGAACCTTGATATAATTCTTTCTAACATTTTGAATATAGACTGTGGTATAAAAACTGGGAGTGACTGAAAAAGGAATAGCAATCTTGGTAAAATATTCATCCTAATACATTCAATCCGTCCAAGGAGCGAGAGTGGAAGCTTATCCCATCTATTTAAATCTTGCTTTTTTTTTTTTAATTAATTTATCATAATTAGAGGAGAACAGTTGGGTTGTCTTTGGGGTGTCTTCCAATTTATCTAAATCCTTGTTTGGCTTTTTAAAAACAGACTAAATCATCTAATTGTGGAGGCCAGTCTCCCACAATCATCATAGCTTTGAATTTATTTGTATTAACCTTGTATATATTATATTTATATATTCATTAAGGTTGTGGAGGAGAGCAGGAACAGATGTAATGGGGTTCTCCAAAAATATTAATGTATTGTCCGCAAAGAGTGACAATCCATGTTGAGTGTTTGTTTCGTCACATATTCCCTGAATCCTGGGGTTAGACTGAATCAGTTCTGCGAGTGGCTGAGCATGAATGATGAAGGTGACAGGGCGTCTCCTTGTCGGGTACCACACCCCAAAAGAAAAAACTCGGAGCAATGTCCATTCACCCCGACTCCAGATCTGGGGTTCTTGTAAAAGGCTTGGATCCATCTAAGAAAAGTATCACTGAAGCCCATTTGCTCGAGAGTCTGTTGTGCCAGTCCACTCGATGAAATGCAGACCATGTTAGACCATGACTTGGGAGGGTCTCCTTCTGTCAGTGCATAGTTCTAATCCCTCACCAAAACTGGGATTAGCTCATGGACATACATTTTATAATATTCTCCAGGGAGGCCATCCACTCCAGGGATTTATAATTCTTGAGTCTGAGGATAGTGTCCCGGATTTCTTCCCCTGTGACAGGTTGTGTCATAAGATCTGCTTCCTCACTACTCAGCCTGTTGAGGTTGATTGAGTTAAAAAAATTGTTTATTTTTTTTCCATCTTGTTTGTATGAGTTGTAAAGTTCTTGATAATAACTGGCAAATGCTTTTGTAACATCATGGGATGACTAGAAAGTCCTCCAGTAGCTGGGCATTTTATCTGGACAATCCTGTTTGATTGTGTTTTATGCAGCTGAAAGACCAGCAGTCGGCTTGCTCTATTACCCGATTCATAATACTTCTGATTACTAACAAATAACTGACCCAATTTTTGTCTGTTCTATTTCAACATTTTCAATGTACAGCTCTTTTGGGATTGATGATATTCTTTCTCTAACTCTTTTATCTTGTTTTCTGGATTGCCGAGATATAGAGGTCAGCCAAATGAGCATGTCCCCACTGATCAACATTACTCTTTGACTGAATATAAAACAAATAAAAATAGCCACTAACTGCAAGTTATTTCTACTAATATAAAAAATTTGCCGGTATTGTTTAACCTAAAAAAAGAAATATGAGAAAAATACATGACTTATTTAAAAACAGTACTTTTTAATCATGTCCCCCAGTTTTGTTCAACCCTGTAACAGCATACCAATTCCCCCCTTTTTAAAAATAATGGTTTGGCTCAACTTCCTCAGCACCCAGGAAGTGACATCACTCAAGTCTTTTCCCGCTCACACCGAATGGTGTCTTGTTATTGGACTTCTGTGCAAACCACAGTTTGTCCATAACAAACACCATGTTCGAACATAAGGATGTCCATAAGTGCACATGGCACCAGGACACCCTAGGTCGCAGGCCGATGATCGATTTTGTAATCGTATCATCAGATCTGTGGCCGTATGTTCTGGACACTCGGGTGAAGAGAGGAGCTGAGCTGTCAACTGATCACCACCTGGTGGTGAGTTGGATCAGGTGGCGGGGGAAGATGCTGGACAGACCTGGTGCACCTAAACGTATTGTGAGGGTGTGCTGGGAACGCCTGGCAGAAGCCCCAGTCCGGGAGATCTTCAACTCCCACCTCCGGCAGAACTTCGACAACATTCTGAGGGAGGCTGAGGACATTGAGTCTGAATGGACCATGTTCCGCACCTCCATTGTTGAGGCTGCTGCTCAGAGCTGTGGCTGCAAGGTGGTTCGTGCCTGTCGTGGTGATAACCCCCGAACCAGATGGTGGTTCACCGGAGGGAAAGGGAGCCATCAAGCTGAAGAAAGAGTCCTATCAGGCTTGGTTAGCCTGTGGGACTCCGGAGGCAGCTGACAGGTATTGGCAGGCCAAGCAGAATGCAGTTCGGGCAGTGGCCGACGCAAAAACTCGGGTGTGGGAAGAGTTCGGTGAGGCTATGGAACAAGACTTTTGGACGGCATCAAAGCGATTCTGGCAAACCGTCAGGCGACTCAGGAGAGGAAAGCAGTGCTCCACTCACACAGTTTATAGTGCGGGTGGGGTGCTGCTGACTTCAACTGAGGCTATAGTCGGACGGTGGAAGGAATACTTAGAGGACCTCCTGAATCCCACTGACACGCCTTCTGTAGTAGAAGCAGAGTCTGGGGACGAGGGGGATGACCTGGCTGTCACTGGGGGTGAGGTCACTGAGGCAGTTAAACAACTCCTTGGTGGCAGAGCCCCTGGGGTGGACGAGATTCGCCCTGAGTTCCTGAAGGCTCTGGATGTTGTAGGGCTGTCTTGGTTGACACGCCTCTGCAATATCGCGTGGAGAGCTGGGGCAGTGCCACTGGATTTGAGGACTGGGGTGGTGGTCCCCATCTTTAAGAAGGGAGACCGGAGGGTGTGCTCCAACTTTCGAGGGATTACACTCCTCAGCCTCCCCGGTAAGGTCTATGCCAGGGTGCTGGAAAGGAGGGTCCGTCTGTTAGTCGAAACTCGGATCCAGGAGGAACAATGCGGTTTTCGTCCTGGTCGTGGAACGCTGGACCAGCTCTTTATCCTCTCAAGGATATTTGAGTGTGCGTGGGAGTTTGCCGAACCAGTCTACATGTGCTTTGTGGACTTGGAGAAGGGCATTCGACTGTGTCCCTCGGGGTATCCTCTGGGAGGTCCTGCGGGAGTATGGGGTGTCTGGCCCGTTGTTGCGGGCCATTCAGTCTCTGTACAACCGCAGTGAGAGCTTGGTCCGTATAGACGGTAATAAGTTCGATTTGTTTCCTGTGGGTGTTGGACTCCGTCAGGGCTGCCCTTTGTCACTGATTCTGTTCATAATTTTTATGGACAGAATTTCTAGGCGTAGCCAGGTGGCGGAAGGCTTCTTCCTCGGTGGCCTCAGAGTCTCATCTCTGCTCTTTGCAGATGATGCGGTCCTGTTGGCTTCATCAGGGGGTGGCCTCCAGCTTGCAGTGGAACGGTTCGCAGCCGAGTGTGAAGCGGCCGGCATGAGAATCAGCACCTCTAAGTCTGAGGCCATGGTCCTCAGCCGGAAAAGGGTGGAGTGCCCTCTCCGGCTCAGGGACAAGTTCCTGCCCCAAGTGGAGGAGTTCAAGTATCTTGGGGTCTTGTTCACCAATGATGGGAGAAGGGAGCGGGAGATCAACAGACGGATCGGGGCTGCTTCTGCAGTGATGCGGACGCTGCACCGGTGTGTCGTGGTGAAGAGGGAGCTTAGTGTAAAAGCGAAGCTCTCGATTTACCGGTCGATCTACGTTCCTACCCTCACCTATGGTCACGAGCTTTGGGTAGTGACCGAAAGAATAAGATCGCGAATACAAGTGGCAGAAATGAGTTTCCTTCAAAGGGTGGCTGGCCTCTCCCTTAGAGATAGGGTGAGGAGTGCAGCTATCTGGGAGGGGCTCAGAGTAGAGCTGCTGCTCCTCCACATCGAAAGGAGCCAGTTGAGGTGGCTCGGGCATCTGATTAGGATGCCTCCTGGCTGCCTCTTGGGTGAGGTGTTCTGGGCATGTCCCACTGGGAGGAGGCCCCGCGGCAGACCCAGGACACGCTGGAGAGATTATATCTCTCGGCTGGCCTGGGAACGTCTTGGCATCCCTCTGGATGAGCTGGAGGAGGTGGCTGGGGAGAGGGAAGCCTGGGCTTCTCTGCTTAGGCTCCTGCCCCCGAGACCCGGCCCCAGATAAGTGGACGAAAATGGATGGATGGATGGATGGATGGATTAACATTTATAGTTAAGAGTGTAACTGTGTTGTGATGTCAGTAGTTACATTGTTAAACTGATTCCAGTGAAACAGATTTTGTATACAGCATTCAGTCTATGCTGTCCTTCATTTTTTTTCTTCTCACAAGATCAATCTAAATGTGATATTTTAAAACAATGTTAAATATCATATATCTAGTGCTATGTTTCTTTCTTGTTTGTTTTAATGAATTAAAATGAATTTCAACTTGATTAAATGTTGTCATTTATTCAACTCGTTACTGGATACGTTGTTATACATTTTTTGATAGTAATAACAAATATTAGATTGTTTGTTGAACTGTATGCAAAGTAGAAAACATAAAAAAGCCTGATCTAAAGTGTATTTTCATGATTTATGAAGACTGCTTGTACATATTCTACTTGACAGTCAAATTATTGTTTAGAATCAAATAAAATATACTTACAATGACTTAGTTTACACAAGGAACAGGTGATGACAAAGGAACTGGAAGAATTAGTGAAATTATGTTTTAGAGTTATACAAGAATAAAATAGTCCTGTTACGGGGTGGAATTTAAAACAACCTAGGGAACATAGAAATAACTAATAATTTTTGGGATTTCATTTATAAGGTGGGAAAACATCTTTTATCAGTGGTTCAAATAGTTTTTCAGTAGCTGCAAAGTTCAGAAACACTATTTTCTAAGGTTTATTTTTCAGTAACCTGAGAACCCAAAGATGTTAGATTAAACTCATTGTCATTGTGCACAATGAAATGATGGTTCCAGATCACTCATCCAGAGATGAGCGTCTGCGGTCATGCAGCCAGAGACCGGTGCTACCGTTAGGCAATGTGGTTTAGGGTTTAATATTTTTCCCGAAAATGACATGAATCAAATCCCGGGAAATGACGAGCCATTTCCCGGGAAATAAAAAAGTTTATTTATTTTTTTATTTTAATTAGGCCTTCTGTAGCCTGTGTCGGCCTTAACCTATTGTGATATTGTAGAGGTAGCTTTCCAGCTATGTCCTGTTATGCCCAGTAGGGGGCAACGTCGGCTTGATTAACGCAATAAAACCTACATCTCGACATTCGAGTGCTCGAGCTATGCGGTGTTGTATCGTTCCTCAACACTCCCTTAACAAATATAATTCGAATATTCCTCCATTGTACATGGAATTATACCAAGCTATTTTACAACTGCTGGTGCAAAACAATACGGTTCATCTCCACACAGCATTGATAAAGGCTCAGCCACGCTGTCGTGGCGACATCTGTTGCGCTATATCTCCACCATTGGAACGCTGTAATAGTCATTGAAAACTTAACTACCGTACTACACTATAATATGACATAACACAGGGCCTTGAGTAATGCACTACGACTTGGTCATTGCCATTCTGGCAACAACAAATTTATAACACCGTGTCTGAGGGTTAAAGTAGGTTCGCTGTGAATCGTCTATTGAAAAACTGGCCAATCCTTATAGCCTAAAAAATATACATTTTACTCAACTCCATTTTAAAAGCGAAATATGTTAAAGCAATCTATTTCATGATAATTTCTTCACACATTAGGCCCGTATCCTAATTCATGATTGTTAGTAAGCGGCTGCAAACGAGGAAAAGAAACACTCGAAGTTAAACAGATATTTCTTTATTGTTCAGGGCAGGCATATTTTATAGGCTATATAATGCAATATAACAATATATAATAATATAGAATTATATAATACAAAATACCTTAGGGTAAACACATTGCCTACGATTTCAACAAATTAAAGAGGAAAAAAGTACAACTGTGTAATACCTCTATTAAAACGCTTGAGATGAAGGCTGAAGCCTTAAACGGAGGCTGAACGTGCCTGAAATGAAGAGAAATGCTTTTCGCATTAAACGAACCCTTCTCTCAATATTTCCTTAAATTTAACATTCTGAAGCTTTCTTTTCTTTCTGAAAGTCAAATCGATGCGCGCGACTTTTTTCCCGGTTTCCCGTCTAACGTTTCCCGGGAAACGGGAAATGGTTCTGATCGCATTTCCCAGGAATCCCGGATCCCGGGATTAAACCCTAATGTGGTTTAAGTGACTTGCCCAACGCAGTGCAGGGACAGGGGCTTGAACCAGCAACCCGCCAGCTGCAAGATGAACACCTACCCACTGCCACAGCATATTTTAATTCTTATTCTGCTACGCTCTTCCTTTCTAGTCCTGATGAAAGCGATTCTATTGCCCCTCAACACACTTTTAGCTCCTCCCCATAGAGTTGTAGGGGTTACATTTCCTATGTCATTGAATTCAGTACAGTCACTCAGGTCTTATTTCTTGTTGGTTAGCTTCATTATTTAAAAGGGATACACTGACTCTCCAGAATTTGAATTGTTTCTTCGGTCCTATTTTAAATTTGAAAACCACTGGGGCACGAGCTGATAGAGTTATAGCTTCAATGTTACACTGAGCAGCTCTATAACAGTCTGTCCCTGAAATCAGGACCATGTCTCTCCTAGAGTAACAGCCATGTACATGTGAAAAGTATTTTTCTTTGGGATGTAAATGATGCCAGATATCTATTAGTCCTAATTCCTCTGTCATTGTATTCAGTGTTATTGATTTCTTCAACTTAGAGCCCTTGTCTGCTTTGAGGCGGTCTACTGATGCTCTCAAGACATAATTATAATCTCCTCCAATCAAAATAATACCCTCTGAGTTGTCTACAAGCAAAGATGTGATATTTCTAAAGAAGTTGGGGCAGTCCTCGTTTGGTATGTATAGATTGAGTAAAGTAATTTTAGTGCCCCCAGTTATCATCCCGTATCTCCCCTCTTTGTCTGAAAATGTTTTTTTTTATGGCAGAAATATACTGATTTTTTCAAAAGGGTTGCAACTACTCTTTCTCCCGCCCTCAAATGAGGAGTGGATGGACGATTTTCTGCAGACACACAGACAGATTATGTTAATTCAATTAAACACTTCTGACCATAGAGGAAACTATTAGTAATCTTTGAGCTGTGAAAACAAAGCCATGGTACAGAAGAGGTGAGAGGTCAAAGCCATGGTATCTGGATAACAAAAGCACATCTCTGCAGTCCACTGTTAATTTCGTTGACAAAATGTTTTCGTCAACGACCCTTTTTTTCATGACGATAACGAGACGATAACTAAATTAAAACTACCTAAAATGATGAAAATGATAACGAAATTAATTAACACTTTAGTCAACGAATGAAAACGAGACGAAAATGCTTGGCGGGGACGAAATCCAATCAGAACTTATTTAATGTTGTGACAGGCTGGGACAAGTTAGGAAAACATCCAATCAAACGCACAGATTTGCTCTAAACCCGGGAAGACCAAACTAGCCTGTGATTGGTCGTTGCTTCCGATAGAACTAAGTGATGTAACCAATGTCAGCAGGGAGAAAGAGAAGAGCCGATGTATGGACACGTTTGTCCTTTGATGCTGTGACAAACCAAACGATGTGTAAACCATGTGGGGCGACTATCTCGGGTAAAAACACGACAAATCTTAAACGACATCTGCAAACCAGTCACCCAGATCTCCATGCAAAGGTCAGCATTTTAATGTCATGCAGGGTAAAGTGTTTTTCCCAGTTTGTGTTTAGAGAAAATCTCCACACCGCGGTGGATTAGCCTTTATAATCTTAGTCCTGAACACTGCCCTGTACCTTTCAGAGCATCCTGCTGTAAAACGCTCCGATTATCTCAGTAAGGTGGTGTTACTTCTGGTCTACCCTTAATTTCACGTTCCTTATCCGAAAGATGTGTTTCTTGTATCATTGCTATTGCAGTTTAACTTTAATTGGTTGAAAACTTTTTTCTCTAAATTGGGCTACACAAATGTTTCACATTATAAGTAACACAAATTAAAGCCTCCATGATGTTTTCTTTTGTTCTAACATGCTTTTACTCTGGTTGATTTTATATTCCTGCATTGTAAAATGATGTCATATTTAACAGAAAATCATCCCCATTCAGTCCCAGGAAAACAAACTGTACTTCCACATATCCGACTGGATTAATTAGTCCAACTTAGAAATCAGTTTTCAAACCTGATTTAACCAGTCCCTGTTGTAACTTGGGTGGAGGATAGTCACCGTTCCTCCGTGGAAAAACACACAGTGTTGGGCTGCTGTCGTCCGTCTTCGTAGAGCGGTGCGTTGCAGCACTAGATGAATGATCCATCCGCAGGATAAAAATACTAAAAAATAAAAATTTCTAAAAAGTCCTAATTTTCTCCTAACGTAATGTTTTGCACCATAACATGGGCTCAGTGTGGGTACGATTTATTTGTCTGTGCTCAGAAAAATTTTGATCACGGTGTGCGAGAGCTACGGTGGCCCTGAAGTGCAAACCACATCAACAAATCACTAGTCACAACACAATCACGAATCACAAAACACAACGACGTTAACAAACCGGAAGAGGTAGGTCCCAGTGGGAAAACCTGGGAAATCGCTGATTGAATGATGCCACTTTTGTCTTTTGAACCGGATGTTAGGGCTTTAGCGTGTTTGTTGAAAACATGATTACTGGTGACAGCTCAACCAGCTCTTTTCTGCAGCTAGGCCAATACATAGCACTGTGACTGTATTCCCGCCTATCCAAACACTGAAAGAGCAAATGCTCTAACTTCCGGTTCAAAAGACAAAAGTGGCGTCCAATCAGCGATTGGACACACACAGCTCCCTCTGGTGGAAGGTCAGGTGGATGGTTTCTGTTTACAAACTGGTTTGAATTACCTATAATTAAATATAATGAAGGGTGATCTATATTTCTACCAGCTTCAGTCTGTTTCTGAGAGTCTGGAGAGGAGTGCTGAACCCACGCTGACCAACTCAGGTGTGTAAAACCCACGCTGTGCACAGCTTTAGTCTGTGAGTCTGCGGGGGCGTGGCCTGCTGCCACCTGCTGCAGGTAACACTTCTGTTTGTTGACCTTTTCTCAGTGAAGCCCTCTGTAAGTGAGAATGCTGTATAAATAAAGTTTATTGAGCTGCTGTGTGACAGCCAGTCAGAGCGCAGGAGTCTGAGGCGTTTCTTCATGTTGAGGCTTTAATGAGTTTTTAAATAAAACTGAAAAACAGCAGAAATCATAGAAAAATAAAAAAGGCAACTTTTACCCACAATGCAATGCAGGAGTCTTTACAATATATATATACAGGTTACTCCTCAGGCTGAAGGCTCATCTCCTCCTGCTGCTGCTGCTTCTCCTCCTCCCCTCCAGCTGCTGTTAACCCTTTCTCCTCCTCCCCACCTCCACTCTGCTCCTCCTCCTCTCCTGTGGAGGTGGGGGATGTGTTCTCCCCGTCGTAGATGATGTCCTCGGGGTTCGGAGCAGGAGGGCAGAACTCCTCCTCGGGGAGAATCTTCTGGAAAATCGACTCAGCCTAAAAGTAAAGAAACAAGCAGCCAAAAATCAAACTCTAAGCAGAGACTGAAGCTGCAGTTCCTCTGGTGTCCAGCAGAGGCAGCAGTGAGTCGGTCCCCATAAACTCCCATATTAAACTTTCCAGCAGAAATAAACATGTTTACAGCTGATACAGAAACCGCTTTGGTGTCTGTAGATAATTTCCCCCTTCATAACAGCTGTACGGGGAGGATGTTTCTATAACTCACCTGTTTAAATAAAGTTTGGATTATTAGAGCCGAGACCATCCACAGCGATCAGTGCACCATGGAGCCGGACCTTGATTACCTGGACCACCACCAGACTCCCCAGTAATCACCAAAGAATCAATCATCTCTAGAAAGATGCTACAGCTAACCTCACATTTATTCACAGCACAGATCACCTGGACGTTCACACCACACAGTCCAGTGGCACCGCAAATATGACCAGCGTTCTCTGTGTGCCTTTATCTCTGAATTTGGACACTTTCAGCAAGAAGAAGAATATCATGAAGAATGATGGACATTACTCGGCACTAATCAGTATGTATCAGTGTCTATGGGTGCTAACCAGGCTAGATAGCTGATAACTTAGCGATCCGACCGCTACGTCTGGAAGTTTATCAATGTCCACACAAAGATCTTGTTGCTTTGGAAACAAGAAAATCATCACGGTGGCAGCTTAAAGAGGACATAAAGCCCTGCCTGTATGAAGGCTAATTTACAACATGGCGCTGCTCTAATCCTGTCACAGACTAGCGCTGTCTGTGAAGACAGATTTAGGAGCATATATAGCGCCATCTTGTGCCAGTACAGACCGTGACATCACTGGGTTGGCTGGCTGGTTGCCGCAACAGACTTACATTAGCTTATGTTTCAGTTTCCTTGTGGAAAAGTGAAACTAAAAAGCAGCCTGAGGGGGCACTCTGTGCCGCTCCTGGCTGCAGCCATGAGTTTATGTTAAACCAAGGATCTACTGTCCACTTTCACTCTGTGTCTGAAGCTGTAGTTTTTGGCTAGCTGCCCTGAAACAGGAGAATCCACCTGTTAGCCGTAATGTTTGAGTCTGCTGAGAACTTTACAAATGAGGACGTGTGGAGGAGAGCCTGCTGGAGGCAGGTGACCCAGTGGTTCACCGACCCGTCGGTGTACCGAGTGGTGCAATCAGCTGGCAGAACAGATATCTGCAGTATGCAATCAGCTATATAGGGCCTGTTTAAGGTTAAGGTTGGATTTAGGTCCAGGGTAAGGAGTGTTACGGTGAAACTTTAGGCTAGATCTAGGAATGCATTTAAGTTTATCAATGTTCTCACAAAGATAGCCAAACAAGTGTTTGTGTGTGTCCATCTAACTTTAGCCAAAATACGAGAACCACTCATAAAAACAGGCACAGAGACCGAAAGGTGTTTTTCACCTGTTTGATGGCATGGTCATGTCCTAGAGCACCATCTGGGCCGGAACACACGTACACATTACACGGGAGCTCGTGGCCTTCGACCTCCACTCCAGAACCGTCGGCCATATTGAAGTACAGACACCAAAGGACGGATGGACGATTTTCTGCAGACACACAGACAGATTATGTTAATTCAATTAAACACTTCTGACCATAGAGGAAACTATTAGTAATCTTTGAGCTGTGAAAACAAAGCCATGGTACAGAAGAGGTGAGAGGTCAAAGCCATGGTATCTGGATAACAAAAGCACATCTCTGCAGTCCACTGTTAATTTCGTTGACAAAATGTTTTTGTCAACGACCCTTTTTTTCATGACGATAACGAGACGATAACTAAATTAAAACTACCTAAAATGATGAAAATGATAACGAAATTAATTGACACTTTAGTCAACGAATGAAAACGAGATGAAAATGCTTGGCGGGGACGAAATCCAATCAGAACTTATTTAATGTTGTGACAGGGCGGGACAAGTTAGGAAAACATCCAATCAAACGCACAGATGCACAAATTAGCTCTAAACCCGGGAAGACCAAACCAGCCTGTGATTGGTCGTTGCTTCCGATAGAACTAAGTGATGTAACCAATGTCAGCAGGGAGAAAGAGAAGAGCCGATGTATGGACACATTTGTCCTTTGACGTTGTGACAAACCAAACGATGTGTAAACCATGTGGGGCGACTATCTCGGGTAAAAACACGACAAATCTTAAACGACATCTGCAAACCAGTCACCCAGATCTCCATGCAAAGGTCAGCATTTTAATGTCATGCAGGGTAAAGTGTTTTTCCCAGTTTGTGTTCAGAGAAAATCTCCACCCCGCGGTGGATTAGCCTTTATAATCTTAGTCCTGAACACTGCCCTGTACCTTTCAGAGCGTCCTGCTGTAAAACGCTCCGATTATCTCAGTAAGGTGGTGTTAATGATCAGGTGTGTGGGAAGCAGGTGAAACACTAATGTTAATATTATTAATAATATTCCATAACTTTGAATAAATGTTTAGTTTTGTGTAAGTCTGTATAATGACTAATTCAAGGGAACTGAAGAAAAAGCATTTACATTTTACACCCTTTATATTTTAGACTAAATCGACTGTAGATTTAGTCGACTATATTTTTACCATAATTTCGTCGACTAAAACTAGACTAAAACTAATCAGATGACTAAATTATGACTATGACTAAAACTAAATCAAAATTTGCTGTCAAAATTAACACTGCTGCAGTCTGAATCTGAAATAACATCATTCAAACTCCAAAGAGAACGTTTACACGACTGATATCAAATACATCACTGCAGTGTAACAGTGTATGTGTCAATGAGATCACACAGTGTGAAGCAACAAATGACACAGGAACACTGGGGCACCGGGGTGGCTCAGCGGATGAGCAGGCAACCATGTTTGCCGCATGACGGTGTGGGCAGCCCAGGTTACGTCCCAACCTGTAGCCATTCACTGCATGTCGTCCCCCCACCCTTCTCCCTCCCCCATCCCCTTCCTGTATCTCTCCACTGTATCTCTATCAGTTAGAGACACAAAATGGCCAAAGAAAAACAAAACATACAGAACACTGAGGAGTCCACACACACACACACACGTTTATATTCAACGTGGGGACTCAAGTATAATCCACCTTTTGTGGGGACACCTCCCTCTGAGTGATTAATGAACAACCATCACCAACAGATCATTAATTATTATTGTTACTGCTATATGCCAGCCTTTCCAGAACTTCATATATCCATTTCAAAATCTGAACCTCTTCAGACTTTTTATAATAACTCCAAAATCACACAAGTGCTTCTTAACGTAAGAACAATGTCCAGTATTTAAACTCCACAGCTTTGTTTCATTGATTGGTTTGCTTTAATGTGAATACTTAATGCCAATTTTCTAGTAAAATAAAAACATGAAAGTTAAAATGATGCTTTTTAATTTATTCATTATGAATGACTTCTCACAGGCCTCCTGTAGTACTGTAACAGCCCACTAGATGGCACTGGGAATATTAGTATCTCTGTGGAGTTCATACATCCAGCTGAAACTGGACAAACTGTAATTTAAAGTGTTAATAATAAAGTGAGGGATTCATACAGGTGTGCTTATAAAATCTGTCCCAATACCTAAAACATCTGTCGAGCCTTTTTTCCTTATTTTGGTCAGAAAATCAAAAATGAACCGACTGTAATCATAAACATGTAAATGAAGGAGCGCTGCAGAATCATCACGATGTTAAACACTGAAGAAGTTTAACAGAAACGTGACGGAGACGCTTCCCTCCGCCTCCCTCATCACCTGTGATGAATCTCTCTGTACCTGCATCCATCCATCCTCACTGCTACTCTGCTCTGCTTATAATTAAAACCACAGAAGAAGATGATGAATGAATTAAAGAGAAGAACAAGAAGAAGAGGAGGAGGAGGAGGAGGAGGAGGTGGTGGAGGAGGTCAGTAGGAGAGAAAGTTATCTGGATACAGACTGTATCAGTATGTGGAGTCAATGTAAACCTAACCTGGAGGAGGAAAATCCATCTATTTTCATCCATGAATACTTTTTATTTCCTGAAAATTTAACATGAATCTGCACCAAACTCCATTCAGAAATCTGTCAATCAGCAGCATCTCTGTGATGTTTAAAGATCTGAAACTGTTTTCAGAGGTCACGTCTTCATTTTCAGCCTGAATCACAGTCCCATCAAACTGGCTAACTGGTTTAACTGGGAATGAACCAGCAGCCTCTAACTGCATCACACCAGCTGGCAGGATCAGGATCAGTTCAGGCTGAGGCAACAAACACACTCAGTTACTACAGAGTGTGTGTGTGTGTGTGTGTGTGTGTGTTACCTTGGTCGTGTGACTCTGGCGTGTGGAACATCCTGGCTACCACCGGTGACAGATCCTCGTAGGCGGAGCCAACTGACTGACAGGTGAGGTGGACCAAATCTGCACGGAGACAGAAACAGCATGGCTTTAAAGAACATCACCATTACAGGAAGTCCCTCAGCGTACTGTCTGTTATCAGGAGGCTAAGTGTGCGCTCAAGTACTCGAGTTAATGTGTTTCAACCAGGACACAAAGGGAGATGTTCTCAGAGCGACTCTGAAAGAGAAGGTTCTAAACCAGGGGTCTCAAACTCGCGGCTCGCGGACCGCATCCACCCCCCCCCTACTTCCGGTCTGTGATTTGATGTCACAAATATAAGACAATTTGTTTACATTTCGCTTTCCCCTCCAATTAAGAGGAGTTAGTGAAATGTCAAAAAAGTAACTTAAAGGGACAAATTGTCTTATATTGTTGACATCAAACTGGAAGTGGGGGGGCGGGGCTGGATGCGGCCTGCGAGCTGCGAGTTTGAGACCACTGCTCTAATCTGACCTCTGATCAGGCCTGAAATATGAAACCAGGAAAGGGAAACATGGACAACTCCTGGCAGGTGTCCAAGGAGTTGAAATAACTGCCCAAATAAGTGCCCAGATTTCCTGCTGGGAGGACCCGCCCTATGTTCCAGCTGAAGCTGGAAATTCAGATTTTGAGCGCCACCTGGAGTCGGACTTCCCGCTCTGAAAGTTGCCCCAACCCTGACTTTGCAATCCAAGAGGCTACATGAAGAGCCCAGCCTGGGCCCTCTCCGGGTGGCGCTGTTCTCCAAGTGATGGAGGAATGGCTCCACCTTCCTGGGAGTAAAGCCCGTTATTCCCACAACTAGAGTATATATGTAGAGTAATGATGTGAGCGCACAACCAGAGTGCACTCACATCATTCCCAGCTCCGACATCACAGCACCTGAGCAAGCTAAGGTGAGCTGCTACATGCTGACTTCTTTGAGCTAGCCAGGAAGCTAACATTAGTGAGAAGAGGACCAGTTTTACCTGAGGACAGGTGAGTGACCAGCAGGAAGCTGACGCTCAGGCCCACAGCATCTCTAAATGGCTTCAATTTGACCTTCATCCAGTTATTACTCTCTAACCTCACGCATCACTTCCTCTCTGACTTCACAGTGAAAATAAACATGGCGGCGGCGTCTTTAGATCGATGGTGTTTTGTTTTAAAGGCGTTCAGGCCCACTGACTCAGTAACCAATCACACTGCAGCATCACAAGAAGATGATGATGATGATTTGACAGGCGGAACACACACACACACACACTCCTGCATGTGTGTTGGTCATTAATCAGTGTTTCTGTCGTGGCTTCAACAGTTTCTCTTCAAGGACACTGAAGGATCTCAGCACGGTCTTCCTCACAGAGAGGAGGGCGGCGCGCACACTCTTCATCAGCTCTGATACACATTAATAACACAACAGAGACACCCACACTGAGCACTGCAGGTAAGACCACCTGGAAACAAACCCTGCACATTACAACAACATTAATAAACTTAATGAATGCACTGTGAGTACACTGTGAATACACTAAGTACACTATGAATATACTGCGAGTACACTGTAAATATACTGTGAATACTCAGGAGCAGCATCCAGCGTACTCTTCTGCAGACTCTGGTTCTTTGAGTTCCGGTTGCCTTCCTATCAGCTCGAAGCAGTCTGCCAGCCTCCTCTGACCTCTGACCTCAGTGAGGCAGTTTGTGAAACACTCGGACCAACAACCACATTCACCTCTGTCTGAACTTCACCAAGTCGTCTTCACCATGCGTACATGCACTGAGCGCTGTCACGTGATTGGCTGATTGGATATGTTAATAAGCTGAATAGGTGTACCTAATAAAGAGGCCGGTGAGTGTGTTTCACAGTATTTTTGAGCCCTCGCAGCGTCAGAACTCCAGCAGATATCAACAAACTGTCGGAGCTGCAGAGGAGCTTCAGCCTGAGGCCTGCAGCCGGTTCCCGTCTGTGACGCAGGGACGCACAAACAAGCAGCGGTACCCGAGGGAACCTCACAGAGTGCATGCTGGGTAAACTTTCAGGGGTCATGTTTAACATTTGGTGGGTGTTAAAAATAACTGAAATCACTGCTGGACGATGAGCCCGGCATCGAAGCTGCTGGAAGGTTCCCGCGAGTCCCAACGTCTCCACGGCAACACAACCGAATCCCAAATTTCCATCAAAGAAAGTCGAGTGTTGGAAAAACACCGAGCTGCTACACCCGAGCAAAACTCACCATCACGATGGTCACGACCTCGCCCCGTTAACCCGGAGCACCGTGCAGTTATTCTAACACAGCAGACGTCTGATAAAGAGGTGGGGGAGGGGGTGGGGGCACCACCTAACCTGCTGCTGGGTGAACAGATACAGAGAAGGTGTGAGGCAGCAGGTGAACTCACAGGTTCCAGGTATGCAGGTCATGGTGGACGGACTCAGCTCCACCATCCTCACCGCCGGACATCCACCCGCCGCCGGAGGAACTGTGACCAGAGACACCTGCAGAGAGGCAAAGGGAGGGGTCTGAGCGCGAGCAGAGGGTGGTGAACACAGTGTGTGTGTGTGTGTGTGTGTGTGTGTGTGTGTGTGTGTGGGGGGGGGTATCTGAACCTTTCTTTCCAGCATGAAGTTTAATGCTTCACCCCTGAATCTGAATGTTGGTGATAAACATTATGTGACAGACAGACACGAGCTCAGTGAGCTGCTGCAGAGCCTCCACCCGCTGCTCCACCCGCTCCTCCACCCGCTGCTCCACCCGCTCCTCCACCCGCTGCTCCACCCGCTGCTCCACCCGCTGCTCCACCCGCTCCTCCACCCGCTCCTCCACCCGCTGCTCCACCCGCTGCTCCAGCAGGTCCACATCCACAGAACAGGCAGAAACAGCAGCAGCTCTGTGATCAGGACCTCTGAAACCTGCTGCAGACACAGTCTGCTCACCTGTTTCAATACAGTTCACTTTGCAGGTGTGTGTGTCTGTGACAGCAAACTGTGTGTGAGTTAGTGTGTGTGTGTTTTATGAGTTCAAATACACTTTGTTATTATGAATGAAGGGATTTTAGAGAACAGGTGGCAGATGCACCTTTGATGATGTCACTGAGAGGCTGAAGTTTGGTGTGAGACTTTGATGGAGCTCCAGACGCTTAAAACACAGATTAGCTTCATCTTATTACTGAGCACTGCAGGCACACACACACACACACACACACACACACACACACACACACACTATCTGGACACTAATTAGGTGAGAGTTAAATATTGAAATATTGAATTAAGTTTGGTCAGAGAATTATGATGTTTCATAGATCATCGGTGTGTGTGTGTGTGTGTGTGTGTGTGTGTGTGTGTGCTGAGGCAGAGATGAATCTGAGGACCTCCTGTATTAGAGCTGGGGTCTGTCTCTCGGTGATGTTCTGACTGAAGCACAGAGGAAACTTTAAGCTCCGCCTCACAGAGCTTCAGACAGGACGAAGCTCCTCGCGCTCACACATCAGGACTTGAAGAACAGGAGGTCAGAGGGCTCAGGGTCCATAGAGCCGGATCCTGATCCAGCTCTGGGCTGGTGTGGTTGGGCCTCCCAGCAGAGTCCTGCTGTGGGTCCTTTCTTGTATCTCTGTGCTAGATCAGGAGGTGATGAAGTCCAGGTGGACCACACACACCACAGGTCAGGTCCTCATGTTCTCTCCTGAAGCAGAACTCCACGGTGACCTGAGCAGATCTGACACCTTTAATAACGAGTCTGCTCCTTCAGGTGAACTCCATCCTCCGTGTTGTTCTCCACCTGCTGCAGGTTCTGGTTCTGACCAGCACCACCATCAGCAGCTGGATCCAACAGGAGGAGGAGGAAGCTGAGTGACATCATGATAGACATGACAGGAGACGAGACAGGAAGCTGGTTGGTTAGCAAAATAAGAGCGAGGGGACCGTCAGCTCATAAATCCATCGTGGACGGGATCGTTCCATTAGAGAAATCATAAAATCATAAACGGCCGTAAACTTTGTTCCTCTGCTGCCCCCCCACGTCTGACATAAAGGTGAACTATTTTAATATTACAGGTGCTCCTGCTTCCTGTTAGAGCTGAGTGCCCTCAGGCTCTTCTGCATTTTTCTTGTATTATCACAAACATTATTTTTGATGTAGTTTTAAATTGCTCCATGAGGGCAAAGCTGACGTGGTCACATTAATGATTCAGGACTGAACTGATCGTAATGCAGGATCAATAACAGCTCATCAATCTGCAGCGGGGCGACGTACCTGCTGCTCCGAGTCAGCCGGCAGGACCGAGGAGTCGGTGATCAGGACGGCTCTGCTCACAGACCTAGACGCACACGCGCACACACACAAACAGACACACACACTTGAGATGTTCACTTTTATCAATGGGCTGATATCCCTCATTGATCTGTGATTGGTTGGTTCTGACCTGGTGGGTGTGGCCACCTTCTTCTTGTCTGCCCCCACGAAGCCGTCCTCCACCACAAAATGGTTGCAGCTGATTCGCTGCCCCCGGCTGTCAATCACCGCCTTACACCTGAGGAGGAGGAGACGCTGTGATGTCACTGATTAGACTGAAGACGTGCCAGTCCTACAGAGGTCACATGACCGTTTACTCCAATGATTAAAGACCGCATTTAAAGAGAATTACATTAAACTGCCTCTGCAGAGACGACCTCTGATGACCAAACTTTGGCCTCTGAACTGAAACCTGCAGCTGCAGGTGTCCAGCAGAGGCAGCAGTGAGTCAGTCCCCATGTTAAATGACCAAGTTCACAGCCTGAAACAGAAACCGCAGGTGTCTGTAGGTGATCACCTACTTCACCTACTAGCTGTACGGGGGGGGGGGGGTAGAACTTTATTGATCCCTTGCAGGAAATTGCTTGGTTACAGCAGCAGCAATTAACACTAATATAATATAATATATAAACTATATAATACTTTATACACAATATAACATACTATGTGACTAACAATATTATATACCCAACACAAATATAAATTCTATATATAACTGTGTGTTCAGGCTAGTGGTTTGCTGCTGGCAAGAAGGACTTCCTGCTGTGTTCTGTTCTGCACTGGGGGGGGTCTCAGTCTGTGACTGTGATTAGGGGCGTGGCCTCTCTGACTGACACGTGGACGGTGACACAGTCGGCTGCAGAATTTCCCAAATATGGGATAAATATTTCCTATTATCATTATCAAAGACATGGTTTTGTTAAACGTTCACAACAAGAAAGCATCCATCCATCCATTTTCTTCCGCTTATCCGGGGCCGGGTCGCGGGGGCAGGAGCCCAGGCTTCCCTCTCCCCAGCCACCTCCTCCAGCTCATCCGGAGGGACCCCAAGGCGTTCCCAGGCCAGCCGAGATACATAATCTCTCCAGCGTGTCCTGGGTCTACCACATGGCCTCTTCCCGTTCACAACAAGAAAGCAGGTTAATGTAATAAGCCATGAAACATGAGCTTAATCAGATTAAAATCAATACTTTTATACAGGCTCCAAATATTAACTTCAGCACAGTGGTGGGCTAGAATAATATTACTGCAGAGCTTCTATTACAGTTCACTCCATGACAGACGCCTGCAGCAGGTTCAGGTAAATATTTAACTGCTGTGTGAATGAAGCCTGCAAACAGCAGACACACAGTAACCCTCTGAGCTCGCACACTTTATTAAAACACTGATAATAATTTAAGTTATAATGAAGCCGTCAGCTCGCTGCTTTCAGGCTCAGCGTGATGGATTTTCCTGCTCGACGCCGCAGCCTTTTCAAGGGTGTCTCCACACCACTGAAACCTATTATTGGGAATAATGATGCACACAGAGGCTCATCCATAACCTGCGCGTGTGCACGCACGCACGCACGCACACGCACACACACACACACACACACACACACACACACACACACACACACACACACACACATATTTTGGAGGCCAGCAGTAGGAGAAGGTCACACACATAACTTAACAGATAATTATCACAGTCGGAGCTCCTGCTGCCTCGTGTGCATTTTTGCTTCCAGTCTCAATAATAAAACATGATCACAGCTGATCAATCAGTGACAGCTGATCAATCAGTGACAGCAGTTTCACTCAAAATGAACTCCAACAGCAGAACTTCAGTCTTCTGTTTTCAGTAAAGTGAATTTCTTTGAGTTTATGACAACAAGCTGCCATTTTCAATAATCAATAACTGAATAACTGATAAACTGGTCAGAGATCAGATTAAATCAGAATAAATCCACTGAGAATCTGTCTGATTTTAGCTCTCCTGCAGCCGACGGCCGTCTGTCAGCTGACCAAGAGTAATCTGATTACTGCAGCCTGAGACTCACAGCTTTGGTTTACCAAGAAGGTCACACAGAGGGATGCTACCAGGCTCTGTGTGTGCGTGCGTGTGTGTGTGTGTGTGTGTGTGTGTGTGTGTGTGTGTGTCCTTCTATATACAAACCTGTGAGTGTCAATCAATCACTTAATCAGGGAGCTGACGAGGCAGCAAACAAAGATAAAGACACTGACGGGGGTGGGGGTGGGGGTGGGGGTGGGGTGGGGGTGGAGGGAGGAGTCATTTATCAGAGAGGAGGAAGAGGAGGAGACCGCGGGGTGATGAAGAGCCTCAGAGGTTAAATTATGATGTTCATTTCCTCTCCATAAATTGAATATTTTACTGATCATAAATTATCGTCCAATCACAGCTCAGCACAGCAAGGACACACACACACACACACACACACACACACACACACACACACACACACACACACACAGGTTGCCGTGGCAGCATGTGTGATTATTACTGTTTGTTCAGCCTTTAATTAAATAAAAGGTTAAATAATAATTAACATTTCATATAAAAAGCAGCAGCCAATTAAAAGCTGAATCTCCATAAATGGTCAGGGGGCGTGGTCATTCAAAAAACTACAGGGCGGGAACAATGACCCTCTAATACACAGCACAGGTCAGCACACACACGTCTGCATCTTCAGTAACTACAATCCTGCTTCCAGCTCGGTTACCTGCTGTGTTTGACTCACCTGTGAATGTTTCACAATAAAAGCCTTTTTATGAAATTATGAAAGGAAACAGACCTGCCCGTACCTTTGAGGGAAACTCCTTCAATATAAAAACCAACGATTCTTCTAGAACCAGCAAGGAGCTCGTATTAAACTTAGAGCTCAAAGCTCAAACAGCACCTGTGGAGGTGTCTGTCCAGGTGAGTCAGAGGTGTGACCATCACAGTAAAGTCCATGTGAAAGTATGGAGGACGGATCTGAGCTGCTCAAAGAACAGAAGTAACACTCGGTCTCTTTTCTGTTGCTTCTGTATCCACTGAGCACGTTCACACATCTGTTTTACACACATTTATTTGTAGGCTGCTTCTGACAATCAGATTATTATGGGATTAATGTGTTGCCATGGAGACCCTGACCTGATCTCTGTGTTTGTATTTTGTGGTCTTTACAGTGAAACTGAGACGTGGCCCGGCTCTGTACACCTTCAGGATGTTTGTGTGTGACTGTGATTCTTTTCTTTTCTGCAGTTTTGGACATGAAAATATGAAAGTATGTAAAAGAAATGACAGATTTCTGTCCATGAAGCATCAGATTAGAAACATTTACTCTGAAATGCAAAAGGAAGTGCTGGATCTGTATGAAGAGCATAACAGAGCCAGTGCACAGAGAGGGCAGACTCAGTGAAGCACAGTCAGCTTTTATCAAACAGCAACACTTCCAGGAACAACCAAACACTCAGACATGGAGTCCAGAAACCACCGAGTGATGTCACAGTGGCTCCGCCCACCTTCATCTCCACAGGTGTACTACACAGAGCACTTTTAGTGTCAGTGCGAGCAGTACCAGTACTACACAGGAGCCTCGGAATTAACACAGCAGTGACAGTACTACAGCACAGCAGGTACAGTACCTGCCTTCACACACACATGAACCTGAGTAACATCCATTCTTAATCCAGAGGGTTTAATATGACATGGGCCCACCCTCTGCAGCTGTAACAGCCTCAACTCTACTGGGAAGTCTCCAGTAACACTGTGAGAAATCTCGGAGTCATTTTTGACCAGGATATGTCCTTCAATGCACATATTAAACAAATATGTAGGACCGCTTTTTTGCATTTGCGCAATATTTCTAAAATTAGAAACATCCTTTCTCAGAGTGATGCTGAAAAGCTCATTCATGCATTTATTACTTCTAGGCTGGATTATTGTAATTCATTATTATCAGGCTGTCCTAAAAGCTCCCTGAAAAGCCTTCAGCTGATCCAAAATGCTGCAGCTAGAGTACTGACAGGGACTAGAAAGAGAGAGCAGATTTCTCCCATATTGGCTTCTCTTCATTGGCTCCCTGTTAAATCTAGAATAGAATTTAAAATTCTTCTCCTCACCTACAAGGTCTTGAATAATCAGGCACCATCTTATCTCAAAGACCTCATAGTACCATATCACCCCAACAGAGCACTTCTCTCTCAGACTGCTGGCTTACTTGTGGTTCCTAGGATACTTAAGAGTAGAATGGGAGGCAGACTCAGGTACAGCAGGTAAAGCAGGTGTGGGTACCTGTTGGAGTCCTTATCCACGAGCAGGCAGGTGACCGAGTGTCTCAGGCAGTAGATTCCTCCAAACACAGCACTCATCCTAAAATACACAACAAATCAGCCAATCAGCACGCAGGGAAACATGTGACATACCTGTCCAGAAGTATATGGACACCAGACTCACTCTGCTGCACTTTCTGACCTTGAGGGAGACTTTCACAATAAAAGTTTTATGAAGACGTTATTAAGGAGGGTGTCTGAGGGTATGGTTACCTTGACTGGCGGTTACCTTAGCCAATTATCTGTCTGTGTTACTGGCCCCTCCCCCACCTCCACAAATTAATAACATAATGAAATTACAGCTTGCTTCATAAATCAGATCAAAGGTCTCTCATTAAACACACACAGACTACAGGAAAAGGTCGACACACACACAATGACATCAAGCTCAGTGTGTGTGTGTGTGTGTGTGTGTGTTGGCATTTTCATGCAGACCTGCACGCACACGAAATGTACAACAATCTGTCATGCGTTAATTACAGCATGTGCGTGTGAGCCAAATAACACACACACACACACACACACACACACACACACACACACACACACACACACACACACACACACACCCCTGCATAAAAGAAAACAAACTATTTAGTATTTACAATAACATAAAAAAAAATCGTGTGTGTGTGAGAGAGATAATAACATCTGTCACATGACCTTTGACCCTTGGTCTGAGCCCGCTTTGTGGCTGTTTCTATCTGGAATAATCCCCCCCCCCCCCCCCCACCCCATCAGCCTATGAGCCACCAACTGCTCGCTGCTGCCCCTCTGCAGGCTTCAAGAAGCTGTCCAATCAGAATGGACCTTGGGGGGGTCCCACTAAGTAAAGGACCGAGGCCCATTATGAGACAGGAGGATTATTCTGAACTGTGGTTCATGCAGAGGTCAGAGGTCAGCTGGATTTCGGCATAAAGTTCTCACTGATACTACGGTTCCACCGCCGAGGTGCCGGTGCTCGTGCTGGCGTCGGTTTCAATGCACCGACGAAACGCTTAAGATCGAGGCTGCGTTTCCACCGCACTTTGTGAACTGCTCCTTTATGTATGAGTGTGGGCGGGACCTTTTATCTGTGATATGAACTGATACAAAGCAGCAAGTTCAGCTTTAGAGCCCAACCTAATTCACAGCTGTGAAAACTGCAGTGCTTCTCCTGTAAGAAAACTTGATGTTGAGACGGCAGAGTCACGCCCTTCTACCGCTTTCGTCAAACATTCTTAGTTCGAGACCTGCTAGCTTGCGGGGACCGAGTTGAACCCGTTTTTCGGCCGAGCACCGAGTGCGTTTGCAGTGGAGAAACAGCTGAACGGTTCAAATACTGGAACCGGAACCCTGTTGGTGGAAAAGCGGCCTGAGACCTGCAGGATGTGACGTTAGCTGTAACTGAGCTACGCTGCACGTATCTGACACCGGCAGCTTCATCACGCCCACGTCACATTAAACACATCCAAGAATTCGACCCCTTACACATCACAACTTAAACATGCAGTGACACCAACACCTGTGAGAGCAGCGTGTGTTCAGGTGCGTGCTTAGGTGTGTGTGAGCAGTAATATCCGCTGAGGATCTAATAAATGAGTTCAGCCCTGGGCGACTCCCTCCCATGAATATTCAAGTTCTGCTCTGATGAGCTGATCTGAAGTCTGTGGGGACACCCACAGGACTGTCAGATACTGCAGTACTCTGAAGTAGCAGTACTGTTTGAGTATTGCCACTGCAGAGTACTCTGCCAGCTGAGTAATACTCGCAGTAGTACTCTAACAGTGACAGATGGACTCTTACCTGCAGAAACACTGGGGGATCTCTCCAAGCCCGTACACAGGAAACAGGAAGGGAGTGTTGCCATAGCGACCCAGGCAGCGCAGGAAGTGGCGTGTGGAGGTGAGCCCCACTTCTGTGGGTGTGTCTTCTGCCACCATGGCGATTGAGTGAAGCAGGAAGTGCTGTAGGTTGTCACCCAGCTGCTGATCACGCAGGAACTCCAAATATGGCCGATCATTGTAAGCTGGAAAGAGGAGGTGGAGGCACATCATTACCCACAATGCTCTGATCTTAGTAAGAATGACCTCATGATGTCAACAGACAGGTAGGTGAGGTGTCACCTTGATGCTCCTCTGTCTCCTCCATACAGGAAGTCAGGAAACGCATCAACTTCCTTTTTTCAACCACAGACAGCTGACGGCTCGCAAACACATCGGCTCTGCTGCAGGGCACCTGATGGACAGGTGCAGACAGGTAAGTGCAGACAGGTAGGTGCAGACAGGTAGGTGCAGACAGGTAGGTGCAGACAGGTAGGTGCAGACAGGTAGGTGCAGACAGGTAAGTGCAGACAGGTGCAGACAGGTAAGTGCAGACAGGTAAGTGCAGACAGGTAAGTGCAGACAGGTAGGTGCAGACAGGTAGTGCAGACAGGTAAGTGCAGACAGGTAGGTGCAGACAGGTAAGTGCAGACAGGTAAGTGCAGACAGGTAAGTGCAGACAGGTAGGTGCAGACAGGTAAGTGCAGACAGGTAAGTGCAGACAGGTAGGTGCAGACAGGTAGGTGCAGACAGGTAAGTGCAGACAGGTAGGTGCAGACAGGTAGGTGCAGACAGGTAAGTGCAGACAGGTAGGTGCAGACAGGTAGGTGCAGACAGGTAGGTGCAGACAGGTAAGTGCAGACAGGTAGGTGCAGACAGGTGCAGACAGGTAAGTGCAGACAGGTGCAGACAGGTAAGTGCAGACAGGTAAATGCAGACTAGAGCTGCAACTAATGACTGTTTTGAAAGTCAATTAGTCATCGACTATTGAAACGATTAGACAACTAATTGGATTATGAATCACATAATTATGAAATGGCACTTATTTAGCTATCAGCTTTTACATTTAGCACAAATTTATTTAAAATGCATACCTGTCAAGTCTCCTGTTTTGGCCGGGAAACTCCCGTAATTTACCGCTCTGTCCCGCCGTCCTCCCGTATTATTATTTTGCCCTAAATTTCCCGTATTTTAATATAATAAATTTGAAAAAGTATTCCGCTCCAAACGGAATTCTGTCACTAGCCTCGTGAAAACCTGCAGTAGCCTGGGAGGCAGTTCTCACGAGGTTAGTGTAGACAGCCGGAACAAACCCGGAAAAATAACTGGACCTCAGTTGGACTCAGTGTTCCCAACTTAGCAGCTTTTCAAACCCCTGCAGTGACCTTTTTTCCCAAAAAGCCACAGTGAAATCCTCCACTGTCGCCGTGTTCTGAGTACATGAAGCCTTCTGACTGCGTCCCTTCGTACGCTTTGTCTCCACCCTCCAACCCCCGAACCTCACTCAAACACCAAGCCTGCCCAGCCGCCCCCCCGGTCCTCGCTTCAGCCTTTATCAACCTTTGAGAGCCGACAGCGAGTTTTCTTACACAAGTCGGCAACAGCGGCCCAGATAAAGGAGGAGGGTTGAACTTTTCTAGCAGTCTCACCCCACAGTGCTTTCATTAAATTTGATATTCTAACATTAAACAATACGAGACAAAATAGATCTATGTGATGTGGGTCTAGGCAAAGCATTAAAGTTATTTCATAAAGTTCATTTCTAAACATATTTATGGTGTTTTTTCCTTCACTATTAGGCAATGACGTCATATTGCGACTTCTATTTTCAGCGGCGGAAAATTTCACGTATTTTTAAATACAAAACTACACGGAAGATGGATACTTCATTCAAAAATTTTAATCAGGTTTGCTGCTGATATATATTTAACGTCCATTTTTCCAACCATAAAAAAAATATATAGTAGTTTTTCTTCCCTGTAAAACAAAGATGGCACAGTTTCACCAGCAGCCACATGGCTAAACATGCCCGCCAGAGATAGACGGACAGGAAGACGTCTCACTCCGTTTAAAAAAGAAAATGGATCACGCTCACTCACTCTGTTTAAAAACAAAAACAGAGTGAGTGAGCGTGAAATTGTCCCAAACCTCGGATCGTCTAGCACGCTGTGTTCTTTCACCATTAGCTGCCATGACTAAACATGCGCCGAATGCTACTGCGCATATGTGAAGCTCGCCAGAGATAGACGGACAGGAAAACGTCTCACTCTGTTAAAAAAAAAAAAATCAGTAATAAAAACTCGTCATCAACTATTTTTATTGTCGATTATTGTTGACAGTGTCAACTAACCGTTGCAGCCCTAGTGCAGACACGTGAATGCAGACAGGTGATGTAGACAGGTAAGTGCACGTGAGCACCGATTGGCTGATCAGCCCTTTGTGTGTTATGTTTCTGCTGGTATCCACTGGGTTGTCCAGGTGGGTTTGAATGAACTTCATGAATAACGCTGATGTGAGAGAAGAGTTTGTACCTGCTGCACGTTGCCTTGGCGATAGGTCAGTATCCTGGTGACGTTCTTGAACTCTGCATAGCGACTGACGTTTGACTTGATGAGCAGGTCGACCAATGAGCCACGAGAGTACATGAGCTGGAGGAAGAGGAGGATAAAGAACACTGAGCTGGGGTTAAATAACCAAACAGAGAGCAGCAGGACACACTGAGGGATACAACTGGCTCAGTTAAGGAGCACGCCGTACTGTTACTGTAACAACTTCAAAGGCCTAAGTCACCGGAGAGGAAAGACTGGGCCCTGTGTATCTGTGTGACACACTGCCTTCCTTCACAGGAAGCACGCTGAGCCCACGTGTCTGACCTGCATGGATCTGGGTGACAGGGAGCAGCGTAGCAAGCAAAACAAACAATGCAAACAAGCGATCGTGTGGTCAACAAAAATTACGGCCACCCACCTCTGACCTCTGTCCTCCATCTGTCGCCCTTTAAACCTGCCGGTTATTACCGCCTAGCGCAGAGGTCCCCAACCTTTTTTGAGCCACGGACCGGTTTAGTGTTAGAAAATATTTCCACAGACCGGACTTTAAGGTGTGCTGGATAAATATGCCTGGTCGCCATGGTAACGTTTAAACACGCCTTCAAAATAAGATACACCTTAAAAACATGCATACAGTAGAAATCTCCTCAGTCGGGTTCAAATGGAATTTCATCCAGTGTAAAAAAAAAAAAAAATCTGTCATACGTGTAAGTCAGATAAAATCCATATCTTCAAAATATCCGACAGTTTAGGCTCTAATATCGAGTTTCGCTGCAGTTTCTTCTGCTTCATCTCTGGATTTGCTTCTGAAAATTTCATAATCTCATATTTTTGCTTGTAAGTGCGAGTTTGTAGCTTACGCTTGCCTCCTGTGCTGCCGTGATTGTCTCCGGTGAAATGAGCCGATATAAATACTAAAGTGTCTCCAGTCGTTTGTGTGTGTAGTTGTGCATGAACGAGCCGATGCATGGAAGTGGGGGGCCGGGAGCTGAGGAGGGCTTTAGTGCTTAACTCATCCAACGTATGGATCACATTTACCGTATTTTCCGGAGTATAAGTCGCACTTTTTTTCATAGTTTGGCTGGGGGTGCGACCTATACTCCGGAGCGACGTATATGTGACATTTATAACACATGAACCAAAATACTCCAGCCACTTGACATCTCCGTGAACTGCAGCTTTAAGGCAGTCTTGCGTAACCTGTGGGCGCAGTGGATGATGGATGGAGAGCACAGCTTAACGGCAACTGGGAGAATGCGCCACCCAACTTTCCTGGAAGTCATTGGATGGATCAAGAAAACATGGGCTTCAGTGACAAACCATCCTGTCGGGATTCAGAAAGGCTGGAATAATTGGAACTGCAGCTGACGACGAGTCTGACTAACGCGACACAGAAGAGGAAGCGGCGCTTCGTCTACGGAGTGTACGGAATTGTTTAGAAGTGACACCGAGGATGAAGAATTCAATGGATTGATGGTTTGGTTAACTTGTTAGTATGTTCTTTATGCTATGGTTATCTGAATAACTTAATGTTACGTTAACATACCGAACACGTGTTCGTTGTGCGTCATGTAGCTGAATGTGCTACGTTAGCATAACGTAGGCGTAACCGTGTTCGTCCTGTTCTTTAATCCATTATTATTTTAAATTGCCGTTCAAGATGGAATTTCTGCTCTGGGTCTCGGATTCTATCAACCCCCCCCCCCCCAAAAAAAGTGCAACTTATAGTCCAGTGCGACCTATATATGTTTTTTTCTTCTTTATTATGCATTTTTTGGCTGGTGCGACCTATACTCCGGAGCGACGTATAGTCCGAAAAATACGGTACTTGGAAATGTATTACAATGGGAGCAGATTTTTCATCCAAGGTAGGTGAATATCTGACTGATTTAGGGGATTATTTTATTGGAATTAACGTCAGGAAAAATTTAGACCTGCAGAAACCATCCGACTAGAGCGAAAATACGATTTCGACTGAGGCAATTTTTACTGTAAAGCGCATAAAAAATACAACTCACCACAATTCTGAATCAGTGTGAGTCCTGAGCTTGTTTCTCTGCTGCTCATTTCTGCTAGCCCGTGGGTTGGCTGGGTTCAGCACACACCAATACAAGCTTTGATTTCACAGGCGAGGCTGCAGAGCCGCGGTGCTCTGCGCCGGAGAGTCAGCTTGATGGCTGGGTCCGCCTCACTGCTGTCCCCGTGCTGCTAAATAAAAATGTTAAATGGACTGGTTCCTATATGGTGCTTTTCTGCTCTTGTTGAGCACTCAAACATTTAAACAAGCGCACTGTAGGTCAACCAACCTATTTCGTTGGACGGGTACGGGAACCAGCGAAGCTTGTGGGTTTAATTTTAGCGGTGACTATCACGTGACCGAGACAAGCGTCTTGACACACGATGTAGCCGAGAGGATCTGCCAATTTTTCTAAATAAAACATGTTCAGCCTCAGATAAGTGAAACAGAAATTTAAGTTTTTTAGTCTTGCGCGGCCCAGTACTAAATGACCCACGGCCCGGTACCGGTCCGGGGCCCGGGGGTTGGGGACCTCTGGCCTATATGACAACCAGTGTGAAACCAAAACACAGCTTAAGACAAAAATATATGTTACCTTAGAAACCAGGTCGATGTTAAACCGGCGCCCTTCCTTCTCCAGCTGGGCGTAGCTGACCTTCTTCCTGCTTGGCTCTGATTGGCTGGGAGCAGCAAAGGGACACGGCTGGTCTGCTTCTGCCTCCTCCCCCTGTGTCTGAGCGGCCTGTGATTGGAAGGAACATGCAGCGATTATGGAGCTGAGCTGGCCAATCAGGAGCAGATATGAATGTAAACTAATTGCTGCTCTTCCTCACCTGTTCGTCTGCCTCAGCCGCCTCACCTGTTTCTTCTTCTTCTTTTGAATCTGAGAGAAGAAGAACTGATTGCGTCACGTCCAATCAAAGCTCAGAGGATCAATTAAGAATCAATGAAGGATCAATATCTGTCAGACCTGCTGACTCAGTCTCTGACGGCTCTTTAGCAGCGTCTTCACCTCCTGCTCCAGCCTCTTCTTCTTCGGTGGTGTCGGGAGGTGCAGCACTCGCAGCTTCCTCCTCGTCTTCCTCCCTGAGGCGTATTGATACCGTCCTCAATAAACTATTTTCTAAGACGGGACTGACCCACACGTCACCTTACAGCAGGGGTGCCCAAACTCGGCCCGCAGGCCACTTCCGGCCCCGCCCCCTACTTCCGGACTGCGAATTGATGTCAAAAATGACAGACAATTTGGCCCTTTAAGGTACTTTATTGACATTTCGCCTTCCCCTCCAATTAAGATGGTTAAGTGAAATGTCAAAAAAGTAACAACCTGTTAACTGGCAGTGTCCTGCTCACAGACCGTTTGTATCGCTCTACGAGTTTGAAGCCTCATAGCGTCACAGTAACGCTGCAGTCCGCTCTTACGATGCTTTTATATGACAGACTAGACCCTCAGAATTGGATTGACACCTCATTTGGCCAATCATGTTATGAAATGGATTTTCCAGAGCCAATAATAACCAGAGAGCGTCATGTGACTTCTCTGGACCTGCCTCAAATGTTCTCCAATCATTCTGATCGGCCAACTCTGACCCAAAATCTAAAACCACAGATGTATAGCCAATAACATTCCTGACACCTGGGTATATGGCATCTTGAGGTGTGTTTTCACATGGACCCACAAAGTTGCGGCACAATGAGTGAGTATTATGTGCGCAAAGTCAAGCCGGAAGTAAGACTCGCTGTCGTGACCTCGACAGTCGTGACCTCGACAGTGTTTACTTTTTCGCACTAAAGGATTGTATAAATATCTCAAAACAAGCTATTTTTCTTCAACGAAGTGACAAAGTGACTCATGAGAGTGGATTATTATTTATTAGCGGACTTTGTGGCTGATTCGACCGTTTTATCGCTGCAGAATTCCAGCTGTTACTCAGAAGGCGTTTCATAATAAGTTTTTATTCTCAGCTCGTCCTTGTATTATATACAGTTTAGATGTAAATATGTATGTAATGGTGAGCATGACATGCAGCATTACACAGAAAATATCACCGTACACTGGTGTTACGCCACTTATATTGTGTGTGTGTGTGTGATTGTGTGCACCTGCATGGAAACACAAGAGTGTTTGGGGGGCAAGGAAGGTGTTTTATGGACCTTGATGGGCTTTCATGGCGGTTACACAATGGCTCAGAGCATCGTTTATTGATATTTGGTGATATTTGCTTTGTGGTGGGCTTTGTGTAAGTTTTGTTTGTGGGGGTGGGGGTATTTGTTTGGGAGGGGGGTTGTAAGTTGTGTATCAGAGAAGGACTATTGGGAGGATTGTGTTTTTTTTATTTTGTGTATATGTAGTGTTTACATCTACTGTAACTTTTGATCAGTATACAATTTATTTATTTTGTGTGTGTGAAGGAATCACTGAAAATAGACTGGGGGGGGGGGAGTTGTGAATGAAGGCCTAACATTTTCCTTCTTTTACAAATTAGGACAACCTCTGATTTATAATTATGTCTATAATTATAATTAATTTGTACTATCAGTAACTTTGTGTATATCAGAGGATTCGTCAGGGTCGTATCTTTGATTAGAGCCTCATTGATGACTGTATGTTGAAGCATTGAGGAGTTACAGACATTTGAAGTTTGGATAACAAAGGCTGCTCACATGTGAGACCACGTCTGAGATCAACACACAAAAACCTTTACAAAACAGCAGGTTTTTGTGCTATCTTGATAAAATTTGAAATACACATTAAAAAGACTTCATTCTAGGGCGCCTGGGTGGCTTAGTGGTGAAGCCGGCGACCACATACATTTTCACGGGTGTCTTCCCCTGTATCTTTCCCCCGTTTCCTGTCTCTCTCCACTGTCAATAAAAGCCGCTGTGGCCAAAAATGCAAAAAAAAAAAGACTTCATTCTACAGCATCATTATATTTTCCATACCTTCTACACTCAGTGTGTAGTAACATGAAAACAAACAGGAAAAATCTAGGCCAGGCAAAAATTGTCTAATTTTTCTGTGTTCCAAACTTAATAGCTACATACTCATTACAGTTACAGCATTTTTGACTGCAGAAATGAAAACTATAGCTTGTCTTCTTTACAAAGAGACCAAGCTTTTGCATGTACTCCAAAGAGTTCAGGAACAGCAGCTGATTTAATTTGGGTATGACTCAGGAACAGTTTCTTCGCCAGAGCAATCACCACCCTGAACTCACACACTCACCCACTGTAACTGTGCAACACCCACATCTCTGTGCAATATTATATCATTCATACTGAACAATATCTAACATTCCTATATTGTGTAATATCCAGTATTCATTCACTAGTGCAATATTCATTCACCAAGTGCAATATTCATCATCTTCATTATTATATGTATACACATATTTACTTTCTTACAATGTACAGATGCACCAATGTAGGTATGTATGTATATATTTTTATACATTCTATTTTTTGTATATTTTACACATTGTTTATTTTCTGTATATCTCTGGATCATATTGATTATACTAGATTATAATATTTTTATAATATTTTTATTTTCATTTAGAGAGTTTGATTTTCTGTTACATGGCACTGAACAGGAGTGGCCCTCCAATCTCATTGTACATCCTGTATAATGACAATAAAGGCATTCTATTCTATTCTATTCTATTCTATTCTATTCTATTCTATTCTTTCTCAGGCGTTTTTGGTGATTTGGGAGCAGCTAGTTTTGAGGGGCCAAATTGTGTTATTTTTGACATCAATTCGTGGACCGGAAGTACGGGGCGGGGCCGGAAGTGGCCCGCGGGCCAGGAGTTTGGGGACCCCTGCCTTACAGGTACGCAGGAATTTACCTGGCGTAGCAGAACACCTGCAGGTTACTGATGGAGGTGGAGCCTGAGCCCAACAGGTAAATCAGCTCCTCCCCTTCTTCCACAAGGCTCGACCAATCCTGGACCTCCTCTGATGGAGACTCCTCCTATAAACACATAGGAAATTGTCACTGATGACTTCCTGTTATGCAGACCCCACCCACCTGATTAATAACCTGATGATCAGCAACGCTCACATGATGCTCCTGTATCCAGGTGAGCAGTGCGTTGAAGGTGAAGCTCGCCCAGTTGGCTGCGTAATAACTCCGTCTGAAGACACACACAGGATGCTGTCACCTTACACAATAAAAGCATGTCTCTATGATCTTATTGTAACAGTCTGACATCATCCTAATTAACTGATTGATTTCTGATGAACCCAAAAAGATTTAAAAACTGCAGCATGAAGGAGTTTCTACAGTAGCGCCCCCTGGTGCCCCATGGTCAATAAACAATAATCAATATTCCTCAGCATAAGGCCACATAAACCACACATTATTCATCTGATCAATAAGTACTTATTGATTTTTACCTGAAATACGACACATTTATCTTTAAAACATTTCTGTGATTGATAACATTGGCTATTGATTATCAATAACTCTTACTGATTTATAAGTACTGACCTGTCGAGGTGAAGAACTCTCTGCCCGACTCTGGAACAGGCAGCTGCCACCACCGACTCAGCGAGACCTGATCACACAACCAATAATCGATAAACAGTCATCAATACACAACACCAGAAGCAAATGAGAGGAAGGAGGGGACACAAGGAGTCAAAGCTAGGAGAGGAAACAAGGAGAGAAATCAGATGAGGAAATGAGGAGGCGAGGCAATGAAACAAGGAAAAACAAGGACAGAAGGAGAGGAAACAAGGCGAGAATTAGGAGACAAAGTTAGGAAGAGAAACGGGGTAAGGAGACAGAGCTATATGAGAGGAGGACACAAGGAGAAAGGAAACATGGAGACAATGAGTCAACACATAGGAGACAAGGGGACGAGAAAACAAAGAACTAAAATCAGGACAGGAGAGGAGACAAGGAAAAACAGTAAGGATGGCAAGCAGACAGAAAACAATGAGAGGAGACCAAAACAGGAAACAAGGACAGTAAACATAAGGGAAGGAGATAAGGAATTTAAGAGAAAATAAGGGCAGAAGGAGAGGATATAGGAAAAGGAGACAAGAAAACAAGGAGAGTAAACACAAGAATTAGAGTTAGGAAGGGAAACTAGGAGAGTAAACGAGGAGACAAATTAGGAGAGGAAAGAAAAAGGAAACAAGGAGATGGGGAGACAAATGAGGAGAGAGGAAGGCAGCGATCGGCTCCTTTATTGATCAGCACATCGACCTCTGATCATTGGACTACTGATGATTACGGAGGAAACACTGACTTCTGTTCTGATCGATTATTGATTACTGATCATCAAGACTCCAAACACATATCAGACTTCGCTGACTTTGCCTCGCTATTGATCATAAATCGATCATACACGGACAGCTGATTCATCCTGACACACAAACAGGGTTAGCATCAGTTAGCCTAGCCGTGGGATGGACGCCCATGGAAGCTGATGGGTGTTAGCACCGTTAGCAGCGCAGCGGCTGAGCTGGTATGAAGCTAACGCAGCTCACACCGTGTTAGCTCCGCTGCTAAGCAGCCGCTGCGTTTATTGACACGTCAGCAAACAGGAGCGCTCTGCGCTTCAGGTCTCCAGGACCTAACGCTGCTGCCTCACGGTAAACTGCTAGCCGCTACTATTGAAAATGCATTGGCCGTTAGCCGCAAGCTAATCCCTACTCATGCACCCTTTTCGTGCCGGTTTAAACCGGGATCCCGAGAAGTTTCGGACCTGGTCACGGCCGCGATACGATCCGGGTCAGAAGACATCAGAAAATCAGGTGTTTGAGTACCTGTGCCCAGAATGACAACGTCAAACTCAGACGGCAGATCCTCGGCAGCCATGTTGTTAGCAGAGAAACACAGTCACGTGACAGAGATTTTTTTTCCTGTTTAATCACCGATCGATCAGTAACATTATGTTACATGATGTTTGTCTTTGACAGCCAAGCGTTATTTTCAGCTCTTTTTATTGTAAAACGATAGAAAATGTCCCGTATTCCGCTCAAACGTTCTCTGTGGATTTTAGAACGACCCAAAACACAAATACATCAATTTATTATTTTTTCTTTTCATTGAATTTATTTACAGACAATTTTTGAATATAAAACAGCTTGGAAAAAGGTTAAAACCTCAATGAATCCACCAGTAAGTGGCATACTATGGCCAAATGATACTTATGTTTATGATGTGTAATATGTTATAAATATATAAAGCAGAGCTTTGGGATCAAAAATATATATTTTTTTAGTTTTTTTACATGTGCAGAGCTAGGAAAACAGTTTAAACCCAAAGACAAGGCAAAACTGGAAATGTGGTACCAAGTGTAATAGATTTGTTTTATCCTGCGGTCCTTAGAGTGTCTCAGGCTGATCGGAGACCAGCCTCAGCTGTGAGCGAGCTGCAGGAACAGCCGCTGTGACCAGCTGCTGTCTTTAGGGGGCGCCTCCAGCTCACCCTGTCCTAGCATTTTTTAAAACCTTAATTTTACCAGGTAAAATGTCTGAGAACCAGTTCTCATTTACAAACATGACCTCGCTCATTCCAGCCCTCTGCAGGTTCTCCTTCACTGCGCCCATGAAGCTCCTCTGAGGTCTTCCTCTGTCCTCCTGCCTGCAGCTCCATCTTCATGTCCACCATTCCTCCTCTGCACCATCTCTGCCTCTCTGACTCTGAGGCGTCCCTCTGATGGACTTGATTCTTTTTTTTTATTTTATTTAATCATAAAGCTTTAGTGATAAACATGCACTTTAATGTTGTTTAATGGTATAAAATCAGGGAAACACCTGCTTCAAGCTTCACTGTCACCGCCTAAATATTAATCATCCATTTCATACTGATTATTTATTTACATAGATTTATTGCCTTTAGCTTTCCTAAATAACTGTTCAGTTTGCCCCCACCCCGTGCAGTTACTCATGTAGTTCTGCTGAAATCAGATTTTTCAATTCAGTTCAATTTTATTTATATAGTACCAAATCACAACAAACTGTCGCCTCAAGGCGCTTTGTATTGTGGGTAAAGACCCTACAATAATACAGAGAAAACCCAACAGCCAAAAATGACCCCCTATGAGCAGCACTTGGTGACAGTGGGAAGGAAAAACTCCCTTTTAACAGGAAGAAACCTCCAGCAGAACCAGGCTCAGGGAGGGGGGGGTCATCTGCTGTGACGGGTTGGGCTGAGGTGAGAGAAAAAAGACATGCTGTGGAAGAGAGCCAGAGATTAATATCAATTAATGATTAAATGCAGAGTGGAGTATAAACAAAGTAAATAAGGTGAATGAGAAACAGTGCATTATGTGAACCCCCCAGCAGCCTAGGCCTATAGCAGCATAACTAAGGGATGGTTCAGGGTCACCTGATCCAGCCCTAACTATAAGCTTGATCATAAAGGAAAGTTTTAAGCCTAATCTTAAAAATAGAGAGGGTGTCTGTCTCCTGAATCCAAGCTGGAAGCTGGTTCCACAGAAGAGGCGCCTGAAAGCTGAAGGCTCTGCCTCCCATTCTACTCTTAAGTATCCGAGGAACCACAAGTATGGCGACACATTTGAAATACATCATGTCAGTCACAAACCGTTTGGTGTTAAAAGGTGAAGATAAGATGGGGCCTGATTATTCAAGACCTTGTAGGTGAGGAGAAGAATTTTAAATTCTATTCTAGATTTAACAGGGAGCCAATGAAGAGAAGCCAATATGGGAGAAATCTGCTCTCTCTTTCTAGTCCCTGTCAGTACTCTAGCTGCAGCATTTTGGATCAGCTGAAGGCTTTTCAGGGAGCTTTTAGGACAGCCTGATAATAATGAATTACAATAGTCCAGCCTAGAAGTCAGGGGTGCAGCTATATACTTTCTGAGGTGTATGCGGACACATTTTTAGGTGCGCTCCCCCCAGGGGCGGGGGTTTTAATGCTAATTAGCAAGCTAATGCTAACCACTAAAAGCTGCTCCCGCTTGTTAACTGAGTGAAGGGGCCTACACGTGTAACCAGAAAGCAGCTCTAAAGCCTAATCACAGTCTTTGTGAACCTGTAGTTACATTTCTCATCTCATTTTTCTTGAAGGCCTCTCACAGCTCCACTGCTGCTGAAAACTAATGTTTGACTATGGCTTTCTGAATACAAGTGGGGCTGCAACTATCGATTATTTTATTGTATCGATTATTCCATTAATTAATCAAGTAATTGGATAAATAATTTTTTGTTCTAACAATTCATCTGCACGTTTTAACTTCCATACTGCAATTTTCTCTGTCACGTGTCAGACTCAAGGCCTGCGGGCCACTTCCTGCCCACAATCTAATTTTGTACGGCCAGCATGATGATTTCTTATAGCTATTATTAATAGCCCGCGGGTAAATGTGCTCCCACCACTTATACTACAAATCCTACAATGCACTGCATCAGCTGCCGGCAGGCCAAGAACTGTGCTCTAACCCGTTTTCCGTATTGCCGATTGATCAGTGATCAGCGGATAAAACGTCGGTCAGCACTTTTTACAGTGACATTTAAGCTGCCTGACGCCCCAAAAATGACCAAAGGAAAAGTGGAAAACAGGGATTCTCAATCAGGTGGGAGGCAAAAGACCTGAACGCTGACATCAGAGGTAAACCAGCTGTCTCTTTTCCTCACTTGCGCTACGCGAAAAGAGCGGATTGGTGGGACAGATGCGGGAGAAGATGAACCTGCACAGGTGAGCTGACGGTGCATCACTGCGTCACACAGCAGGAAACGCTGCAGCAAAGTCCTGAAGACAGAACGCGTCATAAACGCTGAAACACAGACAGTGAACTTCATAAGAGGTTTAAATCACAGCAGTTTCAGTCATTTCTGAGCTGCCTGAGGAAATCTGTCAGTTCATAGAAAGTGAAGGAAACGGCACCAAACAATCACACAAACCAAACCACAATAGTGTGATTACCACCAGATTGTGGTTATAGTGATCGTTCTGGTGGCTACAGCTGATGTAAGGAAAAATAACAGCTGACATTCTCTGCACAGACAGTGGAGGCGTGGAAAAAACCTGTCAGCGATGATCCACTCGTGTTAAATGATGCCTGAAATTTTCATTTGATCTTCATTTTTCTTTTTACTTCTCATTCATGCTGGTTGTCATTTCGATTTCTGTAGCCGCGAAATCAAGTGTGCGCATGACCTTAGGGACACCAAACGTGCACACTGTGAACTTTCCCTGCTGTGGTAGATTGTAAATTGCAGTGAAATGATACAGGAGCAAGTGTAACCGTGCTGAACTTGGCCGTGTATTAATTCAGCTCGGTCCAAATAATCATAACCCAGTTCTGTGTTTCCATTCGTCGTATAGTTTGTGTCTGCATTGTGTTCAATGACAATCAGGAGACAGGATGAGATGAATGCTGACTTTATCTGCCTGCATGAAACGGAACATGTACTGGTCAGAATCATGGGCTCATCATCGGGTACAGCACCTTACAAGGAATGGCATTTTCCATTAGCATCAGGCTAGCGAACTTTTCCAACTGTGTGTTATAATGTTATTAATCTCATCAAAGGTACAATATGCAACTCATTAGTGTCCTGGTTGCTATAAGTACATATTACAGTTAGCCAGTGATCATATATGAACATACAGCAATAATACACAACATTTTCCACAGTGCTAATATCAGCGAACCCACCTCGTGCTCTTCTCCCATACACTGGCAACGAGGTTCCTGTGTCCACTACCCTTATCGCGGCTAACCACCAAGAGATGGCGCCGTTTCACCCGCTATGCATAAACCCAAAATGAAAAATAATGACAAGTGGAATCCAATACAATATTAACTGTTACACTCCCCTCTGCTGAATTCCACTTGTCCCATTGCAACAAACAAAACAACAAAAAAATGACCAATACAATAAAACCACAGGTACAATCACACAAAAAGGTGCACAACCGCTATTCTAATGCACAGGAAACCAAGACAGAACCACCGTTTCCAAAATTGCTGGTGAGGTATTATCACATCAAAATCACAGTTACAATTACCCAGTCACAAAGACTATCCCATGAGGATCAGTATGAGAAAAGGGTTGGCCAGACCCTATCTACACACGTAGGGGAAAAAAATATGCCCATATACATATTAAATGAACATGTAGCTGCAAAACACACCTCTTGAATAGCAAGACAAACAGACAATTGATCAAAAATGTCACAAAACCTCGTCAAGGTAAAAATGAGAACAAACAAAACTGTAAGTCTATAACAAAGAACTCATGAGACCAATGTTGGTGTCTGGTGCATCATTTCAATAAGTCTAGTCACTGGTCTCAACAACCGCCCAGCTCTAGATCTACGGTGAGTCGCACCGTCAATTACTGTTGCTGTGGCAGCATCAGTAGCAGGTATATCGGTAGGAGCGTCAGTATTAGGAGCCGTAAGAGTCTCTGGGCAAACTGCCAGGGATGCCGGGCAGCCATAGTCTGGTGAACTGCTGTCCATCAACGTAGCTATGTCAGTGGGTTGCAACTGATCAAAAACTGGCTGGCCTTGAGGTAACGCACTGCCCCTGGACAAGACATCAGCAGGTTCCAACGCTTCATCCAGCTCCAACTGCTCAGCATCCTCTGCACTTGACCCACTGCCTGCTCCCAAAGGCAGTTCAGACACCCACACTCTTGTTCTAAACTCTGCTGAGTCAGAAATAGTGTCACCGACAACTGACCTCTCGACACTAAGGTCAAGTTCACTTGAAGATGGTGACAATACAACCTCCTCCTGGTCATCAGAGTCATGTTCGGACAGAGGGAGGAAGTTTACTGGCATTATTAGGTTGCGATGGACCACTTTCACTTGCTCTGTAACAGGATTCTGAATCCTAAATGTGTGGCTCTCGTTGTCCTTTCCGACCACCACATACACCGTGCTTTCCCAGCGGTCAGCAAGCTTCCGTTTGCCACGTTCCTTTCTGTTGGCCAGCAACACTCTGTCGTTTACTTCCACCGGTACCCCCCGTACCTTACGGTTGTATAAATCAGCGTGACGCTGGAGCTGTTTAGTTGCCGCTGACTGAGCTACGGCCATGGCTTCTCTCATGTCCTTCCGCAAGGACTCAATGTAGCGGTCATAGTCCACCACCTCTGGATCACTGAGTACAGAGCCAAATATGACATCCACCGGAAGACGTGGCACCCTCCCAAACATGAGGAGAAACGGTGCATATCCAGTTGTTTCATGCACTGTACAGTTGTAGGCGAATGTCAGGGATTTCAGGGCCTCTGGCCAACGGTGTTTAGCTCTTGGTGGCAGCGCTCGAATCATGTTACCTAGAGTCCAATTCATCCTTTCACACGAGCCATTTCCCATAGGGTGATAAGGTGTAGTGTGTGACTTTTGCACACCTGCTACATTCAATAGCTCTGCAATTAGCGAACTCTCAAAGCTGGCCCCCTGATCTGAATGTAGCCGCTTGGGAAACCCATAAATGCAAAAGTAGTTGTTCCATAACTGGTGCGCAACTGCTCTGGCAGACTGATTGGGGCACAAGAAGGCGTGTGCCATCTTCGTGAAGTGGTCAGTAGCCACTAGCACATCCAACGAACGATTTGACGAATCCTCAGCAGTCCAGAAATCGACACTGACCAGTTCAAGAGGTTCAGAGGTCATTATATTTTTCAATGGGGCTCTGGCTTCAGGCTCTGGTGACTTGCTGACTACACAGCGTCTGCAGTGTCGTACATACTCCATAAGATCACGCAGCAAGCCTATCCAATAAAACCTTTGTCTTGTCAGATACAATGTCCGCTGCTGACCCTGGTGGCCAGCCTCATCGTGAACACCTTGTAACACCTTACTGCGCAATGAGTGAGGAACAACAAAAAGGTAGGTCTTTCTCTTTGTGACAGGATTTTTAGCTACGCGGTACAGAACTCCGTCTCTCAGTACAAGCTTATCCCAGCTCCTCAAAAGCTTGACGACCTCAGACGATTCCTTGGCACGTTCCCTCCTGGATGGTCTCCGCTTTCTCTCCACAAAGAAGATTACTTTACTCAGAACAGCATCAGTTCTCTGCTTTTCTTTCAATACATCATGCGAGAACACCTCAGAGTTGACCTGCGGGGGTGTTAGAACCGTCTGCGAGAACTGTGGCAGGAGAAGGGCATGTGGGCACACCACAGCGTCACCTTCACTGCATCCATGAAGTGCAGCAGCCACCTCCAGCGATGATACTGTCCCTGACTTAACAACTGCCACACCCTGAGATATCTGTTGGCCGCACTCAGATGCTACTTCAGGTGGGTTAGCTGACCAGCGAAACACCTCCTGAACTCCATTAGCACCAAGCGCTGCAGCCTCTGCCAGTAACTTGTCATAAGGTACTCTTGTCAAATGGTGAGATGTACTAGACTGTACGAAGGGCTGCCTGCTAAGAGCATCAGCCACCACATTCTTTGATCCAGGAATGAACTTGATGTCAAACTGAAATGGCGCTAACTTAGCGATCCACCTCTGTTCACATGCATCTAACCGAGCCTTGGACAGAATATAGGTCAGCGGATTATTGTCTGTCCACACGGTGAATTGGTGACCTCTCAACCAGTGATGGAATTTGTCACACACCGCCCACTTTAAGGCGAAAAACTCTAGCCGATGCGCTGGATACTTAGACTGGGCGTAACTAAGCGATTTACTGGCGAAGGCAATTGGTCTGGCTGTTGAACCACCAGCAGGTACCTGTGACAGGACTGCACCAAGTCCGTCAGAAGAAGCATCCACAGACAGCAGAAAGGGCTCACTAAAGTTCGGGTGGGCCAGCATGACCCGATCCAGCAAAGCCTGCTTAAGTTGGCAGAAAGCTTGCTGACAATCCCCAGTCCAATCCTCAGCATGGAGCTGTTTACGGGCTTGGCGACGTTTCCTCCCACCTCCACGTGGACCTTTAGAACCTGAGATTAGTCGAAATAATGGTCTGGCCATGGCAGAACAACCCTCAATAAACGGCTGGTAGTAGACTGCCATGCCAAGGAAGGAGCGGATCTTTCTCTGAGAAGGAATATTCGTGCCATCCTCCATAAGGTCTGACTCAGTTAGAGCGGTGATAGCAGACACTTTGTCAGGATCGGGCTGGATCCCATCTGTACAAATGACATGACCGAGAAACTTCACTGACCTCTTCAGAAAGTGACATTTCTTTGGGGCGAGTTTGAGGTTATGGTTCTGCAGCCTCTGAAAGACCATTTTCAGACGCTCGAGTGCCAGCTCCTCTGTCGGGGCAAACACCAAGACATCATCCAGATAGCACAGTAAGCTCATGAAGTTCTGGTCCCCAAAGATATTTAACATCATCCTCATGAATGTAGCTGGACTATTACAAAGTCCTTGAGGCATCCGATTGTACTCGTACAATCCAAATGGCGATGAAAAGGCAGTGTACTTTCGATCAGCCTCATGGACTTCCACATTGTAATAGCAAGAGGTCAAATCCATGGTCGAAAAAAATGCATTGCCCCCCAAGGCTGCTAGAGCATCAGCTGGATGAGGGAGCGGGTGAGCATCCTTGATAGTGCGTGCGTTGAGCCAGCAGAAATCATTTCAGATACGCAGGTCACCCGTCTTCTTCCAAATGATCACCAGTGGAGATGCAAACTCACTGCTAGACTTTCGAATGATTTCACGCTCCTCCATCTCATCCAACACCTCTCTCAGTTTTTCATACTGGGTGGGCGGTATGCGTCTACATGGTAACCGGAATGGTTTCTCATCCATGACTCTGATACGGTGTAGGCAACCAGTGGCCTTACCACAATCTAGCTTGTCCCTCGAGAAAATCGACTGGTATTCGACTATGAGTTCCGCCAGTCTAGCCTTGTATTCGGGGGCAACGTCACACGACTCAATGTCTACATCAGAGAGTCCCAGTTCACTTAGCTTTGACTGGGGAGGGTCGGTTACACATGTTGTCACAGGGTGAGGATGATCTGGTAAGGTGGAGGTCTCCGAAACCAGGCTGTGTCTCATACCATCATCAAGCGGCACCTGTACTTGTTGTTGGATACCGATTTGGGAATCAGCGAACACTTGCACTGAACTGCAAATAGACACATCCGCCAACTTAGCGTTACGTTTCAGAGTAACTGGCTTGTTAGACGGATTAATCACCTTTAGCGGGAGCCAGCCATCACCTCTTAAGATTGACACCGACCTCCCCACTAAGACTGTCCGTGGTTTAGATCTTGCTGTTGTTGGCTCCGCAACAACAGTACTTCCAACCAACATAGTATCAACCCGCGGCAGCTTGCCCCAAATCAGGTGCTCTGTCATGGGCTCAAGTGTAACAGCTCGTTTAATTTTAGCAGTTCCGACCGCATCTTGGATATCTTCATCACCATTTTCCATCCTTGAAAACAAGCTTAACAACCTCTGCCCCACATCACGACTGTCACTGGGTGCTGTGGAGCCCTGGTTCTGAAGATCACTCTTCACCTTAAACCTGTCAACAATATATCTTAGCAGGTTACTGCCAACAATCAGTTCTTCATTCTGGTTCTCAACTACCAATGTTGGAACAATCACTTTGCAGCTGTAAAGTTCCATCTCCAGATCGCACATTCCAGCAGGTAAGGTTCTGGAACCCCCACACCCAATCAACACGGTGTCTGTCGGCTCAAGGGTGGGGCCCCTCAACACATGCTGATGTAACAGCCGAGGTATTACATCAGAGCTCAGGGTGCATGCCATTGATCCGCTATCTAACAAAGCTCTGACCGTAACCTCTCCTCCCAGTGTCACATCTTCATAAAACAGTTTGTCATGTTGTTTGAGTCTCTGAATGTTTTGAACTATAGGTGTGTATCCCATCTCTCTCACTTCGCACACACTTTGGCATACAGACTCCATGTCATCATCAACATTTGCGACAGGGGGATCACTTTTAGGCCCAACACTTGCCCCCACCACATGCAGGCCACTCAGTTTTCCTGTGGTTGCGCCCCCTGCTTAGCGCCTCTAGCTTTCCTCACCACAGCCCCCGGACACTCCACTCGCACATGGTCAGGCGCAAAACAGTTAAAGAAGAAGAAGAAGAAGAAGAAGAAACAGCCTTTATTGTCCCACAGAGGGGAAATTTGGGTGTAACAGCAGCCGCAGTTATTATAAATATAAGTAAAAATATAATAATTCACACTAAGAAAAGAATATAAATATATATAAAATCAACAAACAATATTAACCTTAATACTACTAATAATAACACTATATACAATGTACATGATGTGCCTGTGTGTTGAACCTTAACAGGCCGGACTATTTACAGTATATTATATATTATCCTACATTGTGTAGGTTATTGTGGTTTTTGTTGGGAGCAGTGATGATTATAAAGTCTTACAGCTGCTGGGAGGAAGGATCTACGGTAACGCTCCTTTGTGCATTTAGGATGCAGCAGTCTGTCACTGAAGGAGCTCTCCAGCTCAGCAACAGTTTCATGCATGGGATGGGAGACCTTGTCCATCAGTGATGTTATTTTGGTCAGAGTCCTTCTGTCTCCCACCACCTGCAGAGTCGAGAGGACATCCTAGGACAGAGCTGGCTTTCCTGATGAGCTTGTCTATCTTCTTCCTCTCAGCTGTAGATAAGCTGCTGCTCCAACAGCACAGACGGTTTGACCTGCAGTGGTACTGAGTAGTGTGTCCATCATCGCTGCATACCGCACAAGGTACTACGGGCTTTACTTTCATTGGTTGGTCTCTCTGTGTGCGCACATTGAACTTACTTTGAAACTTGTACTGTTGTGGCTGCTGCTCCAGAACACGTTCGAGCAGAGTGATGACCTGGTCCAGGCGGTCCGGGGAGCTCTCGGCTGCCTGTCCAGCAGGTGGCGACACAACAGCAGCCGCAGGCACAATCGCACTTGTGAGTGTCGCACGTTGCATAGAAGTGGTGACCTCCTGTTGCTGAGAAGGCAAAACATTGGTCACACTGTGTTTGGATAGTCGCTTGCGAGCTCTGCAGTGTTCAACGAGCTTCTCGTGAATTTCTGCAACTGTCCATTCTTTCAGCTGTCTACACTTGAATATGAGCGACAGTTCAGGATCAGGACAGTTCTGGATAAACATGGCAGCTAAGTCACGTGACAGATAGTCAAAAGCCTTATTTTGTCTCTTTAGAGAGTCCTCTGTCACATCCAGAGCTTTATTAAGTCTCAGCCAATAGTCAAAGGGGTGCTCGTCAGGATGGGGCACAGTAGCATAAAAATCAGCTAAGGGCAAGCTGGAGGACATAGTATCACTAAAGTGTTGCTTCAGTAACTCAAAAATGGGCTCAGGTCCTTCACGCAGATTCAAAACTGGCTTACTGCGTATGCCCACTTTAACCACTTCATGTGCCCTCCCCACAAGCTTAGATACTACTTCATCAGCTTGTTCAGCCACAGGGATGCCTTTCTTTTTCAAATAGGATAACATCATGACTTCCCACTCTTGGACTGAACATGAGTCATGATCCCCTGTAAAACTCACAGGTTCTTTAACATCAGGGCGAACAATGACATTTAACATTGCAGACTCATTAGCTGTACCCCCAACTACTCCTGAACACAGTGTATTATTAAGGCGGGTTTCAATGCAAGATGCAATACTTTCACCAATAGAAATTCCAATCTGTGAAGCTATATCACCCAAACGTTTATCATTAACATCACTTTGTGGTGCATCAAAAGTGTCATTAACATTTCCACCCAAATCTGCATAACTTGGTATTGGTGAGGATGAATCTGGAGTGTACAAAAGCACACCTCTCCCTCTAGCAGCTGCAGGCATAGGGGTAAACCCTCTCCCCCTACCAAAAAAATTGCCTGCCATACTCAACACTTTACCAACAACAGCAAAAAAACAGTCAAAAATAACAAAAAAAATAAAGCACATACAACTCAAATACAGGGGAACAAAAGCATCCCCATCAGGTCAACAAAGTAGAACAGGGCAACAGAAATCATCCACAAAATAAATACACTCAAAATAGTTGCGTCTCAAAACGCCCCTCCTTCACTGAGGTAGAGAGAGCAAAAAAAAATTTGCGGTCAATGGCGACAGTGCTGCCACTCATAAAACCACAAACAGCTCCAAACAACGGTACAAAGGGTTAAAAATAGCTTTGCATTTACTAAACAAATTACCGCCACACCGCCAAAGCGGTAAAGAGTCCACACAGCTGTCCCGAATCTGAGGCACTTCCGAAGCGAGCGGCTCCAGGAAGTAGACGCAGCCCCGGTACTCCGATGCGAGCGCTCCAGGAAGTAGACTCAGCCCGCACCGACGCAGCTGAAGAACAGGTCACGGCACCAGTGTAACCGTGCTGAACTTGGCCGTGTATTAATTCAGCTCGGTCCAAATAATCATAACCCAGTTCTGTGTTTCCATTCGTCGTATAGTTTGTGTCTGCATTGTGTTCAATGACAATCAGGAGACAGGATGAGATGAATGCTGACTTTATCTGCCTGCATGAAACGGAACATGTACTGGTCAGAATCATGGGCTCATCATCGGGTACAGCACCTCGTGCTCTTCTCCCATACACTGGCAAGGAGGTCTAATACATTTATATTGAAAAAAAATACAATATCATGAAATAAATACCTGCATGAAACGGAACATGTACTGGTCAGAATCATGGGCTCATCATCGGGTACAGCACCTTACAAGGAATGGCATTTTCCATTAGCATCAGGCTAGCGAACTTTTCCAACTGTGTGTTATAATGTTATTAATCTCATCAAAGGTACAATATGCAACTCATTAGTGTCCTGGTTGCTATAAGTACATATTACAGTTAGCCAGTGATCATATATGAACATACAGCAATAATACACAACATTTTCCACAGTGCTAATATCAGCGAACCCACCTCGTGCTCTTCTCCCATACACTGGCAACGAGGTTCCTGTGTCCACTACCCTTATCGCGGCTAACCACCAAGAGATGGCGCCGTTTCACCCGCTATGCATAAACCCAAAATGAAAAATAATGACAAGTGGAATCCAATACAATATTAACTGTTACACAAGCAGGATAGCAGAGCTCCGAAAGTGAAGGTGAAATCCGGCTCGGTGCCTTGCGATCAACCGCTAGCTAGAACACTGCGCACATGCACACACACACACACACACACACACACAAGTGTGTTTTGCTATCTTTGTGGGGAATTTCCATTGACTTCCATTCATTTCTACAGCCTAAACCTTACCTTTACCCTTTTCCTAACCCTAACCATCACATACCTAACCCTAACCCTAACCTAAACTCAATTCATACCTTAGCCCTAACTCTGACCCCTGACCCAAAAACAGGGTTTCCCCTTGTGGGGACAAGGTTTCAGTCCCCACAAGGAGCAATTGGTCCCCACAACGTAGTATATGTCAGGAAAATTGTCCCCACAAGGTATTATAAACATACGCACACCCACACACACACACACACACACACAGAGCCGGCCCGAGGCATAGGCGACATATGCGGCTGCATAGCAAGCTCACCTACATTTGTGATGAAACTTTGTTCTTTTTTTAACATGCCGGTGTCCTAAAAGTTAGAAGAAACCACCTCTTCATATTTGTACAGTGAAGAGGTTGTTGTATATTTGTAACAACACTAATTTAATGAGTAGGCCACTTGCTGACTGACTGCGTGTGTCAGCTGAATTCAGGTAGTTTGGGCAGGCTGCGCATCAGCAGCGCTCCAGGTGACCTGATGGTCCGTCAGTTTTGGTCATTTGTGGATGAAGCTACGAAACAGAAAAGTGTCAGAAAGGAGCTGTCCCTGTGAGGCAGAGAGGAGGGAAAGGAGAAGATTAGAGGAAGAAAAAAGACAAAGGTATGTTTCCATGAGCAATTACAACCTGTTTAGTTTGTAACCAGCTCTAAACATACCTAGCTATCGCTAGCTGTCTAAGTGTGGTATTTATCATGTCGCTGTGTGTCTGTCAAAAACAAGCTGTCAGCCTGTGTCACCGTCCTTACTCTGTTACTATGTCTGTGTAGATTCTCAGTCATCCAGGTCATAGTATCTCTGGAGCTTGAAAAAGGCGACTGGACTGCTTTTTGTTTCTTGAAGACGTTTCACCTCTCATCCGAAAGGCTTCTTCAGTTCTCAACCAAATGGTGGAGAGACCCAGGTATTTAAACCCCTGCGGGCGTAGTCCCCTGGAGGTGGTTATGACCCTCTATTGATCATGTGCGTGAACACATGTGCCCAGGTGTGAAGGGGGCGTGGGTCATATTTAATCAGTGGTTTCAGTTGAAACCAATTTAGGACTCCGCTCCATTGTTTCCTGTGGCCTATTGAGGTCACTGGAACAAAGGTGTGAATGGGGGTTGAGACGTCTGGGAAGGGAGCTCAGGACAGCACTGTAAGCGGGGGAAAGTTGGTGACGTAATCCACCTCCTCTGTTCAATGATGGTTGTTCACAGTGGACATAGATGGCTTCTTTCACTCCTCTTTCAAACCATCTGTTTTCCCTGTCCAAAATGTGAACATTGGCATCCTCAAAAGAGTGCCCTTTGACCTTCAGATGCAGATGTACTGCTGAATCTTGTCCTGTCGAGGTGGCTCTTCTATGTTGTGCCATTCGTTTGTGAAGAGGCTGTTTGGTTTCACCAATGTAGAGGTCCGAGCACTCTTCACTGCACTGAACAGCATACACTACATCGCTGATCCAAGCATGACATCTCAGTATACTTCAAACCAAGTCACACCCTAAGACAAAAACTGGTTCATCCCAAGGACAAACCCGCCAAACACAAGATCAGCGATGTAGTGTCTGCTGTTCAGTGCAGTGAAGAGTGCAAAACAGATGCTCGAAACATCTGGGAGAGGACAGCCAATTGATCCAAACTCAACTCAGCAAAAAGAACACAAAGATTATATAGGCTTGGTAAAACCCCCCACATTCCTAACTTCCCATATATGGCTATGAAAACAACTTCAACCTATACCTTATACTGGACATCTGGTCAATTCCTTATATGGAAGCAAGAGAGCCTGCCAGGGGCCATCTATGCATTCCTTTGAGCTGCATCTCAAGTTACCCTTTTGCACAAACCAACAAAGGCTTTAAGGAAAGAGACCATATATACATATATAGCATTTAACATAGCAGTACAGACACCACAGGTGTTTCATTGTTTCTGCTTTGTTCTCCTGTTAAGTGGATTTAGTCCTGGTCTCTGTTCCTTGTGCTGTAGTTTAAGTCCTCCTCTTGTGTCTAGTTATGATCTTGTGCTCTAGTGTAGGTGTTGTAGTCCCTCAGTGTGTCTGCTTCCCTGTGTTGAGTCAAGTCAGTATTTGTTTCCATGTCTACTTCCTGTTTTACTTTGTATCGTATTCAGTTTTACTCCCCTTGTCTTGTTCTGCTGTGCTCCCTGCTGTGTCCTCTCTCCATGATCACCTCATGTGTGTATCGTCTGTGTCCTCCTGTTCTTTGTCACATCGTCTCACTCAGGTGTGTTTCCTGGTTCAGTGTCCCTGAATATTCCTAGTTGTTGACCTATTAGCTCCAGGTGAGCTTTCTGGTTTCCTTGTACCTGATGCGCATCCAGAAACAAAGTTGTGTATTTCTGAGTTCATGCTTTCCCTCCTGAGTCCTGTGTTTGGGTCCTTATCCTGCCACACTGCAGAATCATGACTCTTATATGTCAGGGCTGTTCAGTAGTTACCAGGTTCAGTGGATGGGACATGCTAGCTGGGCATATCTTGGTTTTATTCATGTTCAGACATAACTGCATTTGTGAGGTGTGGTGGTTTATCCTGGTTCAATCACTGTTCCTGTGGTGACAGCGTTTTGTTGTTTTCACACTGTGGTCAGGTTGCATGGATAGACTATTGGACCTCACTTTTATGCCCCATTTGTGCTCTTGGGGTGCCACTATGCCATTTTGTGGTATAGCAACATAATAACATTTACAGTACTGAGCCCAATTGTTGACCACTTGTGTTTGATATTATTCTGTTGATGCTCAGCAATTCTGTATGCTGCATAACTATTATTTATATATTACAAATGGCTTATTTACTAGTCTGTAATTAGGTGCATTTGCACAGTTATGCAAAAATAAAGATCTTTTAGATGAAAAGAGCATGTCCAACATGCCCAAAAGCAGGTCAAATACCTTAAATCATGTATTTCCTATAAAGTCTATGCCCTCTAGATCGGATATGGAATGCATTCAACTATGTGGACAAAGTTTTACAATATGTATCAAATACATTGTTTTTCAATGGGCTGAGACTGAAACAGCAATGCATCCCAAAAAATTAATATTCAACTTCAACCTTTCAGCATTAATAACAGTTAGGCTCAGGAGACAATGAAGTGGAATATGGGGGGGCCCCCAAATCAAATTTTGCTTAGGGCCCCTTCAAGGCTTGGGCCAGCTCTGCACACAAACACACACACACACACACACACACACACACACACACACACACACACACACACACACACACACACACACACACACACACACACACACAGCGCCATCCGCATCCTCTCAACATTTACTGTGTTCATGTGTGCAGATCACTTATTCATGGACTTATAAAATACAAGACTTATATGACATAACTTACGACTGTCTTTAAACGGGGACAGGAGGAGGGGAGGTGAAGGAGTGCAGGGGCACCTAATCAGCGCTGCGCCTCTGTTACTGATCATGTCATATGCACAGCTGTTAAATACAGAAAATGCAACTAGAGAAATATTTTCCCACATTGTTCTGGCGCCCCCCTCTTGTGCGGCGCCCTTATGCATTGCATATAGTGCATACCCCCTTTTTGCGCCACTGCTAGAAGTAATAAATGCATGAATTAGCTTTTCAGCATCACTCTGAGAAAGGATGTTTCTAATTTTAGAAATATTGCACAAATGCAAAAAAGCGGTCCTACATATTTGTTTAATATGTGCATTGAAGGACATATCCTGGTCAAAAATGACTCCAATATTTCTCACAGTGTTACTGGAGGCCAAAGTAATGCCATCCAGAGTAAGTATCTGGTTAGACACCATGTTTCTAAGATTTGTGGGGCCGAGAACAAGAATTTCAGTTTTATCTGAATTTAGAAGCAGGAAATTAGAGGTCATCCAGGCCTTTATGTCTTTAAGACATTCCTGCAGCTTAACTAATTAATGTGTGTCATCTGGCTTCATTGATAGATAAAACTGAGTATCATCTGCATAACAATAAAAATGTATGCAGTGCTTTCTAATAATACTGCCTAAGGGAAGCATGTATAATGTAAATAGAATTGGTCCTAGCACAGAACCCTGTGGAACTCCATAATTAACCTTAGTGTGTGAAGAAGACTCCCCATTTACATGAACAAATTGGAGTCTATGAGATAAATATGATTCAAACCACTGCAGTGCAGTACCTTGAAAGGAGACATCATGCTTTTAAATCCTTCCTTTTCATATGTAAATCATTCACTTGTGGTCTATATAAAGTAGAACTGCAACGCTTTGGTCTGAATTCCTCGTTATCGTAGCTCCACAGACCCCTCTTTTACACCTGTTCTGAGGTGCGTCTTAGAACAGCTCGTTTTGGTGCGGTCTCTTTAAATGTGAATGAGACATTTCACGCCGTTTTTGTAGTTTGGTAGCAGCAATACGATTAGCTACCGACTGAGAAACAAGCACGTTGAAGAGGCTCTGATGCTGGGGGGTGATGTAAGGAATCTTGTGGGTTAATACACCCAACAACCGAATATTTAGACCTGTTTACTTGCAACTTCGACAAAACTGAACTTGGACTACAAAATCACTGCGAGAAAAAAATGGCAGATTCACGAAATTGGTAAGCCCGAAATCCATGTCCTTGTTTAGCAGTTCCACAGGAAATACTGTGACGCAAGAGGAAAGAAAATGTAACAGGGACTAGAGAAAACTGAACAGACTGAAAAATATGACCCAAAAGAATATAAAGATATCTACACAGCACCGGGACAGAATGCTAGTCTCTAATCTCTGTAATAAAATGTTATGGTCAACACTATCAAATGTTGTCATTTTCAGCATCTACATGGTTGTTAAAATCACCCACTATAATTATTTTATCTGAACTGAGCACTAAATCAGATAAAAAGTCTGAGAAATCAGACAGAAACTCTGATGCCCACCGCTGAGGAACCGGTTTGCGTGCCAGTGCTCGTGCTGTTCCCAATGAACCGGCGAAACACTTAAGAACGGGCCCGTGTTCCCACCACGTTTCTGTGAACTGCTCCTTTACGTATGAGTGTGGGCGGGTCCTCGTCTGGACACGAAGCCGAAGCGCACAAACGTGGGAGAACACGCTCTCCTTTCTTGCGCTGCAAATACGTTTTAGGGTCCAAACCAAACTACTGCAGCATCTGTGTGCAGCACAGAGGGAAACACAGACAGAGATTAGAGCAAGACGACAAGTACGCACTTTGTGTCCTTTTATCTGTGATATGAACTGATACAAAGCAGCAAGTTCAGCCTTAGAGCCCAACCTAATTCACAGCCGTGAAAATCGCTTCACTTTTCTCATGTAATACACATGTAATATGGTAGAAAACTTAATGTTGAGACGGCAGAGTCACGCCCTTCTGCCGCTTTCGGCACATGTTCGTGGTTCGAGACCAGCTAGTTTGTGGGGCCGGAATTGAACCCGTTTTTCGGACGAGCACCCGCCTAACAGTTCAAATTACGGCACGGGCTCCAGAACCCTGTTGGTGGGATAGAGGCCTGAGTAAGGACCAGGTGGACGATAGACAATAACAAATAAAACAGGTTTTTGAGTTTACCAATTAGGATGGACAAGACTAAGAGTCAGGCTTTCAAAAGAATGAAAACTTTGTCTGGGTCTGTGATTAATTAATAAGCTGGAATTGAAGATTGCAGCTAATCCTCCTCCTCGACCTGTGCTTCGAGCATTCTGACAGTTACTGTGACTCGGGGGTGTTGATTCATTTAAACTAACATATTCATCCTGCTGTAACCAGGTTTCTGTAAGGCAGAATAAATCAATATGTTGATCAATTATTAAATCATTTACTAACAGGGACTTGGAAGAGAGAGACCTAATGTTTAATAATCCACATTTAATTGTTTTATTCTTTGGTGCAGTTGATGAAGCTGTATTATTTATTGTTTTTGAATTTTTATGCTTAAATAGCTTTTTGCTGATTTTAGCTTTGTTTTTTGGTGGTCTGGGAGCAGGCACCGACTCTATGGGGATGGGGTTTTGGGGGGATGGCAGGAGGAGAGAAGCTGCAGAGAGGCGTGTAAGACTGCAACTCTGCTTCCTGGTCTCAGTGTGGGATTAAGCAGCTCCATCCCACCCAGCCAGCCTGCTTTCCCTGCTGCTTGGGATCGGTACTTTACCTTTTACTTTTACTCCCTCCAGTTTTACACAAATATCTATACTTTCTACTCCTTACATTTACAAGCAGAAAAAAAAAATCTACTTAAGTACAGTAACAAAGTATTTGTACTTCATTATTTCCCACCTCTGAAATAAGCATGTAATAATGTAAATCTGTCTGAAGCCATTTTGAGTTTCATGGGCTTCTTGGTTTTAATGTCACACTAAGGACACATTTACACATGTACACCCTGTACAGGCTGCCAGTGTCCAGCCTGCAGCAGGTCTAACACAGACAGACAGACAACCATTAACACTCACATTCACACCAAGAGTGTGGATAACAGTGATAAATATTTATTATGCTGAGATCAAACAGATACTGACATTTATTATTTTAATTCAAGAAATCAGGTTCAGTGTAATCAGACTCGTGTTGTTAGGCAAAGACCCTGCAAAAATCTAATGTATTGATTGTTCTGAACTACAGATTTATAAAGTTATGCAGTAATCACATGATAATTAATAATGATTAACACAGTCACAGAAAGCTGGTGAAAATTTCATCAAATTAAAATAGTTTTCACAGTATAACACATTCTCCCTGCTTTGCTGCTACAACTGTTGCTCCCACTGCTGCTCCCAGAGCTGCTCCCACTGGACCCAAGACACTTCCAACCCCTGCTCCTATCCCAGCACCCTTCAGGAACTTGTTCTTCCTCTCTGCACGTCTTCTTGCTTCTTCTTCTGCCAGCTGTGCATTTTCTCTCAGAAGTCGTTCCATCTCGTTTCTGATGGCTCTTTCAGCCTCCTGGAGCATCTCATTGGTGTAGTATCTTCTTCCATTGCTCTGAACCATCCTACTGATTTTAACCAGCAGCTCTCTGACCTGAGAGGGATCCTCACTTCTGTTGTTAAAAACATGATATCTTCCACCGCACTGCTGGATGAAGTCATGCAGAGCTTCATGTTCAGTAATTAATGTTTCTATCTTGACTCCACCTGCTTTCAGATCGTCTCCACGGGTGAACAGGACCATAGTGTAATGTGCTGCTCCTTCTCCAAATATCTTCTGAATAATTGTCAATGTTTTTTTTTCTTCTTCTGTGAATCTGTCTGTTTTGATCACAACCAGAAACACATGAGGACCAGGAGCAGCAAAGGAGATGCATCTACCAACTTCTCTCTTCACCTGCTCTTCAGGCCTCCTGTTGTCAAACAGACCTGGAGTATCAACTACAGCCAGGATCTGACCATCCACCTGACCTGTTACTTTCTGACACTCTGATGTCACTGAAGAAATAGAAGATTTAGATTCAAAAGCATTTCGTCCCAAGATGGTGTTTCCTGATGCACTCTTCCCAACTCCAGTTTTCCCAACAAGCACCATCCTCAGGTGGAGGTCCTCCACATCTGCCAAAGAAGACAAACAGATTACTCACATAGGACAGTTACACATACAGAATTAGGAGTGGAGTGACCATCAGCCACCTCCTGTACATGGAGGACAACAGTAAGTAAGTAAGTAAGTAAAAATTTGTTTGTATAGCACATTTCAGCGGCAAGGCATTTCAAAGTGCTTTACATCATAAAATCATCAAACACATGTACGGAAAAATCATTAAAAGTATTAAAAACATCAATTACACAGTAAATCATCGAAACATCAGAATCATCACACAAAATCATTAAACCATCAAGCAGATCCACATGATAATCATAGGGAGATGGTCAATGTGTAATAAGATATTTTGTTTAGAGCAGCTTTCACCCAGGTTTGTTTGTGGACTACTAATCAAAGGCAGCTCTAAACAGCCTTGATTTAAAGGAAGTTAGTGTTTCCGCTGTTTTGCAGTTTTCTGGGAGTTTGTTCCAGATTAAAGGTGCATAAAAACTGAAAGCTTCTTCTCCATGTTTGCTTCTGGTTCTGGGGATACAAAGTAGACTGGAACCAGAAGACCTGAGTGCTCTGGAAGGTTGATACGATGATAGTAAGTCTTTAATGTATTGTGGAGCTAAACTGTTCAGCAATTTATAAACTAATAACAAGTATTTTAAAGTCTAGTCTCTGAGCTACAGGCAGCCAGTTAAGGACTTTAAAACCGGGGTGATGTGCTCTATTTTTCTAGTCTTGGTGAGAACACGAGCAGCAGCATTTTGGATTAGCTGCAGCTGTCTGATTGATTTTTTTGGCAGACCTGTGAAGATACTGTTGACATCAAACTGTATGCCGAGTGAGCCATCGACTCAATGATCCACCTGACCAGGATTTACAGAGAGGACATCGGGATGTCATTCCGACTGGATAAGTGTGGCTGGATTTTTGCAAAGAGAGGGAAGGGGATTCGGAGTGAAGGGGTGGAGTTGTCAGAAAGCAGAGTAGGAGATAAACAGGACAGCTACAAGTACCTGGCTGTGGTTCCCACAGACCCAGGAGAACCATGATGCAAAGGTGAGCCTCAGCCAAATACCTCCAGAGGGTAAGATGGGTGCTGAGAAGCCACCACAACAGTAGGAATAAGATCCAAACCATAATACATGAATACATGCCCTACCAGTAATCAGATACACAGCTGGAATAATAAGTTGGCCACAGGAAGACATAGATGCTAATTTCTAGAGATGAATTTCGAAGCACTTTGGGAGCCAATGTGGAAAAAAGACTCCTTTGTTTCTCAGTCTCTGCCATGGTCCCGAGTCTTTGAGCTGGGGTTTTGACTTTATGGATTTATGGTTTGTCTTTAGCTTTGTGATGGGATTTCAGTCTTTGTTGGTGGGTTGAGTCTGTTTCCTTGTGCTTGTGGGTTTTTTCATTCTGTGCCTCAGTCCCTTGCTTGGTTTCCCTTGGTTTGTTAGTTCCCTTTGTATTCCCATTCTCTCCCTTCTGTCTTGTTTCTGTCATGTTCTCATTTGTAAGTTAATCATCTGTTACTTCCTGTGTAACCTTATACCACTGAACATGTCGAATGCGACACAGCATTTGACATGTTCGACACGGTATATGGCTGTGAAGTGCATTTTCTGAGCTTTCAGGAACCATTTGAATTTTATCGATAGGACAAATGGTCACGGAGTTACGTAAGAAGTCGACTCCGTGCTGATATGCTACGTCTTAACCAGCTGTTCGCCACTAGTAAGGGCAAGTAACCGGCGCTTCAGCGGCGATCGCCTGGCGTTATAGGATTACATTTGGTGCTCTTTTGTCTCTTGTACTTTGCTTCTAGTCTACTGTTTTGTTTTTCCTCATTTGTTCCCACTGTGTCTCCCACCTATTTGCTCTCCTCCTCATTACATTGTGTAAATACTCATCTGCCTTCACTCACACATGAACCTGAGTAACATCCATTCTTAATATGGGGTTTAATATGATGTGGGCCCATCCTCAGCAGCTATAACAGCTTCAGCTCTTCTGGGAAGGCTTTCCACAGGTTTAGGAGTGTTTATGGGAATTTCTGACCATTCTTCCAGAAGCACCTCTGTGAGGTCAGACACTGATGTTGGAGAGAAGACCTGGCTCACAGTCTCCGCTCTAATCCATCCCAAAGGTGTTCTATCAGGCTGAGGTCAGGACTCTGTGCAGGCCAGTCAAGTTCTTCCACACCAAACTGGCTCATCCATGTCTTTATGGAGCTGCTTTGTGCACTGGTGTCATGATCCTGGGTCCTTTGACCCAGCATTTAAGTTGCATTTAGTTGTCACCTGTGTCTCCTTGTGGTGTTAGTGTCATACTGTTCACCTGTGTTTCCCTGATGGGTCTTGTTCCCTCATCAGCCCTCGTGCATTTAAGTCCTGTGTTTTCCCCTGCTTGTTGTTGCGTCCTTGTAGTCGTAGTTGTCATCGTCGGTCCCTGTGTGTTCCCTGTGTTCCTTGTGGTTTTCAGCAGTAAAGCTGAGTTTTTTGAGTTTACACCTGAGTAAGTGTCCTGCATTAGGGTCCTCACTCTGCCTGCCGCACAACATTGCATGAGAACTGGTGTGCAGTCATGTTGGGGCCATCCCCAAACTGTTCCACAGAGTTGGAGCATCAAATTGTCCCAAATGTCTTGGTATGCTGAAGCATTAAGAGTTCCTTTCACTGGAACTAAGGGGCCGAGCCCAACTCCTGAAGAACACCCCCACACCATAACCCCCCCTCCACCAAACTTTACACTTGGCACAATGCAGTCAGACAGGTACCGTTCCCCTGGCAACCACCGAACCCAGACTCCTCCATCAGATTGGCAGATGGAGAAGTGTGATTCATCCCTCCAGAGATCACGTCTCCACTGCTCTAGAGTCCAGTGGCGGCGTGCTTTACACCACTGCATCAACGCTTTGCATTGAGCTTGGTGATGGAAGGCTTGGATGCAGCTGCTCGGCCATGGAAACTGTTTTTAGGTCCTCTTCTCCTGTGTGTGTCACAGAGAAAGTTCAAACCCAATTCTTTAGTGTTGGTCATTCAAAGAGAGGCCAGCAGTGGAAAAAGAATCCAGACAGGGAGCAGGTAGAGGTCCATGAAAGAGTTCAGAAGGCTGAGGAGCTCTGCAAAGCTGGACTTTCAGGGAACAAAGCAGAGGAGTGTGTATGTACTGAGGTAGGGAACAGGTGTGGAAGAAAACAGGTGAGACTACTGAGGGAAGGAAGTCAAACTTACCGGAATACACGAGAACCAATGACTACCAAAATAAAAGAGGAAATAGCATCACAACAATCCAAAACCTCCACAGCATTCTAAAACCCGGAAGAGAAAGCTAACCACAATGTGCTGGAAGCTTACGAGAACTTAGAGTCAAACTGGCTGAACAGGATTACTGTTGGCACTTTATTCATCCAAAGGAAATCACCTGAGATCAATTTCATAGACGCCACTGAGCTTTCATTGCTTTTAGCAGGAATCAGCTGATATTCTTCAGGGAGAACAGTTCATGGTTCAGAGGTCAGTTACAGGCTCTGGACACTGGGTCTGCTCCACGTGGACGTTTCCTACTGTTAAAACACCCTTTCTTTGTCCCCACTGTCACCAGCTGCTGCTCCAAGAGGATGATCTCTCTGCCTGCATACCTCATATAACATTTATCACTGCATGAACCACCTTTCTGCACAATATAGAACTACAGACGCACAACTAATCCCAGCCCAGGCAAGCAGGTTCTCTGGATTTTAGAACATTGTATCCAAAGTGGACATGAACATGAATTTTCTTAAAGAAGTTTGCGTGAGCAGTAAAATGAGTGTAACAGTTGTAAATGTACTTACATGTGCCCATGTTTGTGTTGCTCTGGCTCCTTTCTTGCAGCTCTGTGTTGTGATGGGAATGCTGTCCTTCTCTTCAGAGTTAGAGCTGCTCCAGGGCAGATTCCAGAGAGAAGATGGCTCTCATTGGTTCTCTAAACCACCCACACAGTGATGTCACAGTGTGAACCACCTGTGATGACACACTCTGCCATAGACTACTTTGATGCTCTACTGTGAGTTCATTTTAGGTGCTTTTCATGAAGAGTGCAGCAGTCACTTGAGTGTGTGTTAAATGGAGGCTTTTATTGTGAAAGAGCAGGACAGTGACATCCTGATGGAGGAAAAGACACTTTCAGCTCTGCATATGCTTCACTTGAAGCATCTCAGAGTTTCAGTTCCAAATAAGACGTCTGGTTTAACCTAAGGTGAAAACAGCAGGAGGACACAGGTGTGATATCATCGCCCACAGTGTGGCTGTTTTCTGTGACTGATCCACTCTTTGTGTCGATGTGATGTGAATGAAAGCCGCTGTGCTGTAACACAAACACAGCGGCTCTGGGATTTCAGCTTTGCAGGGTGGGCCTAATCACTCGCTGCTGTTTATGCTGCTTATTAGAAGCTAAGAAACAATAAACTCAGGGTGCAAGGGGGAATAAGCAGGGATAATACCCCACCCCCACTCTTCAAAGCTTTTTGGGGGGTTTCAGTTCCACCTGCAGTTGACTTAAATCAGGTGCAGTAACCTCCTGTAACCTTTGTCCAACGGTTTTCACACTGTTACTCATCTGTCGTCCCATCAGTGAAGGTGACTATTATCCCTCTGTGACCTGACTAAAATTCCCCCTGAAGTGCTCAGCCTCTCCGGACCTGCAGGTTATACAGACTGTGACATCACTGTGTGGTTGGTATAGAGAACCAATGAGAGCTCTTCTCTCTGGAATCTGCCCTGAAGCTACTTCAACAAGTGTTGATGTGACAGCAGGAGTGCTGTTCCTGCATGTGATAGAGTGGCATTAAAGGCAGGCACAGTCCTCACAGTACAACACTGAGCTCATATGAAACCATTCAGCAGCAGGAAGGTAACAGCACAAACATGGCTGGCACACAGGCTCGTAAGTACATTTACAACGTTTATGCTGATTTACTGTTCAGACCGATGTTCTATAATAATGTCAGCCTTGATAAAGAGCTGAAAGACCACCAGTTTAACTGAACTGTGATCAGTTATTTCTGTGTCCTGTGTCTGTTTTTCCTGTCTCTCTGCTACCTTTTATTGTGAAATATTTATCTGAAGCACCACATCCTGTGAAGTTCATGCAGTGTTGGAAAAAGAAACCTTTTACAGCTTTTACAGGTGATCATTTTTTCTGAATACTTAAAGACCATGAAAGGCGTCTGCAGCCTGACTTTGACTGAAACTGATTGTAGGGGATTTCTTAGCTGCAGACAGTAATCCTGTTCAGCCAGTTTGACTCTAAGTTCTCGTAAGCTTCCAGCACATTGTAATTAGCTTTCTCTTCCTCATTTTTAGAAGAACATGGAGCTTTTGGATTCCTGTGATGTTTCATTTCAAGTTATTTCCTGCATTCCGGTAAGTTTTATATGTTGGACGTCAGATGTCAGAACTCAGGAGTGATATCATTCCTGAACTGAGTGTGTTCCAGTAGGAGAGTCAGAAAAGCAGGAAAAACAGTGTTTGTGACCTCAGTCCAATACCTCACTGTCAGCGATGGTTGCCCATCTGGTTCACGTGGAGTGCTGTGACCCACAGAAGAAGGGGCCTGAAAGCTGAAGGCTCTGCCTCCCATTCTACTCTTAAGTATCCTAGGAACCACAAGTAAGCCAGCAGTCTGAGAGAGAAGTGCTCTGTTGGGGTGATATGGGACTATGAGGTCTCTGACATAAGATGGGGCCTGATTATTCAAGACTTTGTAGGTGAGGAGAAGGATTTTAAATTCTATTCTAGATTTAACAGGGAGCCAATGAAGAGAAGCCAATATGGGAGAAATCTGCTCTCTCTTTCTAGTCCCTGTCAGTACTCTAGCTGCAGCATTTTGGATCAGCTGAAAGCTTTTCAGGGAGCTTTTAGGACAGCCTGATAATAATGAATTACAATAGTCCAGCCTAGAAGTAATAAACGCATGAATTAGCTTTTCAGCATCACTCTGAGAAAGGATGTTTCTAATTTTAGAAATGCAAAAAAGCGGTCCTACATATTTGTTTAATATGTGCATTGAAGGACATATCCTGGTCAAAAATGACTCAAAGATTTCTCACAGTGTTACTGGAGGCCAAAGTAATGCCATCCAGAGTAAGTATCTGGTTAGACATCATGTTTCTAAGATTTTTGGGGCTGAGAACAAGAACTTCAGTTTGATCTGAATTTAGAAGCAGGAAATTAGAGGTCATCCAGGCCTTAATGTCTTTAACCTCTTGACTGGCCACATCCCATCTGCGGGACATTTGTAGTTTGTTTTATAGACCCTTTTACTGTTTGTAAACAGTGACGATGTAGATAGTGATTCGCGTGCATTTTGAAAACAGAATTATGGCGGTGTTCAATAGCGTTTCAATCTACAAGAAGGGATTATCAATGAAAGATCATGAAAACTACCTGCAAAAATTAACTTTGACCACCAGCAACCAACTCCCCGATCTCGGTGGTACATTAGCAAGTGGTCCAGTGTCCATGGGCAGATATATACGTTTATTTTGTTGAAAAACCCAGTATATATACTAGAGAGAAATTACGCGCATATAAGTCAATGGAGGCTTACAATTATGTTTGCGGCCATGTACCGAACATCAAATATCAGGACACAGACTCGGAGTTTTGTGTCTTGAAGGCAGAAGTTCTTCCAAGTCAAAGACGAGGAAACAGGAGCGCTGTGTATGAGGCTCGGGTCATTGTAAACAAGTCAGAGAGCTACGTCCTCACAGCAGATTGTACCTGCATGGCAGCCTGAGTACTTCATCAAACTGATTTTCTAACCTGTTAAGAGTTTTCCAGCTGCAGATATTATTGATTTACTATGAAAAAATATATACTGTTGCAGTCACACTGTGAGACTCACTCAACCATTCATATGCTAGTCTGATCAGACTTTTGACTGGCACTGCATATTGGAATTGATTAAATATGATTAAATATTAATTTACAAAGCCTATCAGCTAATGCTGTTTACTTTAGATATTAGTATTTAAAGTATCTAAACCCGACATCCGGGTAACCAGAGTAGATAAATAACTTTACCTGATATAAAATGGGCGCTTCAAACGTGAGCATTTCTGATCGTGTCCTCAGTCCAATTTTTATCAATACATTTGATGGCTTGCAACCACAGACACCTCCGTTTTCTCTCAAACAGCCATGATCCTGTGGGATTTGGTACAACTTCAGTCCACTTTTGGTAGAGTAGAAATTCTGACAGCCAAACGTGCAACAGCAGACATTTTGATGCAGATATCGCTTTTAAATCACGTTTAAACGCTGCGCAGTCTCCTTGTTCTTATTGATTTGAATGGAGCAGCAGTTCACTTCTGTTGCCAAAATGTGCGCGCATCCTTTGATGACGTAGACTGTTAAAGGGTCTATATGGCAGGTTTGACCCTCCCTTTATCTTTATCTTTATTCACAAACCTTTAAGATGGATACATGTGCACAACACCGCACCTGTAAGATTTGCAAAAGGGGAAACTCCCAAGAAGCTGCTTTAGCTTATACAGGGACCCCAGGAACAAAAAAAACAAACAAAAAACATTACATTACAGTACAAAAACAATACAGTAATCCATACCCCCACACTAAAATCAAGTCAAAACATTTTTGTTATTTCACATCCTCCACACACATTCCATTACCTGATATCACACATTATTATTGTTTTGAATATAATATACACTTATCAAACCTTATCACATTTCATACTTCTTACAGCCGTACTCACAAAGCACACAAAAAAGAAACCTCAGTGTATTCGAGGTAACAAATTCATCCTTATACTTTCTATCCAGATATTATTAGGAAATTAAATTGGACATAATAATTAGATGATAATGGATTTGCATAAATTTATAAATATATACTGATTTTTATATCTGGTTTTACTGTTTGTTAAGTATAATGTTGTAATAGTTCATCTTTCAAAAGTTTCTTAAATATCTTTAGAGTAGATGATGTTTGTATTGTACTGTTAATTTCATTCCAGATCTCCAAACCTTTGCATGTGATGCTAAAACTTGTACATTTCAGTTTGAGTTTTTTCCCCTTCAGCTGATTTTTCCTTCTAGTATTGTGTTCGTGGGTTGGATAGATTATTGGAATAAGCTGGCAAAGTCTTTCATTTAGTTTGTGCACTACATTAAATATCATGCATGCATTATGAAGAGTGTTGCTCTCAGTGAGCTTCAGAAGCTTAAGCTTATAAAAAAGGGGATCGGGAGCATTGAACTCAGACCATGTTATGGCACGTATCACTTTCTTTTGCAAAGCAAGTAGTTTATCAAGATAGCTTGGATACGTGTTACACCATATGATATTGCAGTAATTCAAATGTGGTTCGAATAAGGTATGATACAACGTTATGAGAGCTTCAAGAGGGAGATAATGTCGAAGTCTATAAAACAAGCCAACCTGTTTAGATAATCGAGTTGTCAATTCATCAATATGCTTTTTGAAATTTAAGAACTCATCAATATATATTCCTAGAAATTTTGTGTGTTGAACTCTTTCAATGATCCTTCCGTTAATCTTGATATGTACATTTTCAATATTTTTACGATTTTTTATGGAACGGAATATAATACAGTGGATTTTATTAATGTTTAATGATAATTTATTACATTTAAGCCAGATATCTACTTTAGTTAATTCTTTATTAATTATATTTTGGAGATAATCCATATTTTTATGAGAAAAAAATAAGTTTGTGTCATCTGCAAAAATAATTTTGTGTAGTATATCTGATGAATTTATAAAGTCATTAAAGTAAATAATAAAAAGAAGAGGACCTAATATAGATCCTTGTGGTACACCACATTTAATTGTTTTTAATTGTGATTTGCTGCTGTGTATTTGTATGTAGTGCTCCCTTTCAAATAGATAGCTTCTGAACCAGTTAAGTGCAATGCCTCCAACACCATAATGCTCAAGTTTTCCCAACAAAATTTCAAAATTTATAGTATCAAATGCTTTCCATAAATCAAGGAAAATACCCACTCCACATTCACCATTTTCGACAGCGTCATTTATTTTCTCAATGAGATCAAGAATTGCCATGCACGTTGTACTCTTTTTCCTGAAGCCATACTGTGATGGAGTAAGTATGTCCAGCTTATCCAAGTACCCATACAGCCTATTATAAACAATTTTCTCAAATAATTCTCCCATTTTGATTGACACCTCATTTGGCCAATCATGTACCTGGCCACCCAAAATCACCTGACAAAGCTACATGACACCCTCTGGTTATTATTGGCTCTGTGAAACCCATTTTTTAACATGACTGGCTAAATAGGTGTCAATCAAAATGCGAGGGTCTAGCCTGCCATATAAAACTCACTTTAGATACTGTGGCTCCTCTGAAAAGGAAAGCTTCAAATCAGAAGTGCCTGACTCCGTGGTATAACTCACAAACGCACAGCTTAAAGCAGATAAAATGTAAGCTGGAGAGGGAATGGCGTCTCACTAAATTAGAAGATGCTCATTTTACTACAGAGATTAGAGCATGCTATAGGTATTAAAGGTACTAGATAGATAGATTTTTTTTTTTTATCCCAAAGGAAATTAGGGAAAAGAAGTATTGCCCCTGTCAGGAAATCAAACTCCGGTCTCCAGTGTGACAGGCAGGGATCTTCACCACTATACTAATGAGGACAACTAGGATTCAAACCACTGCAGTGCAGTACCTTTAATACCTATAGTATGCTCTAATCTCTGTAATAAAATGTTATGGTCAACAGTATCAAAGCTGCACTGAGGTCCAACAGGACAAGAACAGAGATGAGTCCACTGTCAGAGGCTGTAAGAAGATCATTGGTAACCTTCACTAATGCTGTTTCTGTACTGTGATGAATTCTGAAACCTGACTGAAACTCTTCAAATAAACCGTTCCTCTGCAGATGATCAGTTAGCTGTTTTACAACTACTCTTTCAAGAATCTTTGAGAGAAAAGGAAGGTTGGAGATTGGCCTATAATTAGCTAAGACAGCTGGGTCAGTGATGGCTTTTTAAGTAGAGGTTTAATTACAGCCACCTTGAAGGCCTGTAGTACACAGCCAACTAATAAAGACAGATTGATCATAGAATAAATATTGCCTAATTCGGATTGAAATGGCCCGTGGAATTTCATCCGACTTGTAAAAAATACGTCTTATGTGTAAGTCGGATAAAATCTGATTTTTCAAAAATATCAGACAGTTTGGGGTCTGATATCAAATGTCACGGCAATGTCTTTCTGCTTCATCTCTGGATTTGCTTCCACAAATTTTATAAATCTCATGGGGTGGCTGTAGCTCAGGAGGTAGAGCAGGTCACCTAAGGTTGGCGGTTCGATTCCTGGCTGCTCTGGGCTGCATGCCAAAGTACCTTTGGGCAAAATACTGAACCCCAAGTTGCTCTCCAATGCAAGATAATAAAAGCACTTAGCTTAGTTAATCATGGAAGTGCTTGTATGAATGGGTAAATGTAAAACGTGTCGTATAAGTGCTTTGAGTGCTCAGACAGACCAGAAAAGCAGTATATAAGAACTAGTCCATTTACCATATTTGTGGTTGTAAGTGCGAGTTTGTAGTTTAGACCTGACTCCTGCACTTGCCATGATTGTCTCCAGTGAAATGAACTGATTTGCCCAGTGGTGCCAATCCAGATGTCATGTGACTGAATAGACATTCAAGCGATGTCTAGGCACTGTTAGTGTGTGTAGTTGTGCATGAATGAGCCGATGCATGATGTTTACTCAGCTCAGGGGTGACAGAGCTTTTAGTGTTGCTGCTCCTAAACTATGGAACAACTTGCCGTTGCATATTAGGAGCGCTCCTTTATTGGTGACTTTTAAAACTGCTCTTAAGACACATTTTTATTCCCTGGCTTTTAATACATGCTGAGACTCGTTTTATTCGTTTCATTTGTTTTATTCTGTTGGTGCTTATTGTCGTTGTTGTCATTGTTATGTGTATTGGTTTATTTGACTTCTATCTGTACAGCACTTTGTTGCAATTGCTGTTGTTTTAAAGTGCTTTATAAATAAAGTAGTAGTAGTAGTACATAGATTGTACATATTGGGCTTGACGGGTGCTGAGGAGGGCTTTAGTGCCAACCTTATCCAGCTTATGCGATCACATTTTTTTGGAAATGCATTACAATAGGACCAGATTTTTCATCCAAGAAAATCGGACTTGCATGATGTAATTTAGATTATTTTTATTAGGAAAAATCAGGACCTGCAGAATCCATCCAACTAGAGCAAAAATCCGATTTGTGCAACTTTGACTTAGGCAACTTTTACTATATTTAAGGTTGAAGCATCAATTAATGGAAGGACTTCTTTAAGCAGTCTAGTAGGAATGGGGTTTAATAGACATGTTGATGTGTTCCAGAACAGGAACAGGAAGTGATAAGATACTGCAGTGGAAGCTGTATAAAGAGGACACTGAACGCCATTAGCTGCAGTTCAGAACAAAGCCTTTACTCCACACCGGGAACATGTACAGTCCAAAAAAAACATTCAGTATCGAAAAGCATTATGGGAAATGTAGTCCCACTGCTACACCTCCTCCTTTTAGCTGAAGTTCTCTTTTTTTTTGGATTTATGTATTTTTAATCAGACATCTGAACTAGTTTACCTGAACTTATGTTATTCTTAACTTTACATTCACATGTCCATTCTCTCAGGTGGTTTAGAAACTCGACCCAACCTGGTAACAGTCCCTGTAGGCCTAAGGTGACTTCTGTTTCTCAGAAGACCCCTGTCAGTCGCAACCACATACGATCTTGGGGTTTGGGCAGGCCTAATTACTGCTCCGGTAATCTCCTCAGTGGTGATCCAGACTTTCTGTCCCGAGATGAGCTTTGGAAGAGGTCTGGAGCGGTGTCTGAGGTTGTAGTGTGTTGCCTGCCTTCGCCTCACCTCCTCATCTTTCTTGCGAAATGCCCGAAGATCCGGCCACTGTGGGTCAAGCTTCCCTGTGTGTTGAGGTAGAGAGGTGCGTAGATTTCTCCCCATCAGCAGCTGAGCTGGCGAAAACCCATGCTCCAGTGGAGTGGCTCTGTATGCCAGCAGCCCTCTGCTGTGGTCACTGTCTTTTTTCCACAAGTCCTTGATGGTTCGAACTGCACGTTCTGCCTCTCCATTGGCTTGAGGGTAATGTGGACTACTTGTGATGTGTGAAAATTGGTAGTCCTTTGCAAACTGTCTGAACAGCTCGGAGGAAAACTGCGGTCCATTGTCTGTAACCACAGTCTCTGGTGTTCCATGTCTTGCAAAGACCTCTTTAACAGCCTGTATTGTAACTCCAGCCGTAGTGTGTCTGAGCTCCCCTATCTCAATATATCTTGAGAAAAAGTCCATGATCAAAAGATATTGTTTCTATGACCACTGAAATAGTCCATACCGACCTTCTGCCATGGGCGTTCTGGGACTTGAGTTGGTAATAGTGGTTCTCTGTTTTGTACTCTGTGTTTCTGATATGTTTCGCACCTGTCCACCAAGTGACTTATTTGGGTAGAGATGCCTGGCCACCAAACTGACTCTTTGGCTCTTGCTCGGCATTTTGAAATTCCTTGGTGTCCTTCATGCAGGCGCTGTAGAATTTCGGCCCTTAATGGGGGTGGTATCACAAGTCTTCCTCTTTTCATGAGAAGGCTGTGAGCCAGGTGAAAATCCATTCTGTACTGCCAGTATGGCTTGATCTCTGGGTTCAGCTCACTTTTCTGTGGCCATCCTGTGTGACATAGTTCTGTTATTTTTGTGCACACGTCATCCTCTTTCTGTCTCATCTTTATCTCCTCCAATCGCCTGTGTGTTGCTGGGAGATGAGCTACAACACAGTCCACAAAAACTTCTGCCTCTCTCTCCAGCTGAAGATCTCCTGCGGAGGGTGGACCTGCCAGTGGGGCTCTAGACAGGGCATCTGCTGTGATAAGGTTCTTCCCTGGGACATGTATAATGTGGTATGAGAATCGCAGCAGCCGCAGGCGGAATCTCAGAATCCGTGGGGGAAGATCATCCAAGCCTCTTGTGCTCAGCAACGGAACCAGGGGTTTGTGGTCTGTTATTAGTGTGAAGTATAGACCCAGAAGATACAATGAGAGTCTGTCACACGCCCAAGTGACTGCCAACGCTTCCTTTTCAATTTGGGCGTATCGTTTCTCTATGTCTGTCAGTCCTTGTGAGATGTATGTGACTGGTCGCCACGAGCCATCTATCTGTTTCTGCATGAGGACAGCACCAATACCATACGGCGATGCATCAGCAGCAACCCTTGTTTCAGCTGTGTTGGAATACTGAGCGAGCACTTCTGGAGAGCTCAGTAACTCCTTGACCTTCTGAAAAGCTGTTTCTTGGGGCTCTGCCCATATCCATTCATTTCTGCCTTTCTGCAGCTCTTTCAGTGGAGTGGTTAATGTAGCCAGCTGTGGCAAAAACTTTGCAAGGTAATTGGCCATGCCCAAAAGGCGTCTCACCTCCTCAACACAGGTGGGTTGTGGCAGCTGTTGGATAGCCTTGACTTTATTTGGGTCGGGCTCTATGCCATTTGCTGAAACTTTGTGGCCTACAAACATGATTTCTCCCTTTGCGAATTCACATTTTTCATTCAGAGTGAGGCCCTCCTGTTGCAACTTCTTGAGTACACGGTGCAATCTCTGGTCATGCGCCTGTCTGTCTCTGCCATATACTAGAATATCATCTGCATGACAGATCACTCCTTCAAAATCCTCAAGCATCTGAGACATCCTCCTCTGAAAATGTTCCGGTGCTGATGCTATGCCAAAAGGGAGTTGGTTAAATTGATATCTCCCAAAGGGGGTAATGAAGGTCGTGAGAGGCCTTGACTCTGCTGTGAGGAGGATTTGCCAGAATCCAGATCTGGCATCCAGTTTTGTAAATACTTTGGCATCGTTCATCATTGCCAATGTGTGATCCACTGCAGGTAAGATGTGGCGTTCTCTTTTTACAACAGCGTTCAGGGGTGTGAGATCCACAAAAATCCTAGGTGGCTTTTTTCCAGGTTTTGGGATGACCACCATTCCTGAACACCATGCTGTTGGCTCTGTGACCTTTGAAATTACACCCATCTCCTCCATTCTGTTCAATTCAGTACGAACTGCATCTCTGAGTGGCAGAGGGATCCGTCGAGGGGCGGAGAGGGCAACAGGTGTGGCTCCCTGTTCTAAGTCTATATGATAGGGCTCTCTCAGCTTGACTAAACCCTGAAAAGCACCCGGATAGGCTGCTCTGAAGTCTGTGTTAGGTTCAACGACTGTATCTACTCTGGACACCAGTCCTAGGGCTTCACAAGCTGGTCTGCTTAATAGTGGCTGTGCTAGGCCTGACACAAGATAAATCTCTTGCACTGTGTTGCGCCCTCTGGCGAACATTTCCGCTGTAAAACAGCCTTTTACTTTAAGTGGGTATCTACTTGGCCCCAATAGCCTCTTATTAGGCTTGTGCAACTTGCCATCTCGTTCTGGGTTGTATGACTCCTCTGGAATGGAGGTAACGTCTGCCCCTGTGTCTAGTTTAAATCTGATATTTTCGCCATTTATCTGGACCATTTCTATCCATGGATCTGATGCCTGCGTTCCTAGCTCCCCTAAAAAAACATATTCACTGCAGACTACATTGTCCTGGTTTTTTGTAACCTCACTAATCCCCACCACTCTACCTGAGTGACAAACTGCAGCAAAATGGCCCTTTTTCTGGCATTTTCTGCATTCTGCATCTTTTGCTGGACAGTCTCTCCATGAGTGTCTGACCTTTCGACCACGCCGGCCACACCCTTGTTCAAGTGGAATTTCAGATTTCTGTCCCTTCTTTGAATTTTGCCATGACTTCAGTTGTTTCATATTTGTTTTTATGGCATCCATGTTTGATATTTTGTCCTCTGAGGCACTGCTGTGCAGTATCTTAATTGTTTCACTTTGTCTGACCTTTTGTATGGCTTTTGTTAGCGTTAACTGAGTCCATCTGCAGTTGTTCTGACAGCTTTTTGTCTTTTATTCCAACAACTATTCTGTCTCTTATCAGTTCGTCTTTCAGCACTCTGAAGCCACATTTTTCTGCAAGTTTGTGTACTGCTGTTATGAAGGCTTCTGCACTCTCGCCTTCTTGCTTACATCTTGAATTGAACTGTGCTCTTTCAAAAATCACGTTGTGTTTTCCGACATAGTGATGTTCAAATGCTGCTTTGACCCAATCGTATTTCTTTTTGTCATCATCAGTCAGTGGTAAAACAGCCAGTACATCATCAGCTTTGTCTCCCATCGCATACACAAGGGAATTCACCTGATATTCCTTTTCTTTTTTATCTAGAGCAGTTGCAACTCAGAACCTCTCAAATCTCCTAATCCATCTCGGCCATTCATCTGGGCAAGAAAAGTCAAACGGCTCTGGTGCACTTATGTGTACCGCGGCGGCCATTTCTTCATTCTTTTCCCCTGCATATCACTCCGGATGAAAGCCGTGTCTCTCCGCTTCTCCGTCTGCTCGCCCGTGCCGTGCAGGGCCGTGATCTAGCAACAGTCACTTGGCTCGGTGAAACTAAAAACACCGCAGAGAGCTGTAGTCCGTCACTTCTGACACCATGTATAAAGAGGACCCTGGACGCTAGGTCAAGATGGCGGCGCGCACAGACGCAGCGGCTCACGGCTCTTCCTTTCGGTGCTCTTTTTTGTACTTTTTGTATTTCATATTTGTTAGTTTTGGTGCATTTGTCTCTGCAAACAACTGCTACACACGCCAGGATCTTGTGGACATTGGCTACCGGCACAAGATATCAGTATCGAGTGATTTTCACTACACTCATAACATCCCAGAAGACATAGCGAGACCGCCGGGTGCTCCATGGATTGTTATCGGGTCTGGAAGGCGCCGCCGACGGCGGAAGGAGAGGAAGCAGAAGCAGGGCTGCAGGTCCGGCTCTATGCTGAAGCTGAAATGCCAACCACACAGGCCTCCTCTGCCGAGCCTGTATCTCTCCAACGCCAGGTCCATGGTAAATAAAACGGACAACCTAGAGTTAGAGCTGGCTGTAAATCGCTATGTTCGTGACTGTTGTGTAATGATTATCACCGAGACCTGGCTAAACCCCCACATTCCCGATGCTAGCGTGCAGCTAGCAGGCCGCACTCTGCTACGCGGAGATCGGACCAAGGACTCCGGTAAGAGCAGGGGAGGGGGTCTCTGTATTTACGTGCATGAGGACTGGTGTAACAACGGAACAATCATAGACAAACATTGTTCCCCAGACCTCGAGTACATGTCTGTAAGATGTCGGCCCTTTTTTCTACCCAGAGAGCTAACAGTAGTGATTGTCACAGCTGTGTATATAGCTCCCAATGCTAACGTTAGCATGGCGCTCTCTCTCCTGCTGAACGCCATTAACGAACAGCAGCGGCTCCACCCCGACGGTGTTCTTATTATCGCGGGAGACTTTAACAAGGCCAACTTAAAGACTGTACTCCCGAAATTCCACCAACATGTCAAATGTTCCACAAGAGGGGAGAACACTCTTGACCATGTTTACTCCAACATTAAGCACGCTTACAGAGCCAAACCCCTCCCCCACCTCGGCCAGTCCGACCATCTTTCCCTGCTGCTCACCCCAGCATACACCCCCCTCAGACGGAGAGCCAGGCCTACTGTAAAAACCATTACAACCTGGCCTGAAAACGCACTCTCCGACCTACAGGACTGCTTTGCATACACAGACTGGGACTTATTCGAACACAAGGACCTAGAAACATTCACAGGGACGGTACTGGACTACATTAAGTTCTGTATCGGAAATGTGACTGTCAGCAAAAACATCCGGGTTTTCCCTAACCAGAAACCCTGGATGAACAGCCAGGTCCGTTCACTCCTCAAAACCCGTGATGCTGCCTTCAGGTCAGGCGACAGAGCTCTGTACAGTGCTGCTCGAGCTGACCTGAAAAGAGGAATTAAAAAAGCCAAAACGGACTACAGGAGGAGAATAGAGTCCCATCTGTCCAGCAATAACACACGGGAGGTGTGGCAGGGCATTCAGAACATCACAAACTTCAGAGGCTGTGATGTGACTGCAGGAGACCTGAGTGTGTCACTAGCAGAGGAACTTAACTGTTTCTTTGCTCGCTTTGAGACACCTCAGGACCACCCATCTGCTCCAGTCCTGCCCCCCCCACCAGGCTGCACCCCACTCACTGTCCAGGAGCATGAGGTACGGCGCGTGCTCCTGGCAGTGAACCCCAGGAAGGCTACCGGACCAGACGGAGTACCTGGCAAGGTGATCAGAGCGTGTGCCCACCAGCTCACCCTGATTCTCACCAGGATTTTCAACCGCTCCCTGGCCCAAGCAGTCATCCCCCCCTGCCTAAAACCAGCCACAATCATCCCCGTGCCCAAAAGGTCATCTGTCACCAGCCTAAATGATTACCGCCCTGTGGCCCTCACACCGGTAATCATGAAGTGCTTTGAGAGGCTGGTTCTCCAGCACATCAAAGACCACCTGCCCCCCACTTTCGACACCCATCAGTTTGCATATCGTGCAAACAGATCCACAGAGGACGCCATCGCTGTAGCTCTCCACTCTGTGTTGAGCCACTTGGAGCAGCAGCAGAGCTACGCTCGCATGCTCTTTGTGGATTACAGCTCAGCGTTCAACACAATCATCCCGGACATTCTCACCACCAAACTGCACACCCTGGGCCTCCCCCCTCTCACATGTTCCTGGATCAAGGACTTCTTAACCAACCGGCCCCAGACTGTGAGACTTGGCCCCCATCTCTCCTCCACCCGCACACTGAGCACTGGCTCCCCACAGGGCTGTGTGCTGAGCCCCCTCCTGTACTGCCTCTACACCCATGACTGCAGTCCGGCCCACAATAACAACCTCATCGTCAAATTTGCTGACGACACCACAGTGGTCGGACTCATCTCGAAGGGAGATGAGGCAGCTTACAGAGAGGAGGTCTTGAAGTTGACAGCCTGGTGTTCAGAGAACAACCTGGTACTGAACACCATGAAAACCAAAGAGATCATCATCGACTTCAGGAAGCACAGGACTGACCCAGCTCCCCTCTACATCAACGGCGAGCATGTGGAGAGGGTCCACACCTTCAGGTTTCTTGGTGTCCTCATCTCTGCTGATCTCTCTTGGTCAGATAACATCACAGCTGTTATCAAGAAGGCTCAGCAGCGACTTCACTTCCTGAGGGTCCTCAGGAAGAACAACTTGGACTCAAACCTGCTGCTGACCTTCTACCGCTCATCCATTGAGAGCCTGCTGACGTACTGTATCACAGTATGGTACGGCAGCTGCACTGAGGCAGACAGGGTCAGGCTTCAGAGGGTAGTCAAGACAGCACAAAGAATCGTTGGCTGCCCTCTCCCCTCCCTGATGGACATCTACACCTCCCGTTGCATCAGCAGAGCCAGGAACATCATCAAGGACAGCTCACACCCTGGCTTTGACCTGTTTGACCTGCTGCCCTCTGGCAGGCGCTACAGGTGCATCAAAGCCAGAACAAACAGACTCAAGAACAGTTTCTTCGCCAGAGCAATCACCACCCTGAACTCACACACTCACCCACTGTAACTGTGCAATATTATATTATTCATACTGAACAATATCTGACATTCCTATATTGTGTAATATCCAGTATTCATTCACTAGTGCAATATTCATTCACCAAGTGCAATATTCATCATCTTCATTATTATATGTATACACATATTACTTTTCTTACAATGTACAGATGCACCAATGTATGCATATATTTTTATACATGCTATTTTTTGTATATTTTACACATTGTTTATTTCTGTATATCTCTTGATTATATTGATCATACAAGATTATAATATTTTTATTTTAGAGAGTTTGATTTTCTGTTACATGGCACTGAACAGGAGTGGTCCTCCAATCTCATTGTACATCCTGTATAATGACAATAAAGGCATTCTATTCTATTCTATTCTATTAGCTGCAGTTCAGAACAAAGCCTTTACTCCACCCCCGGAACATGTACAGTCCAAAAAAAACATTCAGTATCATTATGGGAAATGTAGTCCCACTGCTACACCTCCTCCTTTTAGCTGAAGTTCTCTTTTTTTTTTGGATTTATATATTTTTAATCAGACATCTGAACTAGTTTACCTGAACTTATGTTATTCTTAACTTTACATTCACATGTCCATTCTCTCAGGTGGTTTAGAAACTCGACCCAACCTGGTAACAGTCCCTGTAGGCCTAAGGTGACTTCTGTTTCTCCTCAGAAGACCCCTGTCAGTCGCAACCACATACGATCTTGTAGTCCCACTGCTACAGAAGCCAACACCAAGTGACAGAGCCACCAAAAACAATGACAAATCACTACAGAGAAACTGTTGATGTGGTCTGAGAACATTCACACTGCTTGAATTTCCTTTTTCTAGCACAGCACTAAGTAAAGAATGCTTTCAATCCCGATCTCCTCTCTGTAGGTCCTGGTGAGGTGGATCAGTGAGTCATTGTCTCACTCACTCCTGGCATATAGCTTGATGTCATCTATGTACAGGAAGTGGCTGATGGTCACTCCACTCCTGAGTCTGTATATGTAACTGTCCTATGTGATGAGCTGGCTGATGGAGTCCCACTAATAATATCTGTAATCTGTCTTCTTCAGCAGATGCAGAGAACCTCCAGCTGAGGATAGTGCTTGTTGGAAAAACTGGAGTTGGGAAGAGTGCATCAGGAAACACCATCTTAGGAAGAAATGCATTTGAATCTTTGTCTTCTTTTTCCTCATCAGCAGTCGGGTGTCAGAAAGTAACAGGTCAGGTGGAAGGTCAGGTCCTGCATGTAGTTGATACTCCAGGTCTGTTTGACACCACACTGCCTGAAGAGGAGCTGAGGAACGAGATCATTAGATGCATCTCCTTTGCTGCTCCTGGACCTCATGTGTTCCTGGTTGTGATGCAGATTGGCAGATTTACAAAAGAAGAACAAGAAACCATAAAAATCCTTCAGAAGGTATTTGGAGAAGATGCAGCATGTTACACTATGGTCCTGTTCACTCATGGAGACAATCTGGTAAATGGAGTCAACATGGACAAAGCAATTTGTGACAGTCGACCTCTACATCGCTTCATCAACCAGTGCGGAGGAAGATATCATGTATTTGACAACAAAGGAAAGCCACCCTCTCAGGTCAAAGAGCTGCTGGAGAAGATCAAGACAATGGTTCAGAAAAATTGAGGAAGATACTACACCAATCAGATGCTCCAGGAGGCTGAGAGAGCCATCAGAGAAGAGAAGAAACAACTTCTGAGAGAACATCCTGGGATGGCAGGAGAAGAGGCAAGAAGACGGGCAGAGAGGAAAAAAAGGTTCCTGAAGGGTTCTGGGATAGGAGCAGGGATCGGAAGTATCTTTGGTCCACTGGGAGCAGCTCTGGGAGCAGCAGTGGGAGCCGCAGTTGTAGCAGTGAAAGAGAAAAAATGAGTGAAATGAAGAACAATTTTAATCTGATCATATTTTTGTAAGTTTTCTGACTGTATCATCTTCTCTAGAAGGGTACATCTTCCTGTGGGTTTTGGGGACAATGAACATCTTCATCTCAACAACACTCATCTAAATCTCACAACTCATCAAAACAGTTTGTTCTTCTGTCAGTCACAACTCTAGAGGGCAAAGGTCAGTCATGCACTGTCAATATATTCATGCTCTCACAATAGAATAGAATACCTTTATTATCATTAAACAGGATGTACAATGAGATCGGAGGGCCACTCCTGTTCAGTGCCATGCAATAGAAAGTAAAACTTTCTAAAATAAAAATATAATAATCTAATATAATCTAAAAATATCCAGAAAATAAAACAGTATGTATAAAATATCATCCCCTTAGAATTATAAGGTTCTATCTGATATTTTTGACTAAATTGACTTATTGTCATATTCTTATTCTCTGAGCACATCAACAATATGTAAGAGATTTTTTTCAATTAGATAAAATTTTGGCTGTTTTATTCGCAAAATAATAAGGTTCTTTCTGCAAAATCAAGCTTTAACTTGGTGCTATAAGGTTCTATCTGTGAACCAATAGGCACTTGAAATGTTCACAAGAGAGCCAATCAGGTTGCTTCTTTTTTGTAACGTTGATGCCCGGCAGAATGTCAAGCAAAGGCGCAGAGGAGACGCCAGAGAAAATGTTTCATGGGAAGCTGGAACTGTTTACAAGACTTCTAAAGGTTGAGGATTTCAACTCTGAACGTTTGATAATTTTAGATCACACTGAGCTGTTTCTTTTCACTGTTAGCTATCAAGCTAGCGAGCTAATGCTAGTTTTGTATTGTTTGTCTGTGGTAACAAAGAAACAAACAATGTAGTTGGCAATACTGAGAGTAGTCAAAATATAAGTTATCTCATGTATAAAATATTATTGCTTGTAGAAAGACTTCAGATTTTAATATATTCTATGACTTAGCAGAGCTCATGTAAATGAGCTCTGTTTTTATTTCTGTCATCAAACTCCAGAAAAGCAAGTAAAAGGAAAAAAACACCAGAAAAGGGACGACAAAGAAATTGTTACATTTTTCTTGAATAAATACAACCGAAACAAAAATTCATTGTCAGTGACGTTTTTATAGCAGAATGATTCTGACTGAAGATCCAAGTCTAAAAGTCTACCTTTTAAGTGGGATGAGTTTTTATTTGGATTTTTGTACTCAGTGGACATGGACTCAGAGTCTTAATGTTTATTCGGTATTTTAAAGAATGGATAGAATGACTTTTCAGGTAGATTGCAGCTTGTAGCAGATCTTTTTAGATCTGGGCTAAATGGGAAAAAAAAACAAAAAAAGACATTGTGGCAAATTATCCAGAATTTGTTTGTCTCGCTGTTCAAATTTTATTGAAATTTGAGTTTATTTATATGTCAAAGTATACCTCTCCTAAATTTATATCAAATGTTTATTTTATTCTATTTTTTTATTATAAATTTTATTTTTACTTGTTGGTTTTCATATAATTATATGTTGAGTTATCTTACGAAAACTTGGGAAAAATAAAGGATGGGAAAAAAAGAGGGCTCAGTCTGCCAACATGAGTTTAATGAAAGGTTTGTTTTTTTTTATTGTACAATTTTAAAATTGTGTAATAGATGTTGTGCAGCACACTGGTGTGGTGGTTAGCGCTACTGCCTCACAGCTTGACATCTAGGTCTGAGTTTGATTCCACCTTGGCCCGGGCCTCTCTGTGTGGAGTTTGCATGTTCTCCCCGTGTCTGTGTGGGTTTCCTCCCACAGTCCAAAGACCTGCAGTTACTTGGGTTAGGTTAATTGGCCACTCTATATTGCCAACTCATTTCTGTGTTGGCTGTGCGACAGGCTGGTGACCTGTACAAGTTGTACCCTGCCTCTCGCCCTATGATAGCTGGGATGGCTCCAGCCCGCCCGTGACCCTGAACAGGATAAGCGAATGAGAATGGATGGATGGAGATGTTGTAGCATTGAAACATTCAAAGATGAATCTTTGTCAAGCATCATCTTCTTCTAGTTCTTTTAAAGGGAAATGTGTGCATAAAAACAGTTTGCCATAAAAGAAGAAACTTAAAAAATGTCACAGAATTCATTAAATTTGATTTAACCATACTTGTGGACACTCTATTACATCTATAATTTTATGGTTTAAAACTTACTATAAGTTAACTAGTTTTCATTGCTTGAAAATCACGAGTAGTTGTCACATTTTGCAGATAGAACCTTATAATTCCAAACAAAAACCGAGTTTTTAGAATTATAAGGTTCTATCTGCATTTTACTTGTTAAAAAAAACACTTGCACATTTATTAGGATTTTTATATTACTGATTTAGAATAGATATAGGGTGTGTTTCATAATCATGTGTGAACAAGACTTATTCCATGTGTAATTTTTGCTATACAAAGTGCAAAAACTTTAAAGCTTAATATCTCAAAACTGGTCAGAACGTAGATAGAACCTAGAAATCAAATATATTAAAAATACAGAAAATAAGAATGTATAAAAATATATACATTGTAAAAAAATAAAATAAGTATATACATATAATAATGAAGTTGGTGAATATTGCACTAGTGAATGAATATGGGATATTACACAATATAGGAGTGATAGATATTATTTAGTATGAATAATATAATATTGCACAGAGATGTGGGTGTTGCACAGTTAGAGTGGGACAGTTGCTGCAGATCTATCAGCTACTCATCCAAATTTCCCCTTCAACCACATCCCAAAGATGGACTGAGTGTGGAAGCCATTGGAGTACAGCATTTTTCAAGTCTTCTATTGTTCAGTTGTGAATCTGTGAATGAATTAAATTACTGATTTTAGCCATTTCCTGCCCTTATACTTTCTCTAATAACTCAGAGGTTTTGGATCTTATCAACTTCATATTTGTGTTGTCTTATCTACACACCAGGGGGAATCTAAATTTCACAAATGATGAGTTTTCACCAGAGGGCGTGGCTGTGACACCACAGTGAATTTCGATCATTCACCATGACATTTTGATTGCCTCTCATTCAGAGCTGCATGATCCAGTCTGGATCAAACTTCCACAGTAGGATGACGGTCCACCCCTGAACCCATACATATTGTAACGTTCCGTTATGTCACCCAAGCACCAGGCAGAGGTTTCGTTACTAACACCATTTAATCAGGCCGGACACACACAGAACAGCTCTCGCCAGATACAGCCAACTCTAACTCACACAAGAAAAAAAGAGACCTCCCTCCCAAAAGCGACCCCCCACATCTCCTTCCGGTTCAACCCCAAAACAACCTAACTTAAAGAGAACAATAACTGTGACACACATTTAGCAATAACGTCCATCATGGATCATTACACTGCTCCCCCAACAAAAAGTTCCTCGTCCTCGAGGGAAAAACACAGTCTCTGAGGCGGGGAGGCAGTTGACGTCGCCTCTTTGGCTTCCGAGGGGTGGCATGAACTACAGGAAACTGAGGGGGAGAACAAGGGGATGGGGAGGGAGCCATGTCCAGCTGGGAGTCCAGCTGAGCTGGAGTGTGGGGGATTTGCACGCATCCCTCAGAGAAAGGGGAAGGAGAACGACCCTTATAAGGGGCCATCCTGTCTCTGTGCAGGACCACTTTCCTGCCTCTAGGTGGTAACTGTACTCTATAAACCACTTCCCCAACTCGTTCCAGGACACTGCAGGGTCCAACCCAGTTGCTGTCCAGTTTAGGACACCGTCCTTTTTTTCTCTTCGGGCTGTAGACCCACACCAGCTCTCCAGCACGGAAGTGCCTCCCTTTAGTAGTCAGGTCGTAGTTTCTCTTTTGCCGCAGTCCCGCCTTTGCCAGCTGGTCCCGAGCATAGGAATGCGCCGACTCCAGTCGGTCCTGCAGCTTCCTGGCATAGCTTTGACCCGGTGGCGCATCCGGAGCATCAGGAGGTTTCCCAAAAGCCAGTTCAGCAGGGGTCCTTAGTTCTCTCCCTAACATGAGCAGGGCGGGTGTGCACTGGGTGGAGTCCTGGACGGCCGACCTGTAGGCCATTAGGATGAGTGGGAGGTGAGTGTCCCAGTCACGCTGGTGTTCTGACGTGATGATGGCTAACTGCTGGGCCAGTGTCCTATTAAACCTTTCCACCAGGCCATCACTCTGGGGGTGGAGTGGCGTGGTGCGGGTCTTCTGAATTCCAAGGCGTTCGCACATGGCAGCAAACACCCTGGACTCAAAGTTACAGCCTTGGTCACTGTGAAGAACCCCTGCCGTTCCAAATCTGCTGAGCATTCCCTCCACTAATGTGTCAGCCACTGTCTCCGCCTCCTGGTCCGGGATGGCGTATGCTTCCGGCCATTTGGTAAAATAGTCCATAGCAGCAACCACATAGCGGTTTCCCCTATCAGTCCGGGGAAATGGCCCCATGATGTCCACAGCCACTCGCTCCATCGGTGCACCTGCCGGTTGCTGTTGAAGTTGAGCACGGGACTGGTCCAGCGGACCTTTGTGGGCGGCACAGGAGTCACAGCTTCGGCAGAAGCCCTCCACATCTCTACGCTGCTGGCCCCAATAGTAACCCTGGCGCAGGCGGCGAAGGGTCTTTGACACGCCAAAGTGGCCAGCGCCTCTACTCCCATGGCAGGCTTCCAGCACCGCTGGCCTTAGCGACTTGGGTACCACAACTTGCCACCTTTCCTCGCCTGTAGCAGGATCTTTCCAGCCGCGCTGCAGCACTCCCTTGTCCAACCTTAGAGCATTGAACTTGGCCCACAGCCCTTTGGTGGCGATAGAGAGCCCGGTAACCTCATCCCAGTTAGGTCGCTGCTCGTTCTCAAGCCATCGTAGTACTGGTAGCAGGTCGGTGTCTTGCTCCTGCTGGGCCCTCCATTCTGCCATGTCCACCACTAGGAGTGCCCTGCAGGAGAGCTGTGCAGGATTATCTGTTGCTGTGAGTTCCCTCTCCTTCTCCTCCCGCTTCCCACAATAGCGGCAGCCTGTCGCGGCACATGGGCGGCGGGATAGTGCATCCGCATTGGAGTGGTGTGCCCCTGCTCTGTGCTCCACAGTGAAATTAAAGGCCTGGAGCTCCTCCAGCCAACGAGCCACCTGCCCCTCTGGTTCTCTGAAAGACATAAGCCACTGGAGGGCGGCATGATCAGTCCTGATGATAAAAGGCGTGCCACATAGGTAGTACTTAAAGTGTCTCACTGCCATCACCACAGCCAGGAGCTCTCGCCGTGTGACACAATAGCGTCGCTCACTCTTATTCAGGACCCGGCTGAAGTATGCCACCACCTTCTCACCTTCAGGTCCGACCTGCGACAGCACGGCTCCCAGTCCCACACTACTTGCATCTGTGTCCAGGACAAATGGTAGTGCGGGGTCAGGTGGGGCAAGGATCGGAGACTCCGTCAGGGATCTGCGCAGGGTGTCGAATGCCTGCTGACAGTCTTGGGTCCAGCTGAAGTCGTGATCCTTCTGCAGCAGGCGAAAGAGTGGTGCAGCTATGGAGGAGAAGCCTTTTACAAACCTCCTGTAATATGACGCCAGTCCCAGGAAGCTTTTTAGTTGCACCTGGTCTGCGGGAGTGGGCCAGTCCCTAATGGTCTGCACTTTTTCCTCCAAAGTGCTGATGCCCTCCCGACCCAACTTGTGACCAAGGAACTCCACCTCCCTCCTCATGAAGTGACACTTGTCCGGGTGCAGCTTAAGGCCTGCGGCCCTTACTCTCTCCATTACCTGTCTCAGGGTATCCATGGTGGTTTCAAAAGAGGTCCCATGCACCAGGAGGTCGTCCAGGTAGACCAGACACTGCTGTCTTGGGACACCAGCCAGCACACCGTCCATAAGTCTCTCAAAGGTGGCTGGGGCGTTGCACAGGCCAAAGCTCAGGACTCTGAACTGCCACAGTCCCCTGTTCGTGCAAAAGGCCGTCTTTGGTCTAGAATCTGGGGACAGAGGCACCTGCCAGTAACCACTTCGCAGGTCCAGGGTGGAGAACCAGGAAGACCCTGCCACCAGGTCGAGAGACTCATCGATTCTGGGAAGGGGATAAGAGTCCTTTTTAGTAACTTTATTAAGTGGCCTGTAGTCCACGCAGAAGCGCATTCGTGGACTGTTCTTCTTGGGCACCATCACCACCGCAGATGCCCAGGGACTTTCAGATGGCTCTATGATGCCCATCTTTAGCATCTCACGCAGTTCTTGGTCAGCCGCCTCCTGATGAGCCAGAGGAAGGCGATGAGGACGCATTTTAACAGGACGAGCATCCCCAGTGTCAATAACGTGTTCCACCAAGTGTGTCAGGCCTACATCACACTCTGTGAGGGCAAAAATGTCTTTAAAGTCCAAGAGCACCTGCCATAGACTTCCTTGCTGCTGCTGAGTCAGGCCCTCACAGTTCCTGGACCAGACGTTTCTCACTGCTGACAGCCTCTCCTCTTCATCAGTTCGCTGTTCAACTAGTGGTAATACAGGGGACTCCGAGGTGCAAGCCGCTATTACAGCAGGGGATGGGTTTAAAGGGGGTTTAAGCTGCACCCTCTCTCCTCCCGGGAGTAACAGACAGCCTTCCCCGAGGTCCAGCACACCATCAATGGCTCGTAAAAAGTCCAGCCCCAGGATGCAGGCATCCTGGACGTCAGCCACCCAGGCAGCAAAAGGCATGGTTAGGTCTCCAACCTTAAACTGAAACATCCCCCTCCCTTTTATGGGGGCCAGGTCACCAGTCACTGTCTTAAGCTGCACATTGGTTGTTTGCATGGCAGTCCCAGCTGGAATGATGTCAGGTCGGACCAGTGTTGTGTTGGACCCTGTGTCGAGGAGTGCTGTGCAGGATACCCCATCAACCACCACCGGAATGTGGCAAAAGTCACCAACTTGGGTCCAGCCTACAGTGATGACCATGCCAGGTGACAATGTGGGTGGTGTGGGGGTGTTGGTCACGACGGCCCGTGTACTCCCACCTACACGGGCCCCTGACCGTTTCCCTGCGCCGCTGCAAACCTGGGGCACTGCCTGATGAGATGTCCAGCTTGTCCACATCCCCAGCAGCTTTGTGGTCGGCGGCGTGTGCCAGCACGGGGAGAAGGTGACTGAAGAGCAGCCGCCTGGGTCATGCTGTGTGGTCCCCCCTGCCTCTCCGTCCGCTCAGCAGGTGCAGATGTTGCTCTGACCACTGGTGAATCCTCAGCCCCTCCAGGAGGTCCTGTCAGCATCTCCCTCTCCAACGCCAACTCCAGAGCTGCACTGAGTGTGGTTGGACGAGCAAGCTGTGTCTGAATACGGAGCTCTTTGGGACTGAGGGCCTGTAGGAACTGATCACGGGCGAGCTCTGTCTGCACTGCAAGGGGCATGTTGTCATAGGCCCGCCTGCAGAGGCACTCAATGTCATGGGCCAGGATACGCAGCGGTTCTCCAGGCAGTCTCCGTCTGTTGTGAAACTCTGACCTCAGTAGCACAGGCTGGTTATACTGCCCAAACCGTCTCTGGAGTGCCCCAACTAGAGCAGTATAGTCTCCCCTCTCTCTTTCACTCAGCAGCAGCAGGCATGCTGCTGCATCCTCACACAGGCACAGAGCTAATTGCAATGCTTTATGTTCGACAGACCAGCCAGCTGCAGCAGCTAATAGTTCAAACTGAGCAATAAACACTTCCCACGGCGTCTTACCGCTGAACTTGGGTGTCTTTATGTTTACCGTAGCCGGCTGTGCATGGGCGCTGCCATCATTGTTTACATCACATGACCTCCGCTCCGTCCCGCCGAAATGGCGATCATGGCGCGAACGGCCCTCCAGCCGAGACAAACCTGGGGAGAACCCAGCCTCAGCAGCCAGCTGGAGCGCCGCTTCCCTCACGCTGCGAGCGGGTCGGATATCCATCTCCTGCTCCTCCTTCTTAACAGTGTTCCTCCGCATAATCGGGAGTTGTGTCCCTGAGCCGTGAGCAGAGCCGCTGGTAATAGATCCAGGCGTGGTAGTTCGTAGTTTAAGCTTCTGACACCAGTGTAACGTTCCGTTATGTCACCCAAGCACCAGGCAGAGGTTTCGTTACTAACACCATTTAATCAGGCCGGACACACACAGAACAGCTCTCGCCGGATACAGCCAACTCTAACTCACACAAGAAAAAAAAGAGACCTCCCTCCCAAAAGCGACCCCCCACATCTCCTTCCGGTTCAACCCCAAAACAACCTAACTTAAAGAGAACAATAACTGTGACACACATTTAGCAATAACGTCCATCATGGATCATTACAATATGATAATATTTACTGACTGTCGCAGTGCCACCTAGTGGGTACAGGAAATGTCATGTTTTACACTTTGAGGTACAGCTCCAAGGTGGTTGAACAGAACCATCTCAAATTTCTCCTGAAAAGCCTTCAGGAGTTGGCCTTACACTGTTTTCAAAACTGTGAGTTTTCACCAAAGGGCGTGACCCTGGCAGGATGGCAACTTTTGGTGTTTTGCCATGAACACAAAAATGGCAGTAACTCTAAGCCACATTGCCCAATCTGCGTCAAACTTTAGTGGTTTGATAAGCCTCCCGCCCTGAACACCATGATATGCATAAAGTCCCTAAACATTAGAGCGCCACTTAGTGGGACCTGGAAATATCATGAAATACCATGCATCTACATATCTGAAATTGTGCAGGCTCGTGTAACATCCTAAGACATACAAAACAGTCTCTTGGACCTGAAACCCTACAGGAAGTCAGCCATTTTCAATTGAAGGTGTCATTTTTGCAGCATTTTTTGCCATTTTCAGGTCTTGTATTTCAATGATCTCCTTCTAGGGCATTTGACCCAGAGACACCAAAATGGCTCCACATCATCTAGACAAGAAGCCCATCAGAAGTTATTCAAGGTTTTATAGAATCTTGAACGTTGTTGCCATGACCATGAATTCAATCATATACCATCATTGCACGAAAAGAGTGATTTAAATCGTTTGGCTCAGAGGTCACTGAGCTCCTGGCTGGGGAAGCTTGGGGGTCTTAATCCAGCCCGATATGCCCTCTGAGATGCCATCCTCCTCATCCAGCATGAGGTCAGTGGTGACACCGACCCAGAAGGCAACCTCCTTCACTGCCAGGACACTCGCCTCCAGCAGCTGTTGACACAGAGCACACATTAAGTCATTATGAAACTATATGAAATATTGTGAAAAATCAGGAAACTACACTGAAAGTTTGAATCTCTTGACTTTGAATGTACACATAACAGATAAGACCCTGAATGCAAAAAAAAAGTAATCAGCCCATCTTTGTCATCAAAAACAATGGTTATGTGACAAAGTACCAACTCCTGCATCCTGTGAATAAAAGACAAATGAACAAGTACTTTGAAAAAATGTAACATTGATAAAAGTACTTCAGTGATTTTGGTCATTAACCCTTGAGGCACCTTTAAACTGATTATACACTTTTTATCTTTTAGGTCCCAAAATGTTACAGCTGCTGAAACTATAAACATTCAGTGTTAATTATTTTCACCTTTTTATAGACATTTTGGGCTGTTCAAAAGAAGCCAGATTTTATATAAAGTTAAAAAAACAATACGTAATATTTCCCAAAAATAAAACTGCATTTCCAAGCTAACTACACAAATACAGCAGACCAACAATACAATCCAACACGTCTTACTGGCTTCCTTCTTGCACGTCACCGGGCAGGATTTTTAATGGCTCCTTTTCCTGAATGTGAGGCTGACTGTAGCAGAAGCTGCGGCGGACCGTCTGTAGGTTTAACAAGAAGCTGGAAAACATTTGTGTACATTGTAAATAAAGAGCATAAACACAGTGTATACATAAACATATCCAGGCAAGAAACACACAAACAAACAACACCAATAGATACTTACACACAATTATATCACGGTCCACGCATTAGGAACACTCACACTCGCGTTGTGAGGCGAACACAGTCTGTGGAAAATAAAGGTGAAAATAAATAAGAGTAAAAACATTTGAAGTTCTTCTCTCCTCCACACATTGAATACTGCTGCTTTGTTTCTGATTCTTACCTCTGCAGAGGATCAGACCGGCTTTTATTGGATTCAGAGTTGTGCAGGAACTGCTTCCTATAAGATGAAACCAAATAAAAATAAGAAACCAAATCACAATACGTCTGTCAGCTTACTGTGACCATTCCTCCACTCTTAGTATTTTTGTTTTAGAAACGACCAAGCCTTACCGCAGTTTTCGGATCGTGCTGCCGTCTTTTCTTTGTTAGAGTCCAGAGCATCGAGTCTCTACACAATAGACGCCATCTTGTCTTTCAGCTGTGCTGGTAGAAACTTGAGTAACTGAGGAGATAACCCACTCATTGCAGCCAGCAGTGTCTTCTCGTCTGCAGCGGGGCTGGTTGAAGCTGGCTGGTAGAGAGGCCCGCTTTCACGAGGAGCTTCTGGGGTGTTGAAAATATAGACGATGTCCTCCATTGTTGTACCAGGAAAGCAGCATAGACAAAGAACGCCATTCAGTTTGAACGGAAGAGAACGACCGCACTGATTTCCTTTGGTCTTGCAGACCTTCAGCGTGATCCCGCATGTGATCTGTATTGTCCAATCACAGGCGAGGAAGCTGCCACACGGAATTCAATTCATTTAATTTCAATTCAATTCAATTTTATTTATATAGCGTCAAATCACAACAAACAGTCGCCTCAAGGCGCTTTGTATTGTGGGTAAAGACCCTACAATAATACAGAGAAAACCCAACAGTCAAAACGACCCCCTATGAGCTGGAAGACACACATCCACTGTCTGTTTAAGCAGGACAACTGAGAAGGTGACTGTTGATTAAAATTTTTACTTTTTTTTTACATTTTTCTCATGAAGGTTTTGCTGATATCTCTTATGTACATCCATGTATAGCAAAATAAAAGTTTATACATTTTCGTATTCCATCTGCCTTGGTAGTCTTTAATGTCATTAATGCATGTGAACATTCACTGAACGTTTATAGCAGTGTTCATGGGATGTTGTCTGAATGTTCAATGCTAGCTGGGAAGCCACTGCACAGGAGAGGATGATGGTGTGACAGACTTTTAGTTACAGTGAATTAGACTGAAAACTGAGTTTGCTTTTCAATGAAAATAATGCTTGTAGTGTCACCAAAATCAAGATATAGCCTTTGTTTATCTCCCTCAGTCCACTAAAGTTCAGGGTTCACAAAAAACTCCATGACAAAGGCTCACAGACAGAAGCTCACAGACAGAAGCTCACAGACAGAAGCTCACAGCCTTATTGGAAAAAGGGACAAAAGCTGAAAATGTCCAAAAGTATATTTCCAACTAGATAATACTAATTTATAAATTAGAATGATTTCTTCTGAGTTTAGTCTTGTTTGAATGTTTCACTGTATAATAATTTATGTGTAGTCACATTGTAATGGAAAAATGCTTAAAAGATGATAATGTAAATTTGATTACATATATCTCAAAATAAAAATATGCTGCTTAGAACTGTTGGGAGGGGTAGACCACTGGTGAGTACTGGTGACCGCTGGTGAGTACTTGCTTTGCATTTGTATGACTCACAGAAACCTCCTTTACATATGAAACCCTGCCCTAGACCTGAGGAGAGGAAGGGGGAGCTGAGGGAGCTCTGACACAGAGAGTCCAACCAAAGCCTCCTGCTGAGAGCCCTAAAGCTCAAGGCGCGCGGCAATATTACATACAAGAAACTGTCGAAAAACCCACTTTTCATGCAGTGTAGCTTCCTGCATTCCCGTCATAATCAGCCTTACCAAGGCCAGACAGCTGCCTAGACTTCCTGAATTGCAACGACAAACCAGGTATCTCCAGGTCCAATTCAGAGAAACCTCAGTGTCAATAAGCCAAATGTGTGTGTCCTCCATCAACAGTACAGCCAGGCACGTCATCTTCCACACCACACAGGAATCCATAACGTAGCCAGCTGGAATGTCAATTAATAAGAGGGAATAGGGTTCTCCTTCCCCCAATCTCCTCATGGTCAAAATTTGATCAAATAATGGCGCTGAGAGACCAGCTGACCAGATCCATAGTTATAAATTCCAGTTTGGAAGTTGTGTGAAGAGATGCTCTAAAGCAGCAAAGCAGGGGAGAAAGGAAGAGCTGAGAGAGAAGAAAAGTGTGACCGTCTCTGCTGAGAGCTGAAGAGAAAAGATGTGAGCAACCTTGTTGTAAAGAACTCACAGAAAAGCAGGAAATGTAATCAAATTAAGATAGTTTTTCACAGTATAACACATTGTCCCTGTTTCACTGCTACAACTGTTGCTCCCACTGCTGCTCCCAGAGCTGCTCCCACTGGACCCAACACACAGCCAACCCCTGCTCCTATCCCAGCAGCCTTCTGGATCTTGTTCTTCTTCTCTGCGCGTCTTCTTGCTTCTTCTTTTGCCATCTCAGGATTTTCTCTCTGAAGTCGTTCCATCTCTTCTCTGATGGCTCTCTCGGCCTCCTGGAGCATCTCATTGGTGTAGTGTCTTCTTCCATTGCTCTGAACCATCATATTGATTTTCTCCATTAGTTCTTTGACCTGAGAAGAATCCTGATTTTTGTTGTTAAAAACATGATATCTTCCTTCGCACTGACTGATGAAGCCATGCAGAGCTTTATTTCCACTGATGAAACTATCTATGTTGACTTCATTTGGCAGATTGTCTCCATGGGTGAACAGGACCATAGTGTAACGTGCTGCATCTCCTCCAAACAGCTTCTGCAGGATTTTCAGTGTTTCTTCTTCTTCTTTGGTGAATCTGGTCGACTGGATCACAACCAGGAACACATGAGGACCAGGAGCAGCAAAGGAGATGCATCTACTGATCTCCATCTTTACCGCTTCTTCAGTCAGCGTGGTGTCAAACAGGCCTGGAGTATCGATGACAGCCAGGTTCTGACCTTCCACCTCACCGGTTTCTTTCTGGCACATTAATGTTACCGAACAGAACGATGACAAAGATTCAAAAGCATTTCTTCCTAAGATGGTGTTTCCTGCTGCACTCTTCCCAACTCCAGTTTTCCCAACAAGCACTATCCTCAAGTGGAGGTCCTCTGCATCTAGAATAGAATAGAATAGAATGCCTTTATTGTCATTATACAGGATGTACAATGAGATTGGAGGGCCACTCCTGTTCAGTGCCATGTAACAGAAAATCAAACTCTCTAAAATAAAAATATTATGAAAATATTATAATCTAGTATGATCAATATAATCAAGAGATATACAGAAATAAACAATGTGTAAAATATACAAAAAATAGAATGTATAAAAATATATACCTACATTGGTGCATCTGTACATTGTAAGAAAAGTAAATATGTGTATACATATAATAATGAAGATGATGAATATTGCACTTGGTGAATGTATATTGCACTAGTGAATGAATACTGGATATTACACAATATAGGAATGTCAGATATTGTTCAGTATGAATAATATAATATTGCACAGTTACAGTGGGTGAGTGTGAGAGTTCAGGGTGGTGATTGCTCTGGCGAAGAAACTGTTCTTGAGTCTGTTTGTTCTGGCTTTGATGCACCTGTAGCGCCTGCCAGAGGGCAGCAGGTCAAACAGGTCAAAGCCAGGGTGTGAGCTGTCCTTGATGATGTTCCTGGCTCTGCTGATGCAGCGGGAGGTGTAGATGTCCATCAGGGAGGGGAGAGGGCAGCCAACGATTCTTTGTGCTGTCTTGACCACCCTCTGAAGCCTGACCCTGTCTGCCTCAGTGCAGCTGCCGTACCATACTGTGATACAGTACGTCAGCAGGCTCTCAATGGATGAGCGGTAGAAGGTCAGCAGCAGGTTTGAGTCCAAGTTGTTCTTCCTGAGGACCCTCAGGAAGTGAAGTCGCTGCTGAGCCTTCTTGATAACAGCTGTGATGTTATCTGACCAAGAGAGATCAGCAGAGATGAGGACACCAAGAAACCTGAAGGTGTGGACCCTCTCCACATGCTCGCCGTTGATGTAGAGGGGAGCTGGGTCAGTCCTGTGCTTCCTGAAGTCGATGATGATCTCTTTGGTTTTCATGGTGTTCAGTACCAGGTTGTTCTCTGAACACCAGGCTGTCAACTTCAAGACCTCCTCTCTGTAAGCTGCCTCATCTCCCTTCGAGATGAGTCCGACCACTGTGGTGTCGTCAGCAGCAAATTTGACGATGAGGTTGTTATTGTGGGCCGGACTGCAGTCATGGGTGTAGAGGCAGTACAGGAGGGGGCTCAGCACACAGCCCTGTGGGGAGCCAGTGCTCAGTGTGCGGGTGGAGGAGAGATGGGGGCCAAGTCTCACAGTCTGGGGCCGGTTGGTTAAGAAGTCCTTGATCCAGGAACATGTGAGAGGGGGGAGGCCCAGGGTGTGCAGTTTGGTGGTGAGAATGTCCGGGATGATTGTGTTGAACGCTGAGCTGTAATCCACAAAGAGCATGCGAGCGTAGCTCTGCTGCTGCTCCAAGTGGCCCAACACAGAGTGGAGAGCTACAGCGATGGCGTCCTCTGTGGATCTGTTTGCACGATATGCAAACTGATGGGTGTCGAAAGTGGGGGGCAGGTGGTCTTTGATGTGCTGGTGAACCAGCCTCTCAAAGCACTTCATGATTACCGGTGTGAGGGCCACAGGGCGGTAATCATTTAGGCTGGTGACAGATGACCTTTTGGGCACGGGGATGATTGTGGCTGTTTTTAGGCAGGGGGGGATGACTGCTTGGGCCAGGGAGCGGTTGAAAATCCTGGTGAGAATCAGGGTGAGCTGGTGGGCACACGCTCTGATCACCTTGCCAGGTACTCCGTCTGGTCCGGTAGCCTTCCTGGGGTTCACTGCCAGGGGCACGCGCCGTACCTCATGCTCCTGGACAGTGAGTGGGGTGCAGCCTGGTGGGGGGGGGCAGGACTGGAGCAGATGGGTGGTCCTGAGGCATCTCAAAGCGAGCAAAGAAACAGTTAAGTTCCTCTGCTAGTGACACACTCAGGTCTCCTGCAGTCACATCACAGCCTCTGAAGTTTGTGATGTTCTGAATGCCCTGCCACACTTCCCGTGTGTTATTGCTGGACAGATGGGACTCTATTCTCCTCCTGTAGTCCGTTTTGGCTTTTTTAATTCCTCTTTTCAGGTCAGCTCGAGCAGCACTGTACAGAGCTCTGTCACCTGACCTGAAGGCAGCATCACGGGTTTTGAGGAGTGAACGGACCTGGCTGTTCATCCAGGGTTTCTGGTTAGGGAAAACCCGGATGTTTTTGCTAACAGTCACATTTCCAATACAGAACTTAATGTAGTCCAGTACCGTCCCTGTGAATGAATCTGCTGAAGAAGACAAACAGATTACTCACATAGGACAGTTACACATACAGAATTAGGAGTGGAGTGACCATCAGCCACAATGGAGGACATCAAGCTGTACGCCAGCCTCACTGTTCCAACCCCCCAGGATCTACAGAGGGGACATCGGGATGTCATTCTGACTGGATAAGTAGGAGGAGACAAGTACCCGGGTAACCCAGGCCAACAAGAACAATGAGGATAAATGAAGGTCAGCCACAGATCCAGCTACACACCACATCTGTAGAGATGGGAATCTCCCCCAACCAACAGGATCTATATTTAAGGCTGTGCAATAAAAACATTATTAAAGTCCTCGATCCTTGAGGATAACGAATCATTTTCTATAAAACTCAAACAAATGTTGCTGTAACTAAGGTTCAGTCATTTTAATGCTAAGATCATAAGAACATGTCTATAATCAGGCCTTACTGGAACTACTCCATCTCCTGTTCACCCTCTACTGCCTGAGCAGCACTCATATAGAGGCAGGAGTTCCACTTCATTCCCAGTGGTATTCTACACCCTTGGGTCTAGTGCACAAACCCAGAGCAGAGGTGGCAAAAGTACACATATCCTTTATTTAAGTAGAAGTACAGATAGAGTTAAAAAATACTAAATCTTTACACAAGTGAAAAAGTACTCTGAAATGTACTCAAAGTATAAAAGTAAAATGTAGCTGTTTAAAGAACATGAGCTGTTTTAGTGCAAAGCTAACTGAACCTCCACCTGCCATATTAATATAATAATAAAATAATACCAGAGAACATTTGTCATATAGAACACAAGCAGAGAAAACAATCGTTCTACCTGCTGGTTCCTGCATTATAGACATGAATTTTCCTCCACAGCTAAACAGGAAAACACGAACAGTGGGATTTAGCAGGTGCAAGAATGCTAAAAACAACTGTAGTGGCTCAGTGTGGGGAAAAGCATCGTTCAAATCTCCACAAAATTTTATTTGCATACAGGCTGAGATTAGCTGAGCTGTGCTGCTCTGCTTTGTGGATTTAGGAAACTGCAAGAAATAAGCAGGTGTTACATGAGCTACCATGGCTGATTTCCCGCCTGTAGACAGTATGAAGTTGGAAAAATTCAAAAGGTGTCTGAAAGCTCAGAAATTGTGCTTCACACGCAATATAGAGTCATTACGGTGATTGCTGCCAGAAGTCCGCGAACACCGGCATTTGACACATTCAGCATTATAAGGTTAGATTTTCACAGATGTCTGTTACAGCTGATGGAACCAAACACTGACCATGAACACCACAGCTGCTCTGCACCTGTCCACCACAGAGCAGCAAATGTCACCACACTACTGCAAACTCACCAGTGTAGCCTGCACTAAACTGCCTAATACCGTATTTTCATGCAACCTTTGAATAACAAAATTAGTATCCTTCAGTTCATTCTGCACGATGTTCAAAAATATGAAAAAACTTCAGCAACACTGAATGTATAAATCCAACATTACGTGACATTACATGTAAGCTTTAAATTTCCAGTTCATCAGAACTTCTCTCCTTCTCCTTCTCTTTAAATCGAACCTCTCTGCTTCCTCTCCTCTCCTCTTCCTTCCATCTTTCTCCTTCTCTGAGTGAACTTCTCTCTTATTGTGGAAACACAGCAGCTGGACCTTCAGCTAACAGAGATACTGTGTGACAAACTGCTCACAAACAGTTTATGTGTTTGCTGATATTTGTTGAGCTCATAGAAACACTGCATTTGAAATTACATGCCACTTAAAAATTTTTAGCATGAGAGCAAAAACAAGTAGTCCATTAAGCTTGGGGGGGCGCTGCCTGGCATTGGTAAAGCACAGGAAGAACAGTTCAGAGCTCTGCCCGGGTCAAGGGGCAAGACTTGGAGCATTGTCCCATAGCGACAGTGAGGAAACTCAACAGACCGGCTGGGCGGCCAGTGGCAGAGGAGAAGAAACTCTGGGGGACCAGCCAGGTGGCCGGAGGAATAGAGACTCTCAGGTGGGATGGCTGGAGGCTGGTGTTGGCAAAGAGTCCTCTGGCCTGGGCTCAGGACGCTCAGACAGAGCGGCTCGGACAGCTCGGAAAGCCTTGGGTTCCCAGGGGGCTCTGAAGAGGATGCCACAATTACTGACCTAGAAGGATGAAGAGCCAGTTTTGGAGTTCCTCCCCACTCTCAAAGCTGTGCCCGCTGGTCTCTTTCCTGGTCAAAATCTACTGTCAGGTCTGTGGAGGTAGACTTTATGGAGTGTGAAGAGTGAGAACCCAAATGCTGGGTACAAGGCAGGCAGGCAAAGTTTTATTGTGGCTGAAAACAAACACCAGGATACAGAAAGAGACCGAGAACTAGAACTACAGGAGACCCAAGCTGGGCAACAATAAACTAGGAAACACTGGAAACATGAAGAACACAGGAAGCATACACTACCTCTTACAGCAACAGTTTCTCTCAGTACTGCATAATCTGACCACAAGGTTATTTTAGTGGGAAGTCCATGATGAACATCACAAAAATCCAAAACCATTGCACTGTTGTACCAACAAGAAAGAGAAAGCCACACACGAACTGGTTGAACAGGTTTGTTCCCGGCACATCAAAATAATCTCCTACAATCAGTTTCAGTCAAAGTCAGGCTGCAGACACCTTTCATGGTCTTTACCAGTTCAGAAAAAATGATCACCTGTAAAAGCTGTAAAAGGTTTCTGTTTCCAACACTGCATGAACTTCACAGGATGTGGTGCTTCAGATAAATATTTCACAATAAAAGGCAACAGTGAGACAGGAAACACAAACACAGGACACATAAATAATTGATCACAGTTCAGTTAAACTGGTGGTCTTTCAGCTCTTTATCAAGGCTGACATTATTATAGAACATCGGTCTGAACAGTAAATCAGCATAAACGTTGTAAATGTACTTACGAGCCTGTGTGCCAGCCATGTTTGTGCTGTTACCTTCCTGCTGCTGAATGGTTTCATATGAGCTCAGTGTTGTACTGTGAGGACTGTGCCTGCCTTTAATGCCACTCTATCACATGCAGGAACAGCACTCCTGCTGTCACATCAACACTTGTTGAAGTAGCTTCAGGGCAGATTCCAGAGAGAAGAGCTCTCATTGGTTCTCTATACCAACCACACAGTGATGTCACAGTCTGAATAACCTGCAGGTCCAGAGAGGCTGAGCACTTTGCTCTCAGACAGTGACAGCAGGAAGGAAAAACTCCCGTTAACAGGAAGAAACCTCCAGCAGAACCAGGCTCAGGGAGGGGGGGTCATCTGCTGAGAGGAGAGAGAGACAGGACAAAGGACACACTGTGGAAGAGAGCCAGAGGTTAATAATAATTAATGATTAAATGCAGAGCGCGGTATAAAAAGAGTAAAAAGAGGTAAATGAAAAGACACACTCAGTGCATCATGGGACCCCCACACACATACACATCACTGTGTGGTTGGTATAGAGAACCAATGAGAGCTCTTCTCTCTGGAATCTGCCCTGAAGCTACTTCAACAAGTGTTGATGTGACAGCAGGAGTGCTGTTCCTGCATGTGATAGAGTGGCATTAAAGGCAGGCACAGTCCTCACAGTACAACACTGAGCTCATATGAAACCATTCAGCAGCAGGAAGGTAACAGCACAAACATGGCCGGCATAGCTCGTAAGTACATTTACAACGTTTATGCCGATTTACTGTTCAGACCGATGTTCTATAATAATGTCAGCCTTGATAAAGAGCTGAAAGACCACCAGTTTAACTGAACTGTGATCAGTTATTTCTGTCTGTATTTGTTGTGGGGTTTTTTTGGTCTTCTCAGAGCCTCTGACAGTGGACTCCTCTCTGTGCTTGTCCTGTTGGACCTCAGTGCAGCTTTTGATACTGTTGACCATCAGTGATATCAGTAACACATTACTCTCATCCGACTACATTTTCTCTGTAATGAGTAATCTAACGCGTTACTATTTGCAGTCCAGTTATCAGATTAAAGTAACTTATCCAAGTCACTGCGTTACAATTTTTGTCATTTTCCTCAGTACAAGGATAGATTTTTGCTTTCTTCTTGCTTCTCTGGGAGTGACGTCTGGCCAATGTGACAATTAAGTCCCATTTTGAGCATGAGGACAATAATAGTGCACAGCGACACAAACAGAAACAATGGGGGGAGGAGAGAGGTGCATTTTCTTGCTCAGATTTGAAGAAACATGGAGTCATCTTCACCTACTTTAATTAGCATACTCTTTGCTGAATCACCTGTATTCACATTACTCACTTTATTTGTTTTTAGAAATTCGCTAGCTTAGCTCAGCTAGTAGCTTAGCCCTTAGCCGACTCACTACCAGCATGGCTTCTTCTCCTGTCTCTCCTGCACTTTCCTGCTCTGGGTGTCACATGTTTAGTTACTCCTCGGCCTCCTTTAGCAGTAACGGTACTTGTAATAAATGTAGTCTGTTTGTAGCTCTGGAGGCCAGGCTTTCTGAATTGGAGACTCGGCTCCACACCCTGGAAAATCCTGTATCTAGCCAGGCCCCTGTAGCGGGTGCGGACCATGGTAGCTTAGCCGCCGTTAGCTCCCCCCCAGCAGATCCCGAGCAGCAGGGAAAACAGGCCGGCTGGGTGACGGTGAGGAGGAAGCGTAGTCCTAAGCAGAAGCCCCGGGTACACCACCAACCTGTTCACGTCTCTAACCGTTTTTCTCCACTTGGCGACACACCCGCCGAGGAACAAACTCTGGTTATTGGTGACTCTGTTTTGAGAAACGTGAAGCTAGAGACACCGGCGACCATAGTCAAATGTCTTCCAGGGGCCAGAGCAGGCGACATTCATGGAAATTTGAAACTGCTGGCTAAGGCTAATCGTAGATTTGGTAAGATCGTTATTCACGTCGGCAGTAATGACACCCGGTTACGCCAATCGGAGGTCACTAAAATTAATATTGACTCGGTGTGTAACTTTGCAAAAACAATGTCGGACTCTGTAGTTTTCTCTGGGCCCCTCCCCAATCAGACCAGGAGCGACATGTTTAGCCGCATGTTCTCCTTGAATCCCTGGCTGTCTGAGTGGTGTCCAAAAAACGATGTGGGCTTCATAGATAACTGGCAAAGTTTCTGGGGAAAACCTGGTCTTGTTAGGAGAGACGGCATCCATCCCACTTTGGATGGAGCAGCTCTCATTTCTAGAAATCTGGCCAAATTTATTAACCCTCCTAAAAACTGACTACCCAGGGTTGAGACCAGGAAGCAGAGTTGCAGTCTTACACGCCTCTCTGCAGCTTCTCTCCTCCTGCCATCCCCCCAAAACCCCATCCCCATAGAGTCGGTGCTGCTCCCAGACCACCAAAGACCAAAGCTAAAATCAGCAAAAAACTATTTAAGCATAAAAATTCAAAAACAATAAATAATACAGCTTCATCAACTGCACCAAAAAATAAAACAATTAAATGTGGATTGTTAAACATTAGGTCTCTCTCTTCCAAGTCCCTATTAGTAAATGATTTAATAATTGATCAACGTATTGATTTATTCTGCCTTACAGAAACCTGGTTACAGCAGGATGAATATGTTAGTTTAAATGAATCAACACCCCCGAGTCACAGTAACTGTCAGAATGCTCGAAGCACAGGTCGAGGAGGAGGATTAGCTGCAATCTTCAATTCCAGCTTATTAATTAATCAAAGACCCAGACAAAGTTTTCATTCTTTTGAAAGCCTGACTCTTAGTCTTGTCCATCCTAACTGGGAAACTCAAAAACCTGTTTTATTTGTTATTATCTAACGTCCACCTGGTCCTTACTCAGAGTTTCTGTCTTATTTCTCAGACTTTTTATCTGATTTAGTGCTCAGTTCAGATAAAATAATTATAGTGGGTGATTTTAACATCCATGTAGATGCTGAGAATGACAGCCTCAACACTGCATTTAATCTATTGTTAGATTCAATTGGCTTCTCTCAAAATGTAAAGGAGCCCACCCACCACTTTAATCATACTCTGGATCTTGTCCTAACATATGGCATAGAAACTGAAGACTTAACAGTATTCCCTGAAAGCCCCCTCCTGTCTGATCATTTCTTAGTAACATTTACATTTACTTTAATGGATTACACAGCAGTGGGGAATAAGTTTTATTACAGTAGAAGTCTTTCTGAAAGTGCTGTAACTAAGTTTAAGGATCTAATTCCTTCATTGTTATGCTCTTCAGTGCCAACACAGTGCAGAGCATCTACCTAAACTCTGCTCCCAGTGAGGTCGATTATCTCGTCAATAGTTTTACATCCTCACTGCGTATAACTTTGGATACTGTGGCTCCTCTGAAAAGGAAAGCTTCAAATCAGAAGTGCCTGACTCCGTGGTATAATTCACAAACGCACAGCTTAAAGCAGATAACCCGAAAGCTGGAGAGGGAATGGCGTCTCACTAAATTAGAAGATGCTCATTTAGCCTGGAAAAAGAGTTTGTTGCTCTATAAAAAAAGCCCTCCGTAAAGCTAGGACATCTTACTACTCATCATTAATTGAAGAAAATAAGAACAACCCCAGGTTTCTTTTCAGCACTGTAGCCAGGCTGACAAAGAGTCAGAGCTCTGTAGAGCCGAGTATTCCTTTCACTTTAACTAGTAGTGACTTCATGGATTTCTTTACAAATAAAATTTTAGACATTAAAGAAAAAATTATTCATAACCATCTCAAAGATTATTCTTCATGTTCGGCTGCTTTCAGCACTGCTGGTATTTGTTTAGACTCTTTGGCTCCAGTTGATCTTTCAGAGTTAACTTCAATAGTTACTTCCTCCAAACCAGCAACATGTTTGTTAGATCCCATTCCTACTAGACTGTTCAAAGAAGTCTTTCCAATTATTGATGCTTCAATCTTAAAAATGATCAATCTGTCTTTATTAGTTGGCTATGTACCACAGACCTTCAAGGTGGCTGTAATTAAACCTCTACTTAAAAAGCCATCACTGACCCAGCTGTCTTAGCTAATTATAGGCCAATCTTCAACCTTCCTTTTCTCTCAAAGATTCTTGAAAGAGTAGTTGTAAAACAGCTAACTGATCATCTGCAGAGGAACGGTTTATTTGAAGAGTTTCAGTCAGGTTTCAGAATTCATCACAGTACAGAAACAGCATTAGTGAAGGTTACAAATGATCTTCTTAGAGCCTCTGACAGTGGACTCATCTCTGTTCTTGTCCTGTTGGACCTCAGTGCAGCTTTGATACTGTTGACCATAACATTCTATTACAGAGATTAGAGCTTGCTATAGGTATTAAAGGTACTGCACTGCAGTGGTTTGAATCATATTTATCTCATAGACTCCAATTTGTTCATGTAAATGGGGAGTCTACTTCACACACTAAGGTTAATTATGGAGTTCCACAGGGTTCTATGCTAGGACCAATTTTATTTACATTATACATGCTTCCCTTAGGCAGTATTATTAGAAAGTACTGCATCAATTTTCATTGTTATGCAGATAATACTCAGCTTTACCTATCAATGAAGCCAGATGACACACATCAATTAGTTAAACTGCAGGAATGTCTTAAAGACATTAAGGCCTGGATGACCTCTAATTTCCTGCTTCTAAATGCAGATAAAACTGAAATTCCTGTAATTGGCCCCACAAATCTTAGAAACATGGTGTCTAACCAGATACTTACTCTGGATGGCATTACTTTGGCCTCCAGTAACACTGTGAGAAATCTTGGAGTCATTTTTGACCAGGATATGTCCTTCAATGCACATATTAAACAAATATGTAGGACCGCTTTTTTGCATTTGCGCAATATTTCTAAAATTAGAAACATCCTTTCTCAGAGTGATGCTGAAAAGCTAATTTATGCATTTATTACTTCTAGGCTGGACTATTGTAATTCATTATTATCAGGCTGTCCTAAAAGCTCCCTGAAAATCCTTCAGCTGATCCAAAATGCTGCAGCTAGAGTACTGACAGGTAGTGTTGTAGTCAAGACCACCTAACCCGAGACCGAGACAAGACCAAGACCAGAGGGTATCGAGACCGAGACAAGACCAAGACTTTTAGGGTCCGAGACCAGTCGAGACCAAGACCGAGGGGGGGCGAGACCGAGACAAGACCAAGACCAGTGCCTGACACTACATGACACAATAAAATGTGAAACATGATCAAAATCACTTCTCAAATTGATCTGAAAGATCCGCATTCCCATAAAATTACCCTGATATTAAAAACTCACAGCTCAAATAAATATAACCATCTTTATTTAATACTCCTGGGTGACTTCCATCATTTATCACAGAATGTAAAACAATTATTCATAGTTCATCACAATAGTCTTAACTTTTCTCTGCCTTTCATAAACTATGCATAAAGTTGTGTTGTTTTTAAACCAACAACCTTTGTAAAAATGGGTGCTTTTTCAAAACCACATAGCTAAATGTGTAAAACTGAAAAAATGGCAAACACTCATCAACAGTAAGAACTAAAGCCTTTAATCTTATACAGATTAAAGCTGCAGGATGTAACTTTTATAAAAAATCTGGTTTTTACATATTTGTTAAAACTGTCACCATGTCAGACAGTATGAGACCGATAATCTGCGAAAAAAATGGAGCTCCTCCACCTCCTCCCTGAACCGCTCCCAGTCAAAAACAACCAGTCAGAGCCAGGAGGAGGGTCTTAGCACTGTCAATCACTCCTGGTGTATGCTGCTCAATGTAGTTGTGTGCAACACTTCAAGATTTGGTATCGATCCTATGCCAAGTAAACACAGGGCCATTATCACCGATACTGATACCAATACTTTTTAATAATTATGAAGAATTTCCATGAAGTTTAACTGGTTTGAGATTTTTTTCCTTTGGATCATTAATTAGTTAAAACCCAGAATAGAATTGGGCAAAGTTTATATGTAAGTAGAAAATACTTTATCAAAATAAAAGTTATTGTTCTGAAACAATAGAATAAAACAATTTTCCCCATAAATTGATGTCTGGATTTTTTTTTTCATAAATTAAGTGTACAAAATCATCACTCAAGAACAAATGCAAACTTTTTTCCAGGTAGATTTTTCAGAAAGTATAATAAAAAAATTTAATAAAAAATGTCCCTTCATTCACTAATTTTCTACAAATTTACATTTAAATTTGATTTAAATGTTTCATAGCAAAATCCTTTTTTTTCCCCAAATAAAATATGTTATGCATCACATGACAGTATAACAAAACACTGTGGGGAGGGGAGGAGCAAAGTGCTCTGTGCTGTGACAGGAGCGACACTTAGACAGTCAGCTCGCATCTTTGATGAAACCGCAGCACTGCATACAGGAGAGAAACTGAAGCCAAAGTATCGATCTCATCACACTGATATTGATCAATACCAATACAACGTTGGCATCCATATTATCGATATTAGGATCAATCTGCCCACCACTAGCTCAATGTACTAATGGCGGAGAAACAACTTACTTACTTCTCTGCTGTTACCATTGGTGGTGGCCATGGTAACTTCCGGGTTCTAGCAAGAAATATTCCTCACCCCAGCACTAATGCTAATGCTAATTAGTAAGTTAATACTAACCACCAAATGCCGCTCCCACTTGTTAATTGAGTGATGGGGCCTAAGACATAACCAGAAAGCAGTAATCAGTTTTTTTGAGGTGCATGTCAGGTTTGCTTCAAGAGGATTTTCAGTTATACACAAAGGATCAATGCAGAACTCTAAATCAGGCCTTATTAGATCGATAGAATGATCATTTTTGCATATAATCCAGAAAAGTTACATTTATACATCAAGCATTTAATGTGTCCCAGAGTGCCGTTTCCTTCCACTGTGTTTGCAGAAATCACATAAAAAAATATACAACAAAAACATAATCCAGATTCCTCGGCTGCTAATAGCATTTCCTACATTTGAATATCAGCCACCATATCTCCAATCTCATTGTACATCCTGTATAATGACAATAAAGGCATTCTATTCTATTCTATTCTATATTGTGAGCATAAACTATCACGTTTTTAATGCAACAATAGGAAGTGACATCATCTTGCTGGGAACTGTAGTATTTTATTCTTGAAGGCCTCTCATAGCTCTACTGGTGCTGAAAACTAATGTTTGACTATGGCTTTCTGAATACAAGTAGGGCTGCAACTATCAATTATTTTAGTAAACAAGTATTCAATTGATTACTCCGTCAATTAATCAAGTAATTGGATAAGAAATAATTTTTCATTTTAACAATTCATCAGCATATTTTAACTTCCGTACTGCAGATGTTTCTCTGTGTGAAACAAACAGGGTGGATGGAGCAGCTACAAAGTTCTCTGTTCTTGATGTTGCTGATCAGGTGGTTGATAAAAACATTTTGACGGATCCCCTCTGTACTGACGGGGGTGGGGGGGCACCGAACGATTGCTAGTGCTAATGGCAGCCCCCCTTTCCCCAGTACACTGTGGTTATAGATCAGTTCTGGTGGCTACAGCTGACGTAAAGAAAAAAATAACAGCTGACATCCTCTGCACAACGCGCGCACATTCAAACATGCGCACTCACAGCACAGAGAAGTGGGGGCGTGAAAAAACATCTCAGGGATCCACTCGTGTTAAAGGCTCGTTTTTGTTTTTTTTGGAAATGCTCCGCTTACACGGAGACACCTGAGCTGCAGAGCTGATACGAAACATCAAAGCAACAAATTTGTGTCGAGGATTTTTAATAATCGAATTGCGTTATTCCAAGAATCGTTGCAGCCCTAAAACTTGCATTAAATTTTTAGTTTGTGTATCAAAATACATGAAGGTTGGTATTTACCTTTCATGCTGGGATTTTTTTGTTGAATCGGAAGCCTGAAATTTTCCTTTGATCTTCATTTTCCCTCTTACTTCTCTTCGTGTTCATGCCGGTTGTTATTTCGATTTATGCAGCACACGCGTGACCATAGTGAGATCAAACGTACACACTGTGAATGAAACTGTCCGTGCTCTGTGGTAGATTGCAAACTGCGGTGAAATGATACAGGCGTAAGCAGCGATAATAGCAGCGACCTAGCCGGGGCGGAGTCTGTGAGGTGCGCTCCTTTGAGAGGCAGAGGAGCGCAATCTTTGTTGGATTTGAATCAGTACGTTTTGCATCCAATAAAAGCAAAGATGTTAACAAATAAATTGGACAGTATTCTGGCAATTTAGGGATATTTCCACAGCTGTGGTCTTGACTGGTCTTGAAATAAAATCCCGAGTCCGCAAGGTCCGAGTCCATGACAAGACCGAGACCAAATGCGGTCGAGTCCATGACAAGACCGAGACCATCAAAATGCGGTCTCGAGACCGGTCTCGAGACCAAGACCGATCTCGAGTACTACAACACTACTGACAGGGACTAGAAAGAGAGAGCAGATTTCTCCCATATTGGCTTCTCTTCATTGGCTCCCTGTTAAATCTACAATAGAATTTAAAATTCTTCTCCTCACATACAAGGTCTGAATAATAAGACTAACTGTTGTTGGAAGTGGTGGTCTTGTCATAAAATGTCGCCCAAAAGTGAAACATTTTGGGCTCAGCCTCTCTGGACCTGCAGGTTTTTCAGACTGTGAGATCACTGCGTGGTTGGTATAGAGAACCAATGAGAGCTCTTCTCTCTGGAATCTGCCCTGAAGCTACTTCAACAAGTGTTGATGTGACAGCAGGAGTGCTGTTCCTGCATGTGATAGAGTGGCATTAAAGGCAGGCACAGTCCTCACAGTACAACACTGAGCTCATATGAAACCATTCAGCAGCAGGAAGGTAACAGCACAAACATGGCCGGCACACAGGCTCGTAAGTACATTTACAACGTTTATATCGATTTACTGTTCAGACCGATGTTCTATAATAATGTCAGCCTTGATAAAGAGCTGAAAGACCACCAGTTTAACTGAACTGTGATCAGTTATTTCTGTGTCCTGTGTTTGTGTTTCCTGTCTCACTGTTGCCTTTTATTGTGAAATATTTATCTGAAACACTACATCCTGTGAAGTTCATGCAGTGTTGGAAACAGAAACCGTTTTACAGCTTTATGGCACAAGAACCCCAGGTGATCATTTTTTCTGAATTGTGAAAGACCATGAAAGGTCTGCAGCCTGATTTTGACTGAAACTGATTGTAGGGGATTTCTTAGGTGCAGACAGTAATCCTGTTCAGCCAGTTTAACTCTAATTTCTCGTAAGCTTCCAGTACATTGTAATTAGCTTTCTCTTCCTCATTTTTAGAACAGCATGGAGCTTTTGGATTCATGTGATGTTTTGTTTCAAGTTATTTCCTGCATTCCTTTAAGTTATATAAGTTGGATGTCAGAACTCAGGGGCGACATTATTCCAGCTCTCCAGTAGTAGAGTCAGAAAAGCAGGAAAAACAGGGTTTGTGTTTGTGGCCTGAGTGTAATACCTAACTGTCAGAGGTGGTCACCATCTGGTTCACACAGAGTGCTGTGACCCACCGAAGACAGGCCTGAAAGCTGAAGGCTCTGCCTCCCATTCTACTCTTAAGTATCCTAGGAACCACAAGTAAGCCAGCAGTCTGAGAGCGAAGTGCTCTGTTGGGGTGATATGGATAGATAAAGCTAAATATCATCTGCATAATTATGAAAATTGATGCAGTGCTTTCTAATAATACTGCCTAAGGGAAGCACGTATAATGTAAATAAAATTGGTCCTAGCACAGAACCCTGTGGAACTCCATAATTAACCTTAGTGCATGAAAAGACTCTCCATCTAAGCTGCTGGACCTGGGCCTGGGCCCATCCCTGTGCAGGTGGGTTCACAGCTTCCTGACCAGCAGACCACAGGTGGTACGAGTGGGTCACCTCACCTCATCCTCCCTCACCCTCAACACTGGATCCCCCCAAGGCTGTGTGCTCAGCCCTCTGCTGTACTCACTGTACACCCATGAGTGCGAGGCCACGTCAGAGTCCAACGTCATCATCAAGTTTGCTGACGACACTGCTGTTGTGGGACTAATCTCTCACAATGAGGAGACAGCCTACAGGAGAGAGGTCTCCCGCCTGGAGAACTGGTGCCAGGAGAACCACCTCCTGCTCAACGTCAGCAAAACAAAGGAACTGATCGTGGACTTCAGCAGGAAGCAGCAGAGGGACTACCATCCACTTGTCATCAGTGGTGCTGAGGTGGAAAGAGTGGACACTTTCAAATACCTGGGAGTGACCATCTCACAGGACCTGTCCTGGACTCATCACATAAACATCACTGTGAAGAAGGCCAGACAGCGTCTCTACCTCCTCAGGCAGCTGAGAGACTTCAAGCTCCCACTCAAGGTGCTCAGGAACTTTTACACCTGCACCATCGAGAGCATCATGCGTGGGAGCATCACCACCTGGATGGGAAACTGCACCAAGCAGGACTTCATGGCCCTAAAAAGGGTGGTTCGTTCAGCTGAACGGACCATCAGAACCACCCTCCCCAACCTGCAGGACATTTACACCAAGCAGTGCAGGCTGAGGGCCATGAAGATCCTAAAACAGCCCAGCCACCCCGGACACTCTCTCTTCTCCCTGCTCCCATCAGGCCGGCGTTACCGCTGCCTGAGGGCTAAGACTGAAAGGTTGAAGAAGAGTTTTTACCCACAACCCATCCGTCTGCTCAACTCTGAGCCCTAACTGGACCATTATTGCACAATGTAAATATTATAATTTATAAAAGTGTGTATAGTGTATAGTATATAGAGTATAGTGTATAGTGTGAATTACTTTTTTTTAATTTTTATTCTTCTTATTTATATGTGTGTGTATATATGGTTGCAGGTACAAAATACATTTCACTGTGCATTGTACTGTGTATAACTGTGCATGTGACAAATAAACACTATCTCTCTCTCTTACATGAACATATTAGAGTCCATTAGATAAATATGAGATAAATAGATCGATCAATTGATAGATAGATAGACACTTTTTTGATCCCAAAGGAAATTAGTAAGATTAGAAAATTGGAAAGAAGCATTCTCCCCATCAGGAAATCGACCCCTGGTCTCCCGTGTGACAGATGATCAGTTAGCTGTTTTACAACTACTTTTTCAAGAATTTTTGAGAGAAAATGAAGGTTGGAGATTGGCCTATAATTAGCTAAGACAGCTGGGTCAGTAATGATTTTTTTAAGTAGCGGTTTAATTACTGCCACCTTGAAGGCCTGTGGTACATAGCCAACTAATAAAGACAGATTGATCATACAATAAACATTGCCTACGTTGGATTGAAATGGCCTGTGGAATTTCATCCAACGTGTAAAAAATCCGTCTTATGTGTAAGTCGGATAAAATCCGATTCTTAAAAATTCTTCAAAATATCAGACAGTTTATGGTCTGATATCAAATGTCACTGCAGTGTCTTTCTGCCTCATCTCTGGATTTCTTTCCACAAATTTTATAATCTCATATTTCTGCTCTTAAGTGCGAGTTTGTAGCTTAGGCTTGACTGCTGCTCTTGGCATGATTGTCTCCGGTGAAATCATCTGATTTAGAATAGACACTCAAGCGATGTCCAGGCGCTGTTAGTGCGTGTAGTTGTGCGTGAATGAGCCCATACATGGCGTTTGCATAGATCATACATATTGGGTGTGACAGGAGCCAAGGGGGGCTTTAGTTCTAACCTTATCCAAATTATGTAATCACTTTTTTTGGAAATGCATTACAATAGGACCAGATTTTTCATCCAAGGTAGGTGAAAATCCAACTTGCATGATGTGATTCTCTGTATACCTGGACCTGATTTGGAGGGGTAAGATCTTGGAGATGTATGTATCTGTTTCTGTACAGCGAAGGAATGAACCAAGAGGATTTGGATAGTTGGATTTTTTTTGCCACTGAGAAGTGCCAGAAAGACTAAAGGCTGTCAACAAATTAATCAGTACAGCCTGAACCGAAACAATTAGTAGAATCAGGAATTTCACTCCCTGGTTGCCTTGGACTGCCAGTTATCAAATTGTTCTCCTGGATCTTTTGTAAACAGATGCTCTACACCCCTGCTGTCATGTTCTTCTTGCACTATCGCATAGGGTTTTGTAACCTTATACTGTGTATTTCTAAAATTAGAAACATCCTTTCTCAGAGTGATGCTGAAAAGCTAATTCATGCATTTATTACTTCTACGCTGGACTATTGTAATTCATTATTATCAGGCTCTCCTAAAAGCTCCCTGAAAATCCTTCAGCTGATCCAAAATGCTGCAGCTAGAGTACTGACAGGGACTAGAAAGAGAGAGCAGATTTCTCCCATATTGGCTTCTCTTCATTGGCTCCCTGTTAAATCTAGAATAGAATTTAAAATCCTTCTCCTCACATACAAGGTCTTGAATAATCAGGCACCATCTTATCTCAAAGACCTCATAGTCTCATATCACCCCAACAGAGCACTTCGCTCTCAGACTGCTGGCTTACTTGTGGTTCCTAGGATACTTAAGAGTAGAATGGGAGGCAGAGCCTTCAGCTTTCAGGCCCCTCTTCTGTGGAACCAGCTCCCAGCTTGGATTCAGGAGACAGACACCCTCTCTATTTTTAAGATTAGGCTTAAAACTTTCCTTTATGATAAAGCTTATAGTTAGGGCTGGATCAGGTGACCCTGAACCACCCCTTAGTTATGCTGCTATAGGCCTAGGCTGCTGGGGGGTTCCCATAATGCACTGTTTCTTTTCATTCACCTTATTTACTTTGTTTATACTCCACTCTGCATTTAATCATTAATTGAAGAAGAAGAAGAAGAAACAGCCTTTATTGTCCCACAGAGGGGAAATTTGTGTGTAACAGCAGTTGCAGTTATTATAAATATACATATAATAATTTACACTTTTAAGAAAAGAATATATATATATATATATATATATATGTATAAAAATTTTTTTTATTAATCTCTGGCTCTCTTCCACAGCATGTGTTTTCTCTCCCCTCAGCCCCCCTCACAGCAGATGACCCCCCCTCCCTGAGCCTGGTTCTGCTGGAGGTTTCTTCCTGTTAAAGGGAGTTTTTCCTTCCCACTGTCACCAAGTGCTGCTCATAGGGGGTCGTTTTGACTGTTGGGTTTTCTCTGTATTATTGGAGGGTCTTTACCCACAATACAAAGCGCCTTGAGGCGACAGTTTGTTGTGATTTGGCGCTATATGAATAAAATTGAATTGAATTGAATCTGTATGTATACAAAGTATGAGATGATTTCTTTCCTCACTTATCCTTGTATGTTTTCACTATTGTATCCGTCTTTTGAATGGCAGCGCCTCCAGAAGGTGGTGGCACGGCCACAGTTCACCTATCCCCTCATGTTTGTTTGTTTGTCTTCTTGGATGGGTGTTCTGTGAACTGTAATTTCACCATTGTGGGATTAATAAAGTATCATTCATTCATTCATTCTGATTTAGATGATTTTTATTAGAACTGACATTAGGAAAAATCAGGACCTGCGGAATCCATCCAACTAGAGCAAAAATCCGATTTGTGCAACTTTGACTTAGGCAAATTTTACTGTATTTAAGGTTGACACATCAATTAATGGAAGGACTTCTTTAAGCAGTCTAGTAGGAATGGGGTTTAATAGACATGTTGATGTGCTCCAGAACAGGAACAGGAACTGATAAGATACTGCAGTGACAGCGCCACCAAGAACAATGACAGATCACTACAGAGAAACTGTCGATGTGGTCTGAGAACATTCAAACTGATTGATTTTCCTTTTACTAGCACAGCACTAAGTAGAGAATGCTTTAAATACCCTTTCTGATCCTTTCTGTAATTCCTCGAATCCACCTTCTGATAACTCCACCCCTTCACTCCAGATCCCTAACCTTCTCTTTTCAACCATCGGGCCTCACTTTTCCAGTCGGAATGACATCCCAATCTCCTCTCTGTAGGTCCTGGTCAGGTGGATCAGTGAGTCATTGTCTCACTCACTCCTGGCATATGGCTTGATGTCATCCATGTACAGGAAGTGGCTGATGGTCACTCAACTCCTGAGTCTGTATATGTAACTGTCCTATGTGATGAGCTGGCTGATGGAGTCCCACTAATAATATCTGTAATCTGTCTTCTTCAGCAGATGCAGAGAACCTCCAGCTGAGGATAGTGCTTGTTGGAAAAACTGGAGTTGGGAAGAGTGCATCAGGAAACACCATCTTAGGAAGAAATGCATTTGAATCTTTGTCTTCTTTTTCCTCATCAGCAGTCGGGTGTCAGAAAGTAACAGGTCAGGTGGAAGGTCAGGTCCTGCATGTAGTTGATACTCCAGGTCTGTTTGACACCACACTGCCTGAAGAGGAGCTGAGGAACGAGATCATTAGATGCATCTCCTTTGCTGCTCCTGGACCTCATGTGTTCCTGGTTGTGATGCAGATTGGCAGATTTACAAAAGAAGAACAAGAAACCATAAAAATCCTTCAGAAGGTATTTGGAGAAGATGCAGCATGTTACACTATGGTCCTGTTCACTCATGGAGACAATCTGGTAAATGGAGTCAACATGGACAAAGCAATTTGTGACAGTCGACCTCTACATCGCTTCATCAACCAGTGCGGAGGAAGATATCATGTATTTGACAACAAAGGAAAGCCACCCTCTCAGGTCAAAGAGCTGCTGGAGAAGATCAAGACAATGGTTCAGAAAAATGGAGGAAAATACTACACCAATCAGATGCTCCAGGAGGCTGAGAGAGCCATCAGAGAAGAGATGGAACGACTTCAGAAAGAAAATCCTGGGATGGCAGAAGAAGAAGCAAGGAGACGGGCAGAGAGGAAGAACAGGTTCCTGAAAGGTGCTGGGATAGGAGCAGGGGTCGGAAGTGTCTTGGGTCCACTGGGAGCAGCTCTGGGAGCAGCAGTGGGAGCCGCGGTTGTAGCAGCGAAACAGGGAGAATGTACTACACAATGACATTTTTAATCTGATCATCTTCTCTAGAAGGGTACTACTTCCTGTGTGTTTTGGGGATGATGAGATCTTCATATCAATAATGATGATTAATTATTGATTAGTGAGACATATGAGAATCGTGTTGTCCATATAAATCAATATGTCATGTTATATATGAGAGTTGTAGTTGAGTCTATCTACACACTGCAGCTGATCTCTTGGATATCAGTAAGTACCGGCAGCACTGAGCTAACCGGTCAGGTGGCCACTCAAACAGTGATCAGTGGTTCAGCATCTGCTTGGCACTGTTCAGGTCTGCTTGTTGGGATTTTATATATTTTGGCACCAAATAAAAGTTTATGAACTTCCCAACCCGTGCATACCAATATCAATAAGTATTCCAAAATCTTAATAAATCCACTTAGAAAATTGCCAGATTTGGTTGGTACATGTCTACTTGTTTACTTCCAGCACTGGTACATTTCAGCAGATTGGAGCTAATAATAAACCATCTTTACCTCATTCCCACTATTCCCACTATTCCCACTATTCCCATTATTCCGAAGCATCCTACAAGCTTTTTGTCAATGACAGATTAATAAATTCAAAGATTACTTTTTACCCAAAATTCCAGTTATCCATTATTTCACCTTTTCAAATGAAATTCTGAAACCCCTCAAATTGGAATATTTTCAGTCTCTCTACCAAAATAAAGGTTTCCATTAAAATCAAACAGGTCCAAAAACCACTTAAACTCATCGAGCTACGATCCATCCTGGCCAATTCGTTTGGTGCCGTTTTGTGAACCTTCCATGTATAATTTGCAGTTGGTCGTGTGACCGTGATGCAGCCTTCTGGTTGGTTGCTGGCGTAAACAAAGCCATGTGCTACATTCAGGGTTTCCTTTAGGAAACTTTTCTAGGCTGTTTTCAGCCATTTTTTCCATGGTCAAAAAGATTTCAAAGCTTCATATCTTTGGATCTTTAAGTTTTAAGTTTTAAACTTCCTGTGGCCCTGAAAATAAAATAGCCTAGTTATGACTACATATTAGATTAGAAATAAATGCTTTTCTTGCGTCTTCAGAGTCCTTTCTTAAAATAATGGGGTAGCAAAAATGCCACCTGAACCTGAAGTTCGAAAAATTGAGAGAAAAAAATAAGTTTAAAACTTAATTAAACAAAATTAAAATTTTGAATTGCCATAAAATTCAATTCAATTCAATTCAATTCAATTCAATTCAATTCAATTCAATTCAATTCAATTTTATTTATATAGCGCCAAATCACAACAAACAGTCGCCTCAAGGCGCTTTGTATTGTGGGTAAAGACCCTACAATAATACAGAGAAAACCCAACAGTCAAAACGACCCCCTATGAGCAGCACTTGGCGACAGTGGAAAGGAAAAACTCCCTTTTAACAGGAAGAAACCTCCAGCAGAACCAGGCTCAGGGAGGGGGGGTCATCTGCCGCGACCGGTTGGGCTGAGGGGCGAGAAAGACATGCTGTGGAAGAGAGCCAGAGATTAATATCAATTAATGATTAAATGCAGAGTGGAGTATAAACAAAGTAAATAAGGTGAATGAAAAGAAACAGTGCATTATGGGAACCCCCCCAGCAGACTAGGCCTATAGCAGCATAACTAAGGGATGGTTCAGGGTCACCTGATCCAGCCCTAACTATAAGCTTGATCAAAAAGGAAAGTCTTAAGCCTAATCTTAAAAACAGAGAGGGTGTCTGTCTCCCGAATCTAAGCTGGAAGTTGGTTCCACAGAAGAGGGGCCTGAAAGCTGAAGGCTCTGCCTTCCATTCTACTCTTAAGTATCCTAGGAACCACAAGTAAGCCAGCAGTCTGAGAGCGAAGTGCTCTGTTGGGGTGATATGGTACTATGAGGTCTTTGAGATAAGATGGTGCCTGATTATTCAAGACCTTGTATGTGAGGAGAAGAATTTTAAATTCTATTCTAGATTTAACAGGGAGCCAATGAAGAGAAGCCAATATGGGAGAAATATGCTCTCTCTTTCTAGTCCCTGTCAGTACTCTAGCTGCAGCATTTTGGATCAGCTGAAGGCTTTTCAGGGAGCTTTTAGGACAGCCTGATAATAATGAATTACAATAGTCCAGCCTAGAAGTAATAAATGCATGAATCAGCTTTTCAGCATCACTCTGAGAAAGGATGTTTCTAATTTTAGAAATATTGCGCAAATGCAAAAAAGCGGTCCTACATATTTGTTTAATATGTGCATTGAAGGACATATCCTGGTCAAAAATGACTCCAAGATTTCTCACAGTGTTACTGGAGGCCAAAGTAATGCCATCCAGAGTAAGTATCTGGTTAGACACCATGTTTCTAAGATTTGTGGGGCCGAGAACAAGAATTTCAGTTTTATCTGAATTTAGAAGCAGGAAATTAGAGGTCATCCAGGCCTTAATATCTTTAAGACATTCCTGCAGTTTAACTAATTGATGTGTGTCATCTGGCTTCATTGATAGGTAAAGCTGAGTATCATCTGCATAACAATGAAAATTGATGAAGTGCTTTCTAATAATACTGCCTAAGGGAAGCATGTATAATGTAAATAAAATTGGTCCTAGCACAGAACCCTGTGGAACTCCATAATTAACCTTAGTGTCTGAAGAAGACTCCCCATTTACATGAACAAATTGGAGTCTATGAGATAAATATGATTCAAACCACTGCAGTGCAGTACCTTTAATACCTATAGTATGCTCTAATCTCTGTAATAAAATGTTATGGTCAACAGTATCAAAGCTGCACTGAGGTCCAACAGGACAAGAACAGAGATGAGTCCACTGTCAGAGGCTGTAAGAAGATCATTGGTAACCTTCACTAATGCTGTTTCTGTACTGTGATGAATTCTGAAACCTGATTAAAACTCTTCAAATAAACCGTTCCTCTGCAGATGATCAGTTAGCTGTTTTACAACTACTCTTTCAAGAAATCTTTGAGAGAAAAGGAAGGTTGGAGATTGGCCTATAATTAGCTAAGACAGCTGGGTCAGTGATGGCTTTTTAAGTAGAGGTTTAATTACAGCCACCTTGAAGGTCTGTGGTACACAGCCAACTAATAAAGACTGATTGATCATTTTTAAGATTGAAGCATCAATAATTGGAAAGACTTCTTTGAACAGTCTAGTAGGAATGGGATCTAACAAACATGTTGCTGGTTTGGAGGAAGTAACTATTGAAGTTAACTCTGAAAGATCAACTGGAGCCAAAGAGTCTAAACAAATACCAGCAGTGCTGAAAGCAGCCGAACATGAAGAATAATCTTTGAGATGGTTATGAATAATTTTTTCTTTAATGTCTAAAATTTTATTTGTAAAGAAATCCATGAAGTCACTACTAGTTAAAGTGAAAGGAATACTCGGCTCTACAGAGCTCTGACTCTTTGTCAGCCTGGCTACAGTGCTGAAAAGAAACCTGGGGTTGTTCTTATTTTCTTCAATTAATGATGAGTAGTAAGATGTCCTAGCTTTACGGAGGGCTTTTTTTATAGAGCAACAAACTCTTTTTCCAGGCTAAATGAGCATCTTCTAATTTAGTGAGACCCCATTCCGTCTCCAGCTTTCGGGTTATCTGCTTTGAGCTGTGCATTTGTGAATTATACCACGGAGTCAGGCACTTCTGATTTGAAGCTTTCCTTTTCAGAGGAGCCACAGTATCCAAAGTTATACGCAGTGAGGATGTAAAACTATTGACGAGATAATCGACCTCACTGGGAGCAGAGTTTAGGTAGCTGCTCTGCACTGTGTTGGCACTGAAGAGCATAACAATGAAGGAATTAGATTCTTAAACTTAGTTACAGCACTTTCAGAAAGACTTCTACTGTAATAAAACTTATTCCCCACTGCTGTGTAATCCATTAAAGTAAATGTAAATGTTACTAAGAAATGATCAGACAGGAGGGGGCTTTCAGGGAATACTGTTAGGTCTTCAGTTTCTATGCCATATGTTAGGACAAGATCCAGAGTATGATTAAAGTGGTGGGTGAGCTCCTTTACATTTTGAGAGAAGCCAATTGAATCTAACAATAAATTAAATGCAGTGTTGAGGCTGTCATTCTCAGCATCTACATGGATGTTAAAATCACCCACTATAATTATTTTATCTGAACTGAGCACTAAATCAGATAAAAAGTCTGAGAAATCAGACAGAAACTCTGAGTAAGGACCAGGTGGACGATAGATAATAACAAATAAAACAGGTTTTTGATTTTCCCAATTAGGATGGACAAGACTAAGAGTCAGGCTTTCAAAAGAATGAAAACTTTGTCTGGGTCTCTGATTAATTAATAAGCTGGAATTGAAGATTGCAGCTAATCCTCCTCCTCGACCTGTGCTTCGAGCATTCTGAGAGTTACTGTGACTCGGGGGTGTTGATTCATTTAAACTAACATATTCATCCTGCTGTAACCAGGTTTCTGTAAGGCAGAATAAATCAATACGTTGATCAATTATTAAATCATTTACTAATAGGGACTTGGAAGAGAGAGACCTAATGTTTAACAATCCACATTTAATTGTTTTATTTTTTGGTGCAGTTGATGAAGCTGTATTATTTATTGTTTTTGAATTTTTATGCTTAAATAGCTTTTTGCTGATTTTAGCTTTGTTTTTTGGTGGTCTGGGAGCAGGCACCGACTCTATGGGGATGGGGTTTTGGGGGGATGGCAGGAGGAGAGAAGCTGCAGAGAGGCGTGTAAGACTGCAACTCTGCTTCCTGGTCTCAACCCTGGGTAGTCAGTTTTTAGGAGGGTTAATAAATTTGGCCAGATTTCTAGAAATGAGAGCTGCTCCATCCAAAGTGGGATGGATGCCGTCTCTCCTAACAAGACCAGGTTTTCCCCAGAAACTTTGCCAATTATTTATGAAGCCCACGTCATTTTTTGGACACCACTCAGACAGCCAGCGATTCAAGGAGAACATGCGGCTAAACATGTGGCTCCTGGTCTGATTGGGGAGGGGCCCAGAGAAAACTACAGAGTCCGACATTGTTTTTGCAAAGTTACACACCGAGTCAATATTAATTTTAGTGACCTCCGATTGGCGTAACCGGGTGTCATTACTGCCGACGTGAATAACGATCTTACCAAATCTACAATTAGCCTTAGCCAGCAGTTTCAAATTTCCATGAATGTCGCCTGCTCTGGCCCCTGGAAGACATTTGACTATGGTCGCCGGTGTCTCTAGCTTCACGTTTCTCAAAACAGAGTCACCAATAACCAGAGTTTGTTCCTCGGCGGGTGTGTCGCCGAGTGGAGAAAAACAGTTAGAGACGTGAACAGGTTGGTGGTGTACCCGGGGCTTCTGCTTAGGACTACGCTTCCTCCTCACCGTCACCCAGCCGGCCTGTTTTCCCTGCTGCTCGGGATCTGCTGGGGGAGAGCTAACGGCGGCTAAGCTACCATGGTCCGCACCCGCTACAGGGGCCTGGCTAGATGTAGGATTTTCCAGGGTGCGGAGCCGAGTCTCCAATTCAGAAAGCCTGGCCTCCAGAGCTACAAACAGACTACATTTATTACAAGTACCGTTACTGCTAAAGGAGGCCGAGGAGTAACTAAACATGTGACACCCAGAGCAGGAAAGTGCAGGAGAGACAGGAGAAGAAGCCATGCTGGTAGTGAGTCGGCTAAGGGCTAAGCTACTAGCTGAGCTAAGCTAGCGAATTTCTAAAAACAAATAAAGTGAATAATGTGAATACAGGTGATTCAGCAAAGAGTATGCTATTTAAAGTAGGTGAAGATTACACTAAAATATGTTATTATCCAGATAAATCGAGTTATACAGATATAACAGCTAACAGACAGCAAAACACTGTGCTCCGAAACAGGAACAGGAAGTGATACAATACCGCAGTGAGAGCCAACACCAAGTAAAATGGTAAATATGTGATCTATTGGGTAAGAATTATGAGAAAAATGTCAAAAAATCTGTTTAAATATACTTAATCCTTATTTTCTGTGACTTCAAAAACCACTTTTGCGTGGGGTGAAATCAGAGGGGTGGTACCCCAGGAGCCAACTCTCAGCAACCTTTGGATATTCTGACCTGAAATTTTGTGTGCTTCTTTTTGATAACAAAATGAAACAAACAAACAAAAAACCAACCCTGACTTTACAATACAAGTGTTTTTTTTCTTGATTGGTTATGTAAAATATTTTACTCATTTCAAACTTTGCTATTGTGACCAGGACAATGACTTTGTGGATTTAATTACAAACTCTTCATTTATCCATCAGTTTCTGTATAGTAGTCTCTGTACAGCAGTAGTCTATACAGAGTAGGGATGGGAATTCATAAGAATTTAGCAATTCCGATTCCATGTTACAGGAGATGGAGTTTATTCATACAGTATAGTGAAGCAGTACAGCAAAATAGGGCTGCAACTATCGATTATTCCCTTGATAATCAAGTGATCTGATTAGAAACACTTTTTTCCTATTAACGATCCTTCTGCATATTTTAACTGTCGTAAAGAGACACCACACAATTACGACTGTTATAGTACACAATCGAAAATCCTCTCTGAGCCTAACTTGACATACATCTCGAGAAATGTAACTATATGTCCACAAAGACTGTGATTACCGCCAAGGTTTTAGAGATGCTTTCTGGATACACATGTAGGCCCCGTCACTCAATTAACAAGTGGGAGCAGCTTTTAGAGGTTAGCATTAGCTTTCTAGTCAAGTCAAGTCAAGTCAAGTTTATTTATAAAGCACATTTAAAACAACGACGTTGACCAAAGTGCTGTACAAGATCTGTAACCCCAAGGACTATACTAAATATAAATAAAAATATATAAATAAATAAATAAAATAATAAAATAAAAATAAATAAATAAAAACATTAAGAACAATAAATAACATAAGAAAATTAAAAATTAAAACGTTTAAAACAAGTACCATAAAAATACCATAAAACAATCATCTAAAAGGAGGTAGCACTGCAGCCAAATGCCAAGGAAAAGAAATGTGTTTTTAATAGAGATTTAAATGTGTGTATCGTCTGAGCTGTGCGGATATGGAGAGGTAGATCGTTCCATAGCTTTGGTGCTGCTGCTGCAAAAGCTCGATCACCTCTCTGTTTTAGTCTAGTTTTAGGCCTCTGTAAGAGCAGCTGGTTCGATGACCTCAGAGCTCTTACAGGGGTGTGACAGTGAAGCAGCTCAGACAGATACAAAGGTGCCAGTCCGTTTAAGGCTTTAAAAGTAAGCAATAAAATCTTAAAATCGATTCTAAAACGGACAGGGAGCCAGTGAAGGGATGACAGGACTGGGGTAATGTGTTCATGCTTTTTTAAACCGGTTAAAAGACGAGCTGCCGCATTCTGGACTACCTGCAGGCGGCGTACAGATGATTGATCTATGCCAAAATACAGAGAATTACAGTAGTCCAGGCGGGAAGTAATAAAAGCATGAATAACTTTTTCCAGGTCCTGCTGCGGGAGATAAGGTTTTACCTTGGCAATGACTCTGAGTTGGTAAAAACTGATTTTGGTAACAGCACTTACTTGCTTCTCCATTTTAAAACTACTATCTAAAATGACACCCAGATTTTTCACAGCATCACGACAGTGAGGAGCCAAATGACTCGGAGTGCCAGAGGAGTAGCTTGAGGGGTCAAATTTACCAAAGCATATGACCTCGGTTTTGCTTTCATTAAGATTTAGGAAATTGTTTCTCATCCAGGACTTGATGTCACTTAGACAGTTCAGCAGGGGTTCCCATGGATCTCTGCTGTTCAGTTTGATGGGCATATACACCTGGATGTCGTCAGCAAAACAGTGGAAACAAATATTATGTTTCCTAAAAATCGACCCTAGAGGCAACATATACAATGAGAAAAGAATTGGGCCCAGAATGGACCCCTGAGGCACTCCACAAGAAAGCTTTGCTGTGGTAGAAAAACAGTTTCCTAGATGGACAGAGAAACTTCTATCAGTAAGATAAGATCTGAACCAAGTCAGAACCGTGCCTTTAATGCCAATTTCATGTTCTAGGCGGGATAGAAGGATCTCGTGGTCCACAGTGTCAAAGGCAGCTGACAGATCTAGAAGTACTAAAACTGCAGGACTACCAGAGTCCACAGTTAAAAGCAGATCGTTAAAAACTCTTAAAAGAGCCGTCTCTGTGCTGTGACGCACAGAGCATTATTACGCATAATTAGCATTAGCATTAGCGGGGGCGGGGGCTGAAAAAAATTCTGGCTAGAACCCTGCGATAATATCATAAATGCTGTGTTAACGATGTGTGAGCTGACTTTATTGAGCATGCTAATGACTGGGAACAAAAACAACAAAACATCTCCACAAATTCACAACTTCATGCTTTAGTAAGGCTGCTGCGTGTGTACACTGAGAATATCCATACTAGAGCTGCAACGATTCATCGATTAAGCCGATTAATTTGATTCTAAAAAATTATCGACACAAATTTACTGTGTCGATGCTTCGTTTAAACCCTGCAGCGCTCAGTTGTCTCCGTGTAAGCGGCACTCGTCATTAGCATTAGCAGCATTAGTGCTCTGTCGTCTTTTTCTAAGTTTATTGATGGTGACAAACCAACATAAAACTGCATTACCGCCACCTACAGGACTGGAGTGTGAATCACTCACGTATACACAAGCACACATTCTAAAAAGCTCTCCGTCGCTGCGATGGATTTCCTTTAACACAGAGTGGATCATCTAGAGTTGCCACCTGTAAAATACAGAACCCCGTATGTTACGGGACTCCGTGGAATACGGCTCCGTAACATGCGGGGTTCCGTACTTTACGCTACTGGGGGGCAGCTATTGCTGACATGCATTTCCACGCCTCAACTGCTCTCTGTGTGTCTGTGTGTGTTGTGATCGCTGAGAATTTCAGCTGTTATTTTTGTCTTTACTTCAGCTGTAGCTACCAGAACTGGTTTGCTAGCGAGCGCGGGCCATTAGCACTAGCGATGGGAAGGCCCGCCCCCCAGGACCGAGGGGCTCCGTCAAAATATTTTTTATACTTTAATCCCTTACTAGTGACTAAATATAGACCTGCAGTAGAAACGTATTTTCGAGAATGCTTGTGAATACAAAGCATTACAACATTACTCACACATGCGCCATGGCTCCAGCAGCCACTAGTTTTTCAAAACACTCATAGCAGGCAGCGGTTTGAACTGCGCAAGCGCAAAGAGACGAAGCTGTTACAGAGACGGTGAGCTCAAGTAGTGCAAAAGGAAACATTTTTCCAGCGTCCAAAACAGCAGCTTTTTCTTTTAGTAACCACCATTAAAATCTTTACTGGGAAACAGCTGGAGGTCCTTCATCAAGCACCTAAACAGCAAGTGTTAAGGTGAAGAAAAGAGAACTTTGTAGCTGCTCCATCCACCGCTGTTTGTTCACAGGCGAAAAACTGCAGTACGGAAGTTAAAATATGCAGATAAACTGTTAATAAAAAAAAGTATTTCTTATCCGATTACTCGATTAATCGATGGAATAATCGATAGAATACTCGATTACTAAAATAATCGATTTATGCAGCAATAATCCATACTGTGTGCTAGCCGAACAACACACTTAAAGCTAGAAATGAGTGAACACGCTGTGCCAGGGAAAGAAATTCCCACATCATCTTCTACCGCCATAGATTTAATTCCTAGGTGATGATCATCTTCACTCACGTGGAGGTGGTTTGGCTTTGAAAAGACTGACATTGCTCAAAAGATGACAGTTTGCAGAATATATAAGAAAGCAGTTGCCATTAAAAACAGCGCAACAACTAACCTGTGCCACCATCTCCTAAGACACCACTGCACTGAATATGAAGAATATGAAAAGCTTGGGGAGCCCACTGTCCAAGAACAGTCTAAATCAGCTAGGCAGTGGCGGCACCAGGGGGGGCACTAGGGGGTGCTATAGCTCCCCCTGGAAAAGTCATAGCAGCCCCAAAGCACCCCCAAGAAAATAGCTTATGTCTGTGTGTGTTGAGAACTCAAAGAACAAATGATCCTTCATAGCACCCTCAGTAAAATGCTTAGTCCCCCCTTAGCACCTGCAGAATAATATTTCTGGAGCCGCCACTGCAGCTAGGTGTGTGGTGCAAAACACACTCAACAAACTTTAGCAGAGTCATTCACTAAAAAACTGCAGAACGACAAAATTGTTATCTCTTGCTGGATATGGCAAGAGATAACAAATGTGGTCAGCAATTACATCGCAAAAGACATGATGCCCATTCAAGAAGTTGAGAGAGATGGCTTCGAAAAACTTTTAAACACTTCAAGATATAAACTACCTGGCCGTAAGTATTTCAATCACACTGCTCTGCCTAAACTGTATGAATCATGTATGCAAGAGGTTGCCCGTTTATATGGAGAATTTTCATCACAGAACAGAAGCTGTGCTGCAGACTTCCAGCACTGTGAGAAAGTATTTTTTCTTTCTTTCTCCGGTCTTTCAAGATGGCGGCGAGCATAGTCGCAGCGGCTCAGTGCTCTCCTTTTCGGTGCTCTGTGAAATTGTGTATGTTGTTATGTGTGCTTCAACTGTGGCTCAACACATCACCATTATGTCGGGCGGACATTATAACATACAGACGGCACGAACTCCTACATATAGGAGCACAAAGTGAGCAGGCGGTTACGGCTGACTTCCTCCACTCTCACAACATCCCGGTGGACATCGCCAGACCACCTGGCTCTTTGTGGTTCATCATCCCTGTGAGGGGGGGTCGCAGACGGAGACGGCGCAGAGAAAGGAGGCAGAAAAGAGGCGGCAGAGCTGGCGTTTTGGAGAGGCTACGTAAACGGCCTCATAGACCTCCGTTACCCAGTGTTTTCCTCGCCAATGTAAGATCACTCCCGAATAAAATGGATGAGTTGAGACTGCTGGTGGCTACAAACAGGACCGTGAAGGACTGCTGCGTTTTGCTCTTCACTGAGACCTGGCTTCATTCATCCATTCCTGATGCAGCCATCGAGCTAGCCGGCAGGACAACGCACCGGCATGACAGAATGCGGACCTCCGGTAAGAGCAGAGGAGGGGGTGTGTGCTTGTATGTAAACAACAGCTGGTGTACAGACAGTATGACTGTGAACAGCCACTGCTCTCCGGACCTGGAGTACATGACTGTTAAATGCAGGCCCATCTATCTGCCCCGTGAGTTTACAGCTGTTTTGATCACTGTTGTTTATCTTCCCCCTGATGCTAATGCTAACTCGGCTGTTAGTCTCTTACATGACACGGTTTGCAGTCAACAGAGCAGATATCCTGAGGCTGTACACATCATTGCAGGAGACTTTAACCATGTCGATTTAAAGACTGTTCTACCCAAGTTCCATCAGCATGTTAAATGCCCTACAAGAGGGAACAACACACTGGATAAAGTCTACTCTAACATCAAGCTGGGTTTCAGGGCTGTGCCACTGCCACATCTGGGCCAGTCAGACCATCTGTCCCTGCTTATGATTCCAGCATACACCCCCCTCAGCAAAATTGCTCTTTCTACATCTAAGACTGTTCAGACCTGGCCTGAAGGTGCCTCTCAACAGCTGCAGGACTGCTTTGAAACAACTGACTGGGACGTATTCAAGCACCAGGACCTGGAGCAGTATACCTCGGCTGTTCTGGACTACATCAAGTTCTGCACCGACACTGTAACTGTGGACAAGAATATCCGGGTTTTTCAAAATAGAAAGCCATGGATGAATGGAAAGGTGCAGAGCTTACTCAGAGAAAGGAACATCGCCTTCAGAGCTGGTGATGGGGAGCGCTTTACAGCGCTGCCAGAGCCAACCTGAAGAGGGGCATCAGGGAGGCCAAGGCTGTGTATAAGAGGAGGATTGAGGACTGTTTCCAGAGCCACGACTTCAGGCAGGTGTGGCAAGGGGTTCGGCATATTTTGAACTATAAACCCAGCCTGTTAGTTGATCAGCGTAACATCAATCTGGCAGAGGAGCTGAACAGCTTCTTTGCACGCTTTGAGGTACAGCAACCAGAGACAGCCATCCAACATCCCTCAGCAGGCAGCAGCAGCATCCTCAGGCTGCAAGAGCAAGAGGTGAGGCGTATGCTGGAAACTGTGAACCCCAGGAAAGCTGTGGGGCCCGATGGTGTCTCTGGACGGATACTGAAGGTCTGTGCGGCTCAGCTGGCTGGTATTTTTACCAGCATTTTTAACCAGTCCCTGAGCCAGGCTGCTGTCCCTTCCTGCCTGAAGTCCTCCATTATCGTCCCTATCCCCAAGAAGAACACTATCAGAGGTTTGAATGACTACAGGCCAGTAGCACTAACACCAATTGTTATGAAGTGCTTTGAAAAGCTTGTCCGGGCTCACGTCATCTCCAGTCTCTCCCCCAGACTAGACCCCCACCAGTTTGCCTACAGAGCCAACCGGTCCACAGAGGACGCCATTGCCACGGCCCTCCACTCTGCCTTCTCTCACCTGGAGCAGGGGGGGAACTACGCTCGGCTGCTCTTTGTGGACTTCAGCTCGGCGTTTAACACCATCCTTCCTGGCAGACTGGTGACTAAACTGTCAGATCTGGGGATACCACGCTCCACCTGTCTTTGGATCAAGGACTTCCTGACAGACCGTTCCCAGAGGGTAAGAGTAGGTCCCCACCTCTCTTCAGCCATCAGCCTCAGCACCGGCTCTCCACAGGGCTGTGTGCTGAGTCCCCTACTCTTCACCCTCTACACACATGACTGCACCTCCATACATGCCAGTAACTGCATCATTAAGTTTGCGGATGACACCACTGTGGTGGGGCTCATATCAGGCGGGGATGAGTCAGCATACCGGGACGAGGTGCAGCGGCTGTCAAGGTGGTGCAGTGAGAATAACTTGATCCTGAACACCACTAAGACAAAGGAGATGGTAGTAGACTTTAGGAGGACAACACATGTCATTCAACCTCTGTTCATCGAGGGGGATGAAGTGGAGCTGGTTTCAGATTTTAGGTTCCTGGGAGTACATCTGCAGGATGATTTGACCTGGAGTATCAATACGACCAGCATTGTCAGGAAGGCCCAACAGAGACTGCATTTCCTGAGGGTTCTTAGGAGCAACTATCTGACCCAGAATCTGCTGGTGTCCTTCTACCGTTGCTGTGTAGAGAGCATCCTGACCTACTGTCTGTGCGTGTGGTTCAACAGCTGCACAGCAGCAGACAGGAAAACACTCCAGCGAATCATCAACACGGCTCAAAAGATCATAGGCTGTCCCCTGCCCTCCCTCCAGGAACTGTTCAATGCCCGCTGCCAGAGGAGGGCACAGAACATCCTCCAGGACCCCTCACACCCTGGACACTCCTTGTTTCAGCTACTGCCATCAGGCAGACGTTTCAGGACAATGAAGGCCAGAACAAACAGACTGAGGAACAGCTTTTATGCCAGGGCTATCATTGAACTGAACTCTGTGTGGTTTGGACAGTGATGTGGGGTGGTAGTGCTGACTGTGTGCGTGCGTTGGTGTGTGTATTGGGGCTAGATTCGTCTTAATTTACTATTGTGCACTGTATTTTAGTAATCATTTTTATCACTCATATTTTTATTATTTTATTATTTATTGTCTGAGGCACCTAGAAATGAATGAATGAATGAATGAATGAAGTTTTATTGCCATGTGGGTGAACAAGTTCACACATTGGAAATTGCAGTTACAGGAATGCAATTCCTGTAACTGCATTTTAAATTGGAATGCATTTTAAATTTCGTTGTGCAACTTCTGTGTACAATGACAATAAAGATTCTGATTCTGATTCTGATTCTATTTACTCCTTCCTGAGTCCTTCTTTTTGGCAAACTGTCACACTTACATGTTTCAGATCATGACACAAATTTTAATATCAGACAAAGATAATTTGAGTAAATACAAAATGCAGTTTTTAAATGATGTGCTTGTTTATTACAGGAAAAGCCATTCAAAGCTGGCTGCCCTGTGTCAAACAGTCACTGCCTCCGAAACCTAAGAACTGGTTTTCCCACCCTTGGCAGCAAGAGCAGCAATCAAGAGTGCGATAACTGGCAGGGAGTCTTTCACATCACTGTGAAGAAATGTTGGCAGGAATGTTTTAATTCAGCCACACTGGAAGGTTTCCAGCATGAACAGCCTGTTTAAGGTCAAAGCATCACAGTCTGATTATAGTCCTGACTTTGACTCAGTCGCTCCAAACATTCAGAGGTGGATCATTGTCTTGCTGCTTAAATCCAAATTAGCTTCACAGCATAAACTGATGGCTGCACATCCTCCTTAATGATTTTTAAAAAAAATAGTAGATGGTTCCATGGTTCCATCAATTAATTAAATTTAGTTTTATTTATATTGTAGGTAAAGAAACTACAGTAATTACAGCGAAAAACCAATAGTCAAAAGAAAGGATCAGACAGGAGGGGGCTTTCAGGGAATACTGTTAAGTCTTCAGTTTCTATGCCATATGTCAGGACAAGATCCAGAGTATGATTAAAGTGGTGGGTGAGCTCCTTTACATTTTGAGAGAAGCCAATTGAATCTAACAATAGATTAAATGCAGTGTTGAGGCTGTCATTCTCAGCATCTACATGGATGTTAAAATCACCCACTATAATTATTTTATCTGAACTGAGCACTAAATCAGATAAAAAGTCTGAGAAATCAGACAGAAACTCTGAGTAAGGACCAGGTGGACAATAGATAATAACAAATAAAATGGGTTTTTGAGTTTCCGAATTAGGATGGACAAGACTAAGAGTCAGGCTTTCAAAAGAATTAAAGCTTTGTCTGGGTCTTTGATTAATTAATAAGCTGGAATGGAAGATTGCTGCTACTCCTCCTCCTCGACCTGTGCTTCGAGCATTCTGACAGTTACTGTGACTCGGGGGTGTTGATTCATTTAAACTAACATATTCATCCTGCTGTAACCAGGTTTCTGTAAGGTAGAATAAATCGATATGTTGACCAATTATTAAATCATTTACTAATAGGGACTTGGAAGAGAGAGACCTAATGTTTAATAATCCACATTTAATTGTTTTATTCTTTGGTGCAGTTGATGAAGCTGTATTATTTATTGTTTTTGAATTTTTATGCTTAAATAGTTTTTTGCTGATTTTAGCTTTGTTTTTTGGTGGTCTGGGAGCAGGCACCGACTCTGTGAGGATGGGGTTTTGGGGGGATGGCAGGAGGCGAGAAGCTGCAGAGAGGCGTGTAAGACTGCAACTCTGCTTCCTGGTCTCAACCCTGGGTAGTCAGGTTTTAGGGTTAATAAATTTGGCCAGATTTCTAGAAATGAGAGCTGCTCCATCCAAAGTGGGATGGATGCCGTCTCTCCTAACCAGACCAGGTTTTCCCCAGAAACTTTGCCAATTATCTATGAAGCCCACGTCGTATTTTGGACACCACTCAGACAGCCAGCGATTCAAGGAGAACATGCGGCTAAACATGTCGCTCCTGGTCTGATTGGGAAAGAGTTGTCCAGCTCACCCATGAAGGACATTAGAGCATCGTTAAAACAAAAGCATTGCTTAGATCCAAAGTTTGTTTTCCACGCACTGACTGCAAAGCAGAATCAGCAGTACGCCTTGCATGCCAGGCTGCCACCCCATCCGTCCAGAAAGAACCATTAGAAATGACACCACTTCCTGAAACACCATAGTACAGTGTGAGTGCAGATTTCTATGGACCACTTCCAACTGGACAACATTTGTTAGTCATCATAGATGAGTACACACGCTTACCAGTAGCTGAAATTGTGAGGTCAACATCAGCTCACATAGTCATATACACTGCTCAAAAAAAATAAAGGGAACAATACACTATAACTCCAAGTAAATCAAACTTCTGTGAAATCAAACTGTCCACTTAGGAAGCAACACTGATTGACAATCAGTTTCACATGCTGTTGTGCAAATGGAATAGACAACAGGTGGAAATTATTGGCAATTAGCAAGACACACTCAATAAAGGAGTGGTTCTGCAGGTGGGGACCACAGGCCACTTCTCAGTACCTATGCTTTCTGGCTTATGTTTTGGTCACTTTGAATGTTGGTGGTGCTTTCACACTCGTGGTAGCGTGAGACGGACTCTACAACCCACACAAGTGGCTCAGGTAGTGCAGCTCATCCAGGATGGAACATCAATGCGAGCTGTGGCAAGAAGGTTTGCTGTGTCTGTCAGCGTAGTGTCCAGAGGCTGGAGGTGCTACCAGGGGACAGACCAGTACACCAGGAGACGTGGAGGAGGCCGTAGGAGGGCAACAACCCAGCAGCAAGACTGCTACCTCTGCCTTTGTGCAAGGAGGAACAGGAGGAGTACTGCCAGAGCCCTGCAAAATGACCTCCAGCAGACCACAAATGTGCATGTGTCTGCACAAACGGTTAGAAACCGACTCCATGAGGATGGTATGAGGGCCCGACATCCACAGATGGGGGTCGTGCTCACAGCCCAACACTATACAGGATGCTTGGCATTTGCCAGAGAACACCAGGATTGGCAAATTCGCCTCTGGTGCCCTGTGCTCTTCATAGATGAAAGCAGGTTCACACTAAACACATGCGACAGACGTGACAGAGTCTGGAGACGCCGTGGAGAGCGATCTGCTGCCTGCAACATCCTTCAGCATGACCGGTTTGGCAGTGGGTCAGTAATGGTGTGGGGTGGCATTTCTTTGGAGGGCCGCACAGCCCTCCATGTGTTCGCCAGAGGCAGCATGACTGCCATTAGGTACCGAGATGAGATCCTCAGACCCCTTGTGAGACCATATGCTGGTGCAGTTGGCCCTGGGTTGCTCCTAATGCAGGACAATTCTAGACTTCATGTGGCTGGAGTGTGTCAGCAGTTCCTGCAAGATGAAGGCATTGAAGCTATGGACTGGCCCGCCCGTTCCCCAGACCTGAATCCAATTGAGCACATCTGGGACATCATGTCTCCCTCCATCCACCAACGTCACATTGCACCACAGACTGTCCAGGAGTTGGCGGATGTTTTAGTCCAGGTCTGGGAGGAGATCCCTCAGGAGACCTCCGTAAATAAATAAATAAATAAGTAAATAAATTGTAAATAAATTCATTTTTGAAACATTTTCACTGTAAATGTGTCCTTAGTGTGACATTAAAACCAAGAATGCTTATTTCAGAGGTGGGAAGTAATTAAGAACAAATACTTTGTTACTGTACTTAAGTAGATTTTTCAGGTAGATTTTCTGCTTGAAAATATAAGGAGTAGAAAGTACAGATATTTATGCAAAACTGTAGGAAGTACAAGTAAAAAGTAAAGTACCGATCCCGAGCAGCAGGGAAAATAAGCCGGCTGGGTGACTGTGAGGAGGAAGCGTAGTCCTAAGCAGTGCATTGTACTGTGTATAACTGCGCATGTGACAAATAAACACTATCTTATCTTATCTTATCTGTTCCTAAACCTTTAGGACTGTGTGAAAAAGCTTGGGCATTTTGTAAAGGTAACATTCTGTATTTTTTACCACAAAAGTAAGTGTGTACTCTAAGCATAACTATCAGAAAGTTATACTCTTTGGAACAGACAGATCTGAAGATTTAGTTTTTCTTGCCTAGATTAAAAAATAAATAAATAAAGAGTGTAGCCAGCTGAAGTTGGTACTTACGGACTAAAACACACCATGATTACAAAGAATAAGGTCTTGGCTATTCCCATTTTAAATTTGAAAACAATAGCTGTAAAAATGAGCATTTTACAGCATATTTCACATGGTTTAGGTTGTGGGTTTTTCAGAGGAACATTTTTGGAGACTACAAATGGACACTTTGGATGAATTTGGATAACCCTGTACAACGTCTGGAAAAATGCAATAACTTTTGACTGCTTCATCCTACAAACATCAATGAGGGCTCTAATGAAAGCTTACACTTAGTGGAATTAGAATATAGAGCCAAAGCCACTCTCCCTGTTTTAGAAATTCATATTTTATCCCAAGAGGTCTTTAGCGATCGAGTATAGAGTGCGGGTGTCGTTCAATCAGTAGCTTCCTGAGCTTCAGAGCGCTTCTGCTCAAACCATACTTTCTTGTCTTGCCTGCAGCTGCGTTTCACTGTCCGATCCAAAGTGACATACTCCAGTGCCATTGTCTGCATGGTATTGGGGTCTGGAGCTTGATCTTGTTTCTGTTTCGCCTCACTTTGTTGGTCGATAAGGGCCCAGGTCCTGTCTTGGATCCACTGTTCTTTCCGTTTCACTCGCCGCCGTCCAATAGCTTCTTTGGCGCAGGAAGTTAATGTGTCTTTAAAACTTGCCCATTGTGCTTCCATCTTCGTGACTTCAGTGAGGGCTTCAAAACTATTTTGAAGCTGGATCTCAAAGAAATCCATTTTTATCTTTGAGTTTATCTGTGGCGAATGAGCGAGCAATTTTTGATGTCTTACCATGGCTTCTCAGCTTTATCTTTAACCCCTTAACTGGCAACGAGTCACCCGCAGGCCGTGTGCTGACAGTGTTGTTGCAGATGTATCCTTAGCACCCCCAGTAGGTGGTTTTGTGAATAGTTTGGCACCACAGGAAGTTGAAAAAGGCAGGAAGTTAATGGAGGTTTACACACGGCCTCGATAACTGGCACTAATCCTCATGCATCAGCCTTCCATCCTTCATCTTTGTGGCATTGTCTGTATGTATACTGTTTATGTGATACTTACCTCTAGTTCTGTGCTCATATTTTGTAACATTAGTGGAGCTTGGTTTGTAATTTTGATAAACTGGTGAACCACATATTCAGAGGTTAGTTATGCTTACTTTTGCAATCAATGTGTTGCATAATGTTGATTTAGTTTATCCTATGTTGTGGATACAGTCTATATAGAAGATGTAATTTAAAGATTATACTTTACAATTGTAATTGTGTTACATTTTTGTTTCAGTTTCACACTTTCTACATTTTTATACCTCTGGACAGAGAGCAAATGTCTCCAGAGTCTTAATGGAAGAAAGGTGTTGAACCTGGCTGCCAGTTCTTCTTCTGAACCATGTAAAGAAGGAAAGACAGTACAGGCCGTTTGTAGCACTTTCCGACTTTGAAGCCTCATAGCGTCACAGTAACGTTGCAGTTTGCCCTTACGATGCTTTTATATGACAGACTAGACCCTCAGAATTGGATTGACAACTCATTTGGCCAATCATGTTTTGAAATGGATTTTCCAGAGCCAATAATAAGCAGACAGCATCTTGTGACTTCTCTGGATACGACCCCAAATGTTCTCCAATCATTCTTATTGGTCAACTCTGACCCAAAATCCCAACCCCAGATGTATAGCCAATAAAATTCCTGACACGTGGATATATGGCACTCTGGGGTGTGTTTTCACATGAATCCACAAACTCCCTGCATAGTCAGTGCATCCTCCGTGCATGAAACTGAGCAGGAAGTAAGAGTGTGTGCGCCGTCGTGCATAAACAGTGTTTAGAATACTTTTTCTCATTAACGGATTGTCAGAATGCATCAAAAACAGACTATATTTATTCAAAGAAGTGACTAAATGACTCATGAGACTGGATTATTATTTAATAGAGGATTTCGTCACTGATTCGACCGGTTTTATCGCTGCAAACGAACAGAAGGCGATTCATGGTAAGAAACTTTTTATTCTCAGCTCATCCTCGTATTATATGCTGTTTAGATGTAAATATGTATGTAATGGTGAGCTTGGCTTGCACCATTACACAGAAAATATAACCATACGCTGATGTTACACCACTTATATTGTGTGTGCTTTACATATGGAAATTTACAAGAGCAGTGTTGGGGGCAGGGAAGGTTGTTATAGGTCTCGATAAGGCTTTCACGGGGTCTTTATTACGTTTATTATGGCAGGATGAGGAGGACAATGGCTCAGAGCTTTTTTTGAGCAGTAAGTGTCTAAAGTTCTACAAAAAACTTTATGCTTTGTGGTGGGCTTTGTGTAAGTTGTTTTGTTTGTGGGGGTGGGGGTATTGTTTGGGAGGGGGTTGTAAGTTGTGTATCAGAGAAGGACTATTGGGAGGATTGTGGGGGTTTTTTTAATTTTATGTGAATATGTAGTGTTTACATTTACTGTAACTTTTGATCAATATGCAATTTATTTATTTTGGGTGTGTGAAGGAATCACTGAAAATACACTGGGGTTTTTTGTGTGAATGAAAGCCTAATATTTTCCTTCTTTGACAAATTAGGGCAACCTCTGATTTATAATTATGTCTATAATTATAATTAATTTGTACTATCAGTAAATTTGTGAATAGCAGAGAATTCCTCAGGGTAGTATCTTTGATTAGAGCCCTCATTGATGACTGTATGTTGAAGCATTGAGGAGTTACAGCCATTTGAAGTTTGTATATCAAAGTCTGGCTCACATGTGCCATTTGGAGACTCCAAATGGCACATGTGAGACCACGCCTGAGATCAACACACAAAAACCTTTACAAAACAGTAGGTTTTTGTGCTATCTTGATAAAATTTGAAATGCACATCAACAAGACTTCATTCTACAGCTTCAATATATTTTCCAGTCAATAAATTCCACACTCAGTGTGTAGTTACATGAAAACAAACAGGAAAAATCTAGGTGAGGTAAAAATTGTCTAATTTTTCTGTGTTCCAAACTTAATAGCAAGTAGTTACAGTATATTGGACTGCAAAAATGAAAAATATAGGTTGTCTTCTTCACAAAGAGACCAAGCTTTTGCATGTACTCCAAAAAGTTCAGGAGCAGCCGCTGATTTAATTTGGGTAAGCTTTTTCAGGCGTTTTTGTTGATTTTGGAGCGGCCAGTTAAGGGGTTAACTTCACATGGACAAGGTAGTGATCGGAGCCAACGTCAGCACTTTGATAGATCCTGGCGTCCTGCATGGCTGACCTCCATTGTCGGCTGATGCATACATGGTCGATCTCATTGAACGTTTGTCCATCAGGTGATCGCCATGTTTTCTTGTGGATCGTTTTGTGCTGAAAGCAGGTGTTCCTAACACAGAGATCGTTGTGTCTGCAGAACGAGATAAGCCTTTCTCCGAGCTGATGCTGCGAAAGGCTCAATAATTGATTTGAAGCCACTGCGGTTGTTGTTGAATTGAGCATTCCAGTCCCCGATTATGATCTTCAGGCCGTGCTTCAGGATTTCGTCAAAGACGCTTTGTAACATGTCATAGAACTCATCCTTTGTCACGTCATCTGCCTCCTCAGGAGGTCCGTATACCTGGACGATGGTTGTCCTGACGTGAACCGACAGGAATCTTGCTGTGATTATTTGGTCACTAATTGGTTTCCAACCAATCAAGGCATGGACTGCTTCTTTGCGGAGGATGAAGCCCACTCCACGAGCATGGTCAGTGTTATGGCCCGAGTAAAGCATCTTCTTTCCATTTGCCATCGTTTCTCCACTTCCAGTCCATCTTACTTCACTGATACCCAGAATGTCCAACTGGTATCGATAGCTCCATAAGCTGGGCATAATGTCCAGTTTGATAGAGAGTCCGTACATTCCACTTTCCAATCTTCGTCATGGGTTTTGTGGTGAGGATCGTATCCGTTTTCAGGCACTGGACACCACAGTGAGTTTCCTCCATCGCCGTCATGCCTGCTGAATTCGCTTCTCTGCTTTTTGCACTCAATATTTTTCTCCTTGTCATTTCCGCAGCAGGCGGTGTTTATGGGGCAGGTTGCTAGCCCTGAGCCCCACCCTCCTCCTTTCTCATCCGGGCTTGGGACCGGCAATGGCAGAGTTGTGGCATCTCTAGCTGCTCTGAAAACCGGCCAACAGACAATTCACTCTCCACCAGGGGAGTAACGCAACTTCCAAACAAGCACCACTCTGCTTAAACTGGCCTCGCAACACTCTCTCCTCTCCACCTCTTTATACCAGGTGTCCATAATCAGAACTGGAAACCCCTTAGGTTCAGCCCCTGCTGTGGAGAGAGAGAAAACAAAAAGCAATCCCACACATTGAAAACACTTCAGCATACAGTTGTAACAGTTGCTCTATAAAAAAGCCCTCCGTAAAGCTAGGACATCTTACTATTCATCATTAATTAAAGAAAATAAGAACAACCCCAGGTTTGTTTTCAGCACTGTAGCCAGGCTGACAAAGAGTCAGAGCTCTGTAGAGCCGAGTATTCCTTTCACTTTAACTAGCAGTGACTTCATGGATTTCTTTACAAATGAAATTTTAGACATTAGAGAAAAAATTATTCATAACCATCTCAAAGATTGATCTTCATGTTCAGCTGCTTTCAGCACTGCTGGTATTTGTTTAGACTCTTTGGTTCCAGTTGATCTTTCAGAGTTAACTTCAATAGTTTCTTCCTCCAAACCAGCAACATGTTTATTAGATCCCATTCCTACTAGACTGTTCAAAGAAGTCTTTCCAATTATCGATGCTTCAGTCTTTACTTTACTTTATGTTACTTTATGTTACCGCCCTCTGCTAACGCTGCTGCAGCCTGCGATGTCCTCCATGCTACTACCAGCAGACTCCAAACACAGCACCCACAGGCCCTCTTTCTGATCTCAGGGGACTTTAACCACGTCTCCCTGTCCTCCACTCTCCCCACCTTCACCCAGTATGTCACCTGCCACACCAGGAATACCAACACACTGGATCTACTGTATGCCAACATCAAGGAGGCATACAGCTCATCACCTCTGCCTCCCCTGGGGGGCTCAGATCACAACCTGGTTCATCTCCAGCCTGTGTACAAACCCTTGGTACACAGAGAACCAGTTGTGACACACACAGTGAAGAAATGGTCTGAGGAGACTGAAGAAGCTCTGAGAGACTGCTTTAGCTCCACTGTGTGGGAAGAGCTTTGTGCCCCTCATGGGGAGGACATCGACAGCATCACGGACTGCATCACTGATTACATCAATTTCTGCGTGGAAAACACTGTGCCCACCAGGAGGGTACGGTGTTTTTCAAACAACAAACCCTGGATCAACTCTGAAATAAAGGCTCTCCTGAAGGAGAAGAAGAGAGCCTTTAGATCAGGAAATAAGGAGGAGCTGAGAGCCGTGCAGAAGGATCTGAGAAGGAAAATCAGGGATGGAAAAAACATCTACAGGAAGAAGATGGAGGACCAGCTACAGCAGAGCAACATCAGTGGGGTTTGGAGGAGTTTGAACTCAATTTCAGGCCACAAACCAAGCCCTAGGGTTGTGGGAGACTTAGAGTGGGTTAACAACCTGAACCAGTTCTTTAACAGGTTTGACCAGCCACCCACCCCTCCCCCAGCCCAGTCCCCCCTGCTGTCAGCCCCACCATCTTTAATGACTGCCAACCTTTCTTCTTCTTGGGACCTCACACCTCTCAGCTCTCAGCCATCACCCACCCCCTTCACTTCTGAGGACTCCATCTCACAACCCCCATCCCCCACCTCCATCTTGTCCCTCTCAACTCATCATGTGAGGAAGGAGCTACGTAAGATCAAGGTGCGAAAGGCTGCTGGTCCAGACGGCATCAGCTCCAGGCTCCTGAGGTGCTGCGCAGATCACCTGTGTGGCATCATGGGATACATGTTCAACCTGAGCTTGAAGCTGGGGAAAGTACCACAACTGTGGAAGACCTCCTGTGTGGTACCGGTACCAAAGACCAAACATCCAAAGGATCTTAGCAGCTACAGGCCGGTAGCCCTGACATCGCATCTAATGAAGACCCTCGAGAGGCTGGTCCTCAACCATCTACGCCTCATGGTGTCGTCTTCGTTGGACCCGCTGCAGTTCGCCTACCGGCCTGGCATCGGGGTGGATGACGCCATCATCTACCTCCTGCACCGAGCTCTGACCCACCTGGAGAAGCCTGGAAGCACTGTGAGGATCATGTTCTTTGATTTCTCCAGTGCTTTTAACACCATCCAGCCAGGACTTCTGAGAGACAAGCTGGAACTGTCAGGAGTGGACCACCACATCTCCGAGTGGATACTGGACTACCTCACTGACCGCCCACAGTACGTGAGGACACAGGGCTGTGTCTCTGACAGGCTGGTCTGCAGTACGGGGGCCCCACAGGGAACTGTGCTGGCACCGTTCCTCTTCACCCTCTACACTGCAGACTTCTCCATCAACTCCCCACGCTGCCATCTGCAGAAGTTCTCTGACGACTCTGCCATAGTTGGCCTCATCACAGGTGAGGATGACTCAGAGTACAGACAGTGGACTCAGGACTTTGTGGACTGGTGCCAGCGGAACCACCTCCTGATCAACGCCGCTAAAACCAAGGAGCTGGTGGTGGATTTCCGCAGGCGCAGACCCACCACACGGACACCGGTGAACATCCAGGGAGTGGACATTGAGATAGTGGACTCTTATAAGTACCTGGGTGTTCACCTAAACAATAAACTGGACTGGACTCATAACACTGATGCGCTCTACAGGAAGGGTCAGAGCAGACTCTACCTGCTGAGAAGGCTGAGGTCTTTTGGAGTACAGGGGACACTCCTGAAGACCTTCTATGACTCTGTGGTGGCATCAGCCATCTTCTATGCAGCAGTATGTTGGAGCAGCAGCTTGTCTACAGCTGAGAGGAAGAGGATAGACAAGCTCATCAGGAAAGCCAGCTCTGTCCTAGGATGTCCTCTCGACTCAGTGCAGGTGGTGGGAGACAGAAGGACTCTGACCAAAATAACATCACTGATGGACAAGGTCTCCCATCCCATGCATGAAACTGTTGCTGAGCTGGAGAGCTCCTTCAGTGACAGACTGCTGCATCCTAAATGCACAAAGGAGCGTTACCGCAGATCCTTCCTCCCAGCAGCTGTAAGACTTTATAACCATCACTGCTCCCAACAAAAACCACAATAGCCTACACAATGTAGGATAATATATAATATACTGTAAATAGTCCGGCACATCATGCACATTGTATATAGTGTTATTATTATTAGTAGTATTAAGGTTAATATTGTTTGTTGATTTTATATATATTCTTTTCTTAATAGTGTGAATTATTATATCTTTATTTATATTTATAATAACTGCGGCTGCTGTTACACCCAAATTTCCCCTCTGTGGGACAATAAAGGCTGTTTCTTCTTCTTCTTCTTCTTCTACTTTAATTTATTTAAAAAGGGAACATGTACAATATTAACATAAATGTTACCATTTGATGCATTGTACTAGAGTTAGCTTAAAGCTAATTTGCATTTGCAGTCCCTTGGCAGGTTACATACAAAAAATCTCAATAGAAGAATATCCAAAAAAAAAAACACCCACCCGCACACACACTCAGAAAAACATCAGTGTTTACAAGTTGGTGAGTCTTTCAGCAAATATTTCAATGTTTTTAAAACTTTTGATAGAACTATAGTTCTTAATGATGTTGGACAGAGTTTTCCATTGAGTTGTGTCTTTCACAGAAAATACTGATTGTCCCAAAGCAGAATAACAAAAGGGTACAACACAATCTTATTTGAAGATATCCTTGTAGATTTTATGGATTTTCTTGGTCGAAAGTTAATAAAATGAAGTAGTGGAGGAGGGGCCAAACCATTTAAACTCTTAAACGCTAAACACATATTAAAAATTTTTTTTTTTTTTTTTTTTTTTTTTTTTTTTTTTTTTTTTTTTTTTTTTTTTTTTTTTTTTTTTTTTTTTAGCCTGTCATGTCTGGTAGATCTTGCAAGCAGAACTGTGATCTGAATGCGTTGTTGTGCCAAACATATTTGCTATTTCAAGATGAGCTCTATAGGTTCTCAATAGGCTCTTCTTGTTGTTGTTTTAACCCTTTATTTTATTTATCTGAGTTATTTTTCCACATACTATGTAACAGCCAGAGCTGACAGGCTGAAGAAGAGGAAAATAAAGAGAAGAAAAAGGGAGAGAGAAAGGGAGCAAAAAAAAAAAAAGGGGAAAGAGCACAAGTCTATTAATCAGATACTTCATCACTTTAACATATAAAAAAAAATACTATCAATACTTGCAAAAATAAATTTGTGTGTGAAAAACAAAACTAACAAAGCATGTTACGCACACCAACAATTTTGTTGAGTTGTGATTGAGTGGGCGTTTGTGTCTGTGTCATGTTTGTGTCTGTGTCATGGAACGTACTTACCAATGAGGGCAAAACGCTGCAGCTCCACCCATCAGAAGCCAGAGGCAGGTACGGAAAGCCCCCAGAACCCCAGGCCACCAGCAGCCCACCAAGGGCCAGGAAGACCCCCGGCCACTCAGTCCAAAGACAACCGCACACCTACCCCAGCAGACGGGAGAGGGTGGTCTCAGACGGAGCCCCCCCCGTCGAGGAGCGAGGGCTCCAGGGAACCCAAGGCGATGAGAAGCCAGCCCCCCCCAGCGGCCAGCCCCCTGCACTGGCCGGCGGCAGGGCTCCCGGGCCCACGGCACCCAAGGACCGCCCGACCCTCCACAGAGCCCCCCCCCACGCCGAAGAAGCCAACGCAGCCCCGCACCGCACCCCCCTGGGGGGCAGGCCAGTACCCACGCCAGAACACCCAGCCCCACCCAGGAACCCCGAGGCACCCCCATCCCAGGGGGGTAGGGGGGAGGAGGCAACCAGCAAGGAGCGGCCAGGAGGCAAGGCACAAGGCCCAGACCCAGGTCCAGCCATACATACAAACACACCCAGACACCCGTGTACACATTTATACACAGATACTCATACATGCCCATACATACTTACCCACACACAGATATGCCATACATACACATTCACTCACCCACCCATACTCACGGAGACGGTGACAAATACACAAAGACACACATTCATCCATAGCTACCCACCCTCTGAAGGCGGGGCAAGTGGAAACCACCCCAGGGCCAACAGCGACCCCAGGACGCCACCAGCCCGGTCCCCAAGGAACCACCCGCCCCCTACCCCGGGCGAGACGCAAGAAATCGGGGTGTAAGATGGCCCATCCACCCCTCCTCCTCCCCAACTTGTAGGTCTATGTGTTAATGTTTGTGAGTGAATGAGGTGTATAGGGTGCAGTTAAAATTGAGGGGACAGTTATGCCACAAGCGCCAACTGTTGGTCGTCAGCGCTTGCCCACACTGCCCCCCCAAAACCCTCCATGTCTAAAGTGCAAATAAAATTTGGAGACAGACAGTGACGAGGATCCGAGTGGGGCCACCTCAGCGGCCCATCTCATCAACCTCTGAGTAACATGCCTGCCCCAAAGGTCCTATGTGTATCAGGGTGTAAGTGTGTATGTGTTGTGAGTTATAATGACTAAAGTGCAATTAAAACGGAGAGGCAAGTGGTGGTGCAGCTCTCCACGTGGCCTCTCCATCCTACATCTGTGAGTGATGTGTATTCTGTGTGTGTGTGTGTGTGTGTTTGTGTATGGGGAGGGGGAGGGGGGGGGGGCATATGACCAGGAAAAATCCTGGAAGAAGATAGCCAGCTGGCTGCTGGCTCAATAGGCACCCCGACCTCCCCCACCCCAGCACAGGGCAGGGGGAGGTGAGCCCGGGGCCGCGGTGACAGCATCCCGGAGCACTGCAGCACCCGAGGTTGGCGCCCTCGCCCCCACCGCAGAGGGCGGCCCGCTCCTCCTAGATGCCCATTCACTCAACAATAGACACAAACAGGCGACAGGACATACTGGCCTGGGCATGGAAATGCAGTGCCCAGTCCCCCCAACCACCCCACCGCGGCCCCATCCCCCACCCCACCCCCCTGCAATGCAGGCACCCCAGGGCCCCAAAAGCGTAGACCGGACATCCCGACGTCAGGCCAACCCACCCCACCCGGCGGCGCGGCCGGGACAGCAGAGGCCCCCCCCGCGCCAGGGGGGGCCCACCGGGAGCCGGCGCGGCCCCAGCGCCGGGGCCCCAGACCCCAGCCCCCAAGCCATACAGGGAAGACCAGCCAACCGACCGAGGGCCGGCACCACCCCCCCAAGCACCCCGCCCACACCCCAGGACCGAAGGCAGCACCATCCAAGCCCCCACCACCATCAACCAGGACAGGCACACAGACATCACCAGAAGGTCGCCCCAGGACCCCAGCCCCAGGAGGCTACCAGCTACCCAGGCCCCCGGAGTCCCCCCCCACCCCCCCACAAAGCACATCAGGAGCAGAGCCCGCAGCCCACCACCCCCACTAAGTAATGGAGCTGAGCAGTGGGAACCAAAGAGAGTCAAATTCCTCCAATTTGTTTTTAGAAGAAGCAGACATTCTCTCTAAACTAACATGATCTACTAATAAATTTCTGTACTGAGTAATACATAGTTTATTTTTTGTCTTCCAGTTCATGAGGATCATCTTCTTAGCGATGCACAAGGCAGTAAGAACTATGTGTGATATATTTAACTCCATAATTAATTCACTGACATCACCTAAGATGCATAGTCTGGGGGAAGTTGGGATATGACAGCTAAACCATGTGGATAGATCTTCACAAATCCTCTGCCAAAATCTCTGAACTGGTACACAAGACCACAGAGCGTGTAGATGATTATCCTCTGAATTGCTTGTACAGTGGGTGCATATGTTTGAGTGTGTAAGGCCCATTTGGAACATCCTTTGTCCAGTGTAGTATGTTCTATGGAGAATCTTATATTGTACAAGTTGTATTTGGGGTCTTTTAGTCATTTTGAAGATATTTAAACATATTTCTGTCCATAAATTTTGATCCAGGTTGACAGAAAGATCACGCTCCCATTTTGTAATTGGGAGGGAAACTGAATCATCAGTTTTTATTAATAATTTATATAATTTTGATAACAATTTTGGGGTACAGAGGTTAAGAAATTCTGTTACCCAAGTAGGCATTTCTAGATTCAATTGATTAAGGTTAAATCTTCCCTGTAGGACGGACTTAACTTGTTGATATTCCAGAAATCTACCGTTGCCAATTCTATATTTTGATATAAGTTCTTGGAACGTGATAAAATTTCCATCTTGGATAATATGTTCTAAGTTATTTATACCCTTATCACGCCATAACGGAAAATTCAGCATTTTCTTTTTCTGACAAATATCTGGATTGTTCCAAATGGGTGTTAGTTTACAGGGGATGAGTGAAGACTTAGTTATTTTTAAAAATTCCCACCAGGCTGTCAGAGAGGTATTTATACTAAGGACTTTATAGCAGTTATGATGTTTAATACTGGAACTAATGAAAGGTAAATCTGAGATTTTATTTTTCCACAAAACGCCTGTTCTAGATCCAGCCATGGGTTGTCTAATGAGTTGAATTTGATCCACTTTGAAATATACTGCAATCTACTGCTTAAGAAATAGTAATAAAAGTTTGGTAATTCTAGACCTCCACTGTGTTTTGGCTTTTGTAAAGTTTTTAAGCTTATTCTTGACGGTTTGTTTTTCCATAAAAATTTTGAGATGTTTGAATCTAGTGACTTGAACCAAGGAATAGAAGGTTTATTAGGGATCAATGAAAATAGATAATTAATTTTTGGTAAAACCATCATTTTAATGGCAGCAACTCTCCCCATAAGTGATATAGGTAAACTGTTCCAACGTGTGAGATCATCCTCTATTGTTTTTAATAAGGGGATATGATTTAATCGTACCAAGTCTGAGAGCCTGGCGGAAAAATTTATGCCTAAATATCTAATATTTCCTGACTTTAGTGGGGTCCTAGAGGTTCTCTGGAAATTACAATTCAGAGGCAAAACTGTTGATTTACTCCAATTGATAGAGTAATCAGATATAGATGAGAACTTATCTATCAGTGTGATAGTCTTCAAAAGAGAGCCTTGTGAATTCCCAAGGAAAAGTAATACATCATCAGCATAAAGGCTAAGTTTATGGTCCATATTTTCAGTTTGAATCCCTTTAATATTTGCATTTTGACGGATTGCTGCTGCTAGCGGCTCAATGAAAATTACAAAAAGAGAGGGAGAGAGTGGGCAGCCCTGCCTAGTGCCCCTCTGCAGACTGAAACTTTGTGAAATGAGATCATTTGTCCTAACTCGCGCATTCGGAGAGCTGTGTAGTGTTCTGATCCAGTTTATAAAGGATGAACCGAATCCAAATTTTTGCAGAACTGCTAGTAAGAATTTCCAATTTACCCGATCAAATGCTTTCTCTGCATCTAAAGACACGATTGTCGTCTCTAATTTGTTAATAGAACAATAGTCTATTATATTTATCAGTCGACGTGTATTATTGGCTGAGTGCCGACCCTTGATAAAGCCTGTTTGATCTGGATGTACAATAAATGGAGTAATACTTTCTAATCTTTTGGCAAGGGCTTTGCAAATTATTTTAAGATCTACATTAATGAGAGAGATTGGCCTGTAGCTGGATGGGAGTGTGGGGTCTTTGCCTGGTTTAAGAAGCAGGCTAATGTTAGCAGAGTTTAAGGTTGGAGATAAGATGTGGTCATTCTGAATCTGAGTTACCATTCTGAAAAAAATGGGAGCTAGCTCAGACCAAAATTCTTTATAAAACTCGGCTGGAAAACCATCTGGGCCTGGGGCTTTATTATTTGGGAGATGCTGTAGGGCTTCACTAAGTTCAGACAATGAAAGAGGTAAATCCAGAGCTGCAGCCTGGCTGTCATTTAGTTTTGGTAGATTTATATTATTAAGAAATTCTTCAATTTCAGTATCAGATGGGTTAATCTGTGGTGAATATAAGGCTTCATAGAAGTCTCTGAAAGAGTTATTTATTTGTTGTGGGTCATGAGTAATAATACCAGTCGAGTCTTTAATAGAAAAAATAGCTGTTTTTTCTTTATTCAGTTTTAATTGCTTGGCCAGGAATTTTCCAGATTTATTTCCATGCTCAAAGTTTTCCAAACGCAGCCTCTGCAACATAAATTGTGTCCTTTTATCAATTATTTCATTTAGCTCCAGTTTCAGTTTCCTCAGGCTGATAATTGTATGTTCTTGTGGTGAAGCGGCATAAGCAGTTTCTAAAGATTTAATTTTTTGTTCTAATTCTAACACAAGTGCTTTTTCTTTATTTTTCCTATGCGAGCAGTAAGATATTATTTTGCCCCGCATTACTGCCTTTCCTGCTTCCCAAAGAACACATGGTGATATTCCTGGAATATCATTATATTCTAAGTATGCTGACCATTCCTTTTTGAAATAATTAATAAAATCTTCTTCTTTAAGTAATGATGTATTAAATCTCCAGTTCCTGATTGGTGGTGTGACTCTTTTCTGTGTCAGAGACATAGACACCGGTGCATGATCGCTAATAGTGATAGGGTGAATCTGAGTGTCTGTGATATCCATCATTATGGAGCTGCTAACTAAAAAGTAATCTAAGCGGGAATGAGATTTGTGTACTTGTGAGAAATAACTATAATCTCTCAAAGTAGGGTGATGTGAACGCCAAGCATCGCAAAGTCCAAAATCCTTCATGTACTGTTTAAGAATGTCTGCAGACTGCCAGTTCCTCTGACTCGCTGCTGTACTGAGCCTGTCAATATCTGCATTAAGTACCAGGTTGAAGTCTCCTCCTATTACAAGTGTGGTGTCAGAGTGATCTGAGAGTGAAGTGAACAAAGCATGAAAGAAGGAGGGGTCATCAACATTTGGTCCATATATACTAGCAATACATAAATCTGTATTCTGTATAGATAAATTAAGTATTATAAATCTACCTTCAGGGTCTATTGTACTGTTGCTAATGTTAAAGTTTATCTTCTTGTTAATCAATATAGCTACACCTCTTTGTTTGGAGTTATAGCAGGCTGAGTACGTGTGAGGGAACTGTGGAGAGGAAAGAGTGAGCACAGATGTTTTGGACACATGTGTCTCCTGTAGAAAAACAACATCTGCTTTTAAGTCTTTTAACCGATTAAAAATTTTTAGTCTCTTTTCCCTCGAACCAGCCCCGTGCACATTCCATGAGACAAATCTGAGTGTGCTCATATTTAAACTAACTGATGGACTGTTGTGTGCTCACTAAGGATGTGTGTGTGTGTGTACATATGTTCTGTATGTTGGCGTGTGCCCTTTATATTGATGTGTGCGTGTGTATGTGCGCTGTATGTTGGTGTGTGTGCATCTGCGCTGTATGTTAGTGTAGTAAACTGTAGCATTGTAAGTGACGTAAACATATTGCTGAGTGCAGAAAGAAAAAAGACGTGTAAAAAGTGAACTAAGTGACATAAGAATGAAATTAGATGAGGGGAAAACAAAACAGAACAAACAACCAAACAAACGATCACGGTACTATGCTGACTCGTCGGCGTTAATGGTACTACTTAGACAGATTTAGACTATTTAATGGTACTGTTTAGATAGTTGAAAAAAAAACTCAGAAAAGAACGTTAATATGGACACAGATCACCTGATCGATCAGCTGAGCCATGGCGTGGTGTTTTTGTCTCGGTAAAGCTGTCCGTTTACATACAGTTTGTCCACGGCGATGACAGCCCGGGAGCCTTCCTGCATGAGCTTCTTCCGGATGGGGAATAGGGCCTTGCGTCGCTCCAGAATCTCCTTTGGAAACTGGTCGTTGACGCTGAAGTCCGTCCCTCTCAGCTCCCGGCCGCGGCTCTTCACCAGCTCTTTTTCTTTGAAGTGTTCGAATTTGGCCACGATCGGTCTGGGTCTGCGTGCTCCGGGTCGCTTCCCTCCCAGGCGGTGGACTCTATGGAAGGCGATGGTCTTCACGGCGTCCTCCGGGAGCTTCAGGTGAGTTTGGATAAATTCCTTCACTGTAGCCTCCGGGTCCTCCTCTGCCTTCTCCGGGATACCTGAAAACACAAGATTTTCTCTCATGCTGCGGGCCTGAAGCTCGATAATCGATTCTTTAATTTTCTTATTTTCTTCTGAGAGCCGGGTCGTGTCCTCGGTGAGGGAATTCACCGACTCTCTGAGGACAGCGTTTTCAGCAGCCAGTGTTTCCACCTGATGCTGGCTGAACTCGACTGACTCCCGCAGGGCCTGAAACTCCTTGTGAAGGATTTCAACCAGGGCCAAGCGGGCGTCAAAGCTGGACAATTTGTTATTAATGGACTCCAGAATGTCCACAATATTGGTGGTGGGTGGCGAAGTTGCCTCTGGGGAATCTTCTGGGCGGCTTCTTTTTGTGGACGGCGTTGCTTTGCTGGTGGAGGGAGTCGGCGTCTTGTCTGTTTTCCCCATGACGACTCGCTCAAAACACCCGTCGATGTACCGCAGCAAACTATCCAGGTCCTCTCCACCGTCCTCCAGATTGTTGAAAATAATTTAAGTTAGGCTAAGAAACTACCTATATTTTTTTAGTTTTAAGCCTGTCTAGTTATAAATTGGCGAGAAAAAAAAAGGCTAATCACGCAAATGTTTGCTGATAGAGTCACGCCGCCATTAACGATACTGCCGAGATTCACAAAGTCTCGCGTGACTACAGCATAGTCTCCTGACTACAGCAGATTTAAAATTTTTTTTTAAATTTTCAAATGTCATTAAATGATGCCTCTCCAAAACCTTACAGTGATGATATTGCGTAGATTTTTTGTCCATTGTTTTTAGAGTTTGTTAATAGAGAGACTCGAGTGGTTTAATAACTGTTTCCCCAGCCCGTCCCCAACATATTATAAAATATGACATATGGGAAAGGATCATGGTATGTATGAAGGTCTTGGCAGCATCCATTGAAAGGCAGCCTGTAATGTGCCTGAAATTTATGAGATTGTATTTAATGGTCTTAGTCAGTTTCTTTACATGAGTACAAAAGATTGAAATTGCAAGTGAGTTTAAATATCTTGGTATGATTCTTGATTCAAGTCATACCAAGATTTTTAAACTCACTTGCAATTTCAATCTTTTATACTTAATAAAAATGTCTCCTCTGACTGTTTTGTTTTAGAAAAGAACATATCTTTAGTTTTACTTATACTAAGAGTGAGACAGGACTGATCAAGCCACTCCATGATTCTTCCCATTACATTTGTTAATTTCTTCACTGAGAACGCTGTGGGTTTTGCATATGCATATATAACAGCATCATCAGCATACATTTGCATATTAATGCTGTGACACACTTGTGGAAGGTCATTAATATAGAGCAGGGGTCTCAAACTCCCGGCCCCCACCCCCCCTGGTTCCAGCCCACGAATTGATGTCAGAGTATAATATAATTTGGCCCTTTAAGTTAGTTTTTTAAAATTTTGCTTTCCCCTCCAGTTAAGAAAACCATTTGTTGTGTAATTTAAATCAGATATCCCCAGGTACCATCCGTGGGTCATTTGGTACTGGGTTTTATTTGTTATGAGTGTGGTTGACGTTTTATTTTGAAAAAAGAGTGGCTTCATTAGATCAGTCTATGATTCACTCTTAACACGTCACGATGTTTGTCTCGGTCACGTTATATGTTACTACTAAAATTAAAGTCATAGTCTTCACTGGTTCCCTACCTGTTGAAATGCTGTTACACAATGCACACATAAATTCGGTGTATTTTTCAGACTCGCCTGTTCTTAATGCAGCTGTTCACACCGACCGCGTCATTTCGCAGGATGAATGTGAGCATTTATTTTTTCAGGATCAAGTTTCATTTTGTTGACTTTGGCAAGCAAACAAACATCTGACCAAACAAAGTGCTGCATTTAGCAACATGTGAGCTTATAATGCAAAACGCGCATTGATACACTGAATAAACAGTGATGTGGGAGCAGTAAAATAATACAGTGTTACCTCAGACACACAGCTAGACGCTGGCTCCAGGTCAGTCGGCTCTCTGAAATAATTTCTGTGCCTCAGATTCGATCCCAGCTCTCCCATCAAGAGCTCAAACTGCCCCCTGACATCATGGAGTATCACAGGCATCAGCTCTGAGATCAAACCATGGACCTCTCCCTGCTGCTGCCTTCTTATGAGTTGGATGAACCCAGAATCTCAGTTTCTTCATCTTCTTGTTTAGAAACATCAGGACCTCATTACATCATCACTTGATGTCCACGCAGTGTGCGGGTGTGTAACAGTCTTAACGAACTAGGTTGGTTGACCTACGTAATGCTCGGATAAAACGCTTTGAGTGTTCAACTGGAGTAGAAAACAGCTGTATAAGAGCGAGTCCATTTATCATTTATATTTCACAACACCAGGGATGTATTGTATTTATCCACCGAAAAGAAGAATTTATTTGACTACATTGCTGTGCTGACAAACACTGCGTTTTACACAAATACTGCATGAATCCACTCTTTCAGTTTTCTGACTACTTTTTACCTTTACTCCCTACATTTTTAGACAAATATCTGCACTTTTGACTTCTTACATTTTCAAACAGACTCGTTATTTTAGGTTTAACACGTCTGAGAGAAGTTTGCATTTCCGGTCACCGCGCCATCAAACATCAAACCAATCTGAGCCTCAATAGCAGAACAATAACCAACCCAGTCTGCCCTGAGACCAGATTGCAATAACACACATGCGCGTAATTTGTGGGGGGGATAGGGGGTTTATGACCCCCCGAGTAATCTGATCCAATCACTATAACCCCCCCAATAAAGTCACATCATTTCGATTTAGAAAAAACATCTTACATGAATAACATGTTAATTTTCTTTATTCATTATTAATTTTGGGTCAAATACTAGCATGTTTAATCATTTGGTAATGTAACCCCCCGTCTCCCCACAAAAACTTGGTATCACTCAAACTGCTTTCTCTCAGACACACCATGAATACCAGTTCAGGTATTTTAGCTCCGTTAGACCTGCTGCTCCTAATCTGACAATGAGTCAAAAGAAAAAGATGAAAGTGGTTATTTGCGCACACGCAGCTCAGTACAATACCTGTAATATGTAATAAACTAAACTCATTAAACAAGTGTATAGTTTACACACAGAATACACACATAACATTTTATGTATTTAGTTAATAATAACTAATATTAGTACTGGTAACAGGACTGAAGATGAGAGTCCCAGAAGGTCCAGGATGAGACTCGTTATATTTTAAACACATCAAGTTCAAACCTTTTTCTCTACAGAACGTGTTTAATAGTAAAGATTGCATTAAACTCTCACATGCTCAGTGGAGAACAGACTGCTGTAAAATATTGTATTTATTATATTTGGCCAAATGAAAACAGTTTCTTTAAAAGTTAAATGAGGGGCTGCAAAATTGGTAGTAAAACAAAACAGGTTCATCAAAGATATTTGTTACTGTTGGAAGAAATGTGAAAAATGTAAGCCTTTTCTTAATTGTTGAAGGTGTAAATACAAATAAAGTTAAATAAATACATAGTAAAAGCATTACAATGTATTTCTAATACATTTCTAATTAACCCAAAATCTCCTGAACCCTGAGCCTGGTTCTGCTGGAGGTTTCTTCCTGTTAAAGGGAGTTTTTCCTTCCCACTGTCACCAAGTGCTGCTCATAGGGGGTCGTTCTGACTGTTGGGTTTTCTCTGTATTATTGTAGGGTCTTTACCCACAATACAAAGCACCTTAAGGTGACTGTTTGTTGTGATTTGGTGTTATATAAATAAAATTGAATTGAACTGAATTGACATAATGAAGCATTTTATTGTGTTAAACCTGCAGTTTCAGGGATGCACCGCGTGATCACGCTCGTGTGTGACGCAGTGAAAGCTTTTACAGTAAAGTTGCACCTGTGAGAGGCGCAGATGCAAAAAGTGAATTAATGTCACACAGCAGATCTGCACGGCTGCGTTTGCAGCTGCACTTTTTGCTTATCAGTGTTTACCTGAAAATTTTCATCAGCTTGAAATATTCTCATTTTCTCTGATGTCATTTTTAAAGAAAAACATCATTTTATATTTGGTTTACTGTGTTTAAGAAAACGTTTTCTGGCCATTCAGACTGATGTTGTAATTTTCAGGTTCAGATCAGTAAAGGTTAATCTTGTGAGTGAGTCTAAAGCACTTTATTGTTGTGAGCAGTGAAGCATCATCGTGCTGTCGCATCACAAAAGAATATTTTCTTTAAAACATTCAGGCGGACGCTGTGAGTCAGAGCAAACATACTTGTTGAGGATTCGACCTCTGTTGCTGGGTACCAGATTAACTGACCACTGCAGGGCTCTGGTCAGAGAGCACAGACTCATCAAAGGGATTTAAACATTTAATGACGAACTGAAGCAGCCTTGATACATGGCAGTTTCTGTAGATACATAACATAAAGAAAGATGCACAGTCATATGAGCAGGCAATCATCTGCATACACCCATTCAACATATAGACTGAAAGCTAGCAGTCACACAATAATGCTAATTTTTTTTTTTTTTTTTTTTTTTTTTAGCCTGTCATGTCTGGTAGATCTTGCAAGCAGAACTGTGATCTGAATGCGTTGTTGTGCCAAACATATTTGCTATTTCAAGATGAGCTCTATAGGTTCTCAATAGGCTCTTCTTGTTGTTGTTTTAACCCTTTATTTTATTTATCTGAGTTATTTTTCCACATACTATGTAACAGCCAGAGCTGACAGGCTGAAGAAGAGGAAAATAAAGAGAAGAAAAAGGGAGAGAGAAAGGGAGCAAAAAAAAAAAAAAAAAAAAAAAAAGGGGAAAGAGCACAAGTCTATTAATCAGATACTTCATCACTTTAACATATAAAAAAATACTATCAATACTTGCAAAAATAAATTTGTGTGTGAAAAACAAAACTAACAAAGCATGTTACGCACACCAACAATTTTGTTGAGTTGTGATTGAGTGGGCGTTTGTGTCTGTGTCATGTTTGTGTCTGTGTCATGGAACGTACTTACCAATGAGGGCAAAACGCTGCAGCTCCACCCATCACACAATAATGCTAATTAGCGTAATGCTAACGCTCGATTATGCTAACTCGCGATTATGCTAACGCTACAAATCGGACATTCTATAGAGCTCAACAACACACTTGGAGCGATCTAACAGGATCTAACATTGTCAGAAGTGATAACCAACTTAAACATATCATCATGCTTTCTCATAAACACAACTTACATCGTCAGTGACTGCTGTACTGCTGCTAGTATGACAAGCGAAGCTGAACACACACCGGAAAACAGGAAATGAACTAGGCACTTTCAAAATAAACGGGTGTTTCAGAATAAAGGTCTAACTGTATGAACGTCTCTACTTGAAGAATTCTTAACAGCCGCCCCCACATTTGCCTTGTAAATGTGTAAGACAGAAATTCTTCAAGTGTCTTTATTGTCTTCCTGAAGGACAGGAAGTTCTACAAGCCGAGCAACTGGTCGTGTGTAGACTCTGTCTTTGACCTTGACTTCTGCCGTTCTAATACACCCATCCTGGCTAGCAATGGTCTTGATGACTCGCCCGATGTGCCATTGAGCTCTTGGCAGTGATGGGTCTACGATCAGGACAATGGAGTCCACAGCAATGCTCTTTGTTGACCTTTGCCACTTGTACCGGGTTTGGAGATTTGGCAAGTAGTTCCTTGTGAACTGGAGCCAAAACTGATCGACTAATGTCTGACAATAGCGCCATCTACGTCTCCCCATGCCTGCTGGAGCATAGACTACTTGAGGCAAAGCAGCGTCACGCCGCCCCATAAGGAGGATGTTTGGAGTGATGGGGTCTGGATCGGCCACATCAGCTGACACGTAGCCTAGCGGTTTCGAGTTCAGGATCCCTTCCACTTCTACCAGAGTTGTGTACAGGACATCTTCTGGAATGGACTGGCTACCTACTGAGACTTGAAGGCCTGCTTTGATCGACCGCACCTCTCTCTCCCATGCCCCACCAAAATGGGGAGAATTTGGTGGATTGAACTTGAAATCAATCTGGTATTCTGCCAGCTGTTCCTTTACTTGAGGTTCCATGGCTGCAAAGGCTTCTCGGAGTTCTCGCTCGGCACCACGAAAGTTGGTACCACAGTCTGATAACATCTCCCTTGGCCGACCACGCCGGGCGATGAAACGACGTAGTGCAAGGAGGAAGGCATCCACATCCATGGATGTCAGGAGCTCTATGTGTACTGCCCGCGTTGTTAGGCACTTGAAGATCACACCCCATCGCTTTTCTGTTCTCCTACCTATCTTCACTAGGTAAGGCCCGAAGCAGTCAACTCCTGTTGAGTAGAATGGTGGACAGAGTAGTCTGAGGCGTTGTGGGGGCAGGTCTGACATCTGTGGTACCTTTGGCTGAGCTCTCCAGCGTTGGCAGGTTGGGCAGTTGAGTTGATGGTGTCGGATGGCTTGTCGTCCCCGCAAGATCCAATACTGTCGCCGCAATTCAGCATAGACTCGTTCTGTGCCTGGGTGCAGCAAGCGTTCATCCATGTCTTTGATCAGAAGTTTCACTGCAGGATGCTTTGGATCCAGCACAATGGGGTGGACCTCTCCAATGCTTGGGTTCTGTAGTCTCCGTAACCTTCCCCCTACACGTATGAGACCGGTTTCAGCGTCCCATTCTGGGGCGAGGGTGAGCAGACGACTGTGATTTGTCACAGGTTTCTGTGCTTTAAGGGCAGCAACTTCTTCTGGGAAGCTATGAACTTGACACCCTCTCAGCAGCAAGATTTCGGCATCCCTGTGGCTGAAGAGCTGACTGTGTTCTGGGCTTGTGGCCGCCCCGTGACCTTGTCGTGTGGCCTCTATTAGTTCCTTCCATGAATTGTACTGCGTTGCCTCAGGAATGACATCATCGGTGTCCACTGCTGTATAGCAGCAAAAGGTGATACTTTTCAGTTCTGACGAGCTTGCTGTCATAGTGTGCTCGGGCTTTTTCGGCCAATGTTCGGGGCTTCGTTTGAGGAGTGGGGGCCCTTGGCTCCAGCGACCAGGTCCTGCTAGGTCTAACAATGACATTCCCCTCGTTATGTCATCAGCCGGGTTGTTTGGACTGTCGATGTACCACCAAGCTTGTCGGTCAGTCAGTTCTTGTATCTCTGATACATGTGTCCCGACAAACACTTTATATCGACAGGAATCTGATTGGAGCCACTCCAAAACTGTGGTGGAGTCAGACCACAGAACTGTTCGTCGGATAGGGAGTGTCATCTCGGTCTCTAGGAGTTTGGCAAGTTGAGCCCCAGCTAGTGCCGCGCAGAGTTCTAAGCGGGGTATAGACTGTTGTCTTTTGGGAGCTACTCTTGACCTAGCCATCACAAAGGAGGTGTAGATGGCGTCTCTTGTATGGACTGTCAGGTAGGCCACTGCTCCATAGGCTCGCTCCGAAGCATCGCAGAAGATGTGAAGATCAAACTTGACATCTTGACCTTCCACAGGGTTTGGTGAATAACAACGAGGAATAGATACCTTGTTAAGGTGTTTCAGTTCACTCTCCCAGGCTTCCCAGGATTCTCGGAGGGCAGGCGGTAAATCTGGATCATCCCAGCCTCTTTTCTTGGACCAGAACTGCTGGATTAGCACCTTGGTGCGGGTTGTGAATGGTACCATGAATCCTAAAGGGTCATACTGGCTAGCCAGTACTTGGTAGGCTGTCCTCATGGTCAGTGTGGAGTGTTCAATAATTCGATACCGATAGCCCAGGGTATCAGCTGCACAGTTCCATCGCAGGCCTAAGGTGGGTTCAAGTGGATCAGTACGGCTCTGGCTCAGCCACTGGTCTGTGGCTAAAGATCTTGTATCAGTGGGAAGATGAGCTATCACTGGTTGATTACTGGCCCACTGCCTGAGATCGAACCCTCCCTCCGCCAGTAGAGTGCGCAGCTGGTCAACTCTTTCTTTGGCTGCAGATCCGGTTGGAAAACTTTCAAGGCAGTTATCGACATAGAAGCTCCGCAGAACAGACTGTAGCACTTCCGGATGGCTTTCTTCATAGTTGCGAGCATGGTGCTGCAGTGCAAAGATGGCACAGCATGGGCTGCTTGTTGTGCCAAATGGCAACACCTGCCATTCATACACATCTGGGGTGTTCTCACAGTGCATGTTTCTCCAGATGAACCGCAGGAGTGGTCTGTCCTCGGGTAGAAGGCGGATTTGATGAAACATCGCACGGATGTCACCACTTACTGCTACTTGGTGTTGCCTGAATCGGATGAGGACACCCACCAGCGATGGACCTAGCATTGGCCCAGGTAGGAGTTGCTCATTCAGGGAGACATCTTGATGCCGAAAAGAGCAATCAAAAACCAGACGTGGTTTGTTGTTGTGACATACAAGATGGTGAGGGAGATACCAGGCTTCTGCTGACTGCTCCGCTTCACTGGGCTGAAGTTTCTTAACATAGCCCGTCTTTATGAGTTTGTCTATCTCAACTGAGTAGATTGCTGCGCTTTCGGGTTCTCTCTTGAGCCGTTTCTCTGCGTTCCTCAGGTGGGCCATGACTGAGTGGATCGAGCTGTTAAGCTTGGGTGCTCCTGGTTTTCTAAGGAGGGGGATTGCATACCGGTGGACACCTTCAACTTCCAGGCGCACTGTTTTTGTTTCTAGGAGGTTGATAGCATCTTGGTCCTCACGAGAGCGCACAACCAGTTTGTCATTTCGGAAAGGCAAAACGTCGAGTTGCCATAATCTTTCAACATTCCAGAACAGTTGCTCGTCTGGATTAGCAACTGAGGTGAAAAGGCACTGCTGCGCCGAGGGCTGCCCTGGCAAACACCTTTCTGCACCTTGTAGGGCCCATCCGAGGGCTGTGTGGATGGCTATGGGTCCGCCATTAAATCCTCTGCGGGTTGGCTTAGTGGCGGTAATGAGATGCGCATGGTCTGAGCCGAGCAACACCAGTGGCCGTGCTTTGTCGAATGATGTTAGCGGTATTCCTCGCAAGTGGGAGTGTCGTCTTTGCAACATCTGCACGGGGTAGGTCTGCTCCACCAGATCTAGACCTGCTGCTGTAAATGCTCCCTGTATCTTGTACCGCTTCCGTGGGTTTTCTTTGGGGGAGATCTCGAAGTTAACCTTTGACCCTTGCAGGTGCGTGACGTCCGTCCGTACAGTGCGTAGGGCAAGAGTCTCAGACTCCCCGTTCAGCTGGAGCTGTTGAACTGCTAGCGGCAAGATCATTGTCTGTTGGGCTCCATCATCTAAGACAGCAAAGGTCTCTAGTGAATTGGAATTGTTGTGCAACAAGACCGGAACCACCTTCAGGAGTACTTTACTGGACGCTATACTCGGTGTCTAGTATACGCGACTCTCTAAGGCTCTTGACTCTTGGTTGTTGGAACGGCGCTGGGCAACATTGTGGAGCACTTGGAGGTGGATGTCACCGCAATCGCTGCAGGGTTTCTTGAGGGTGCAGCACTCAGGTGTATGGTTACGCGTACATTTCCAGCAGCGCTTGGTCTCTGTTAGCCATCTGTCCAGTTTTACAGCTGATTGCTCTTTGATGCTGGGACAGCGACTGATGTAATGCTCTTTACTGTCACAGAAGATGCAATGTACTTTAAACATCTTCCCTTTGCCAGGTGGCATGAAGGTGCTTAGTTGACTGGGTTCTGCACTATGGTAGACTGCTACACTCCGACCTTTGCCCCTAAATGGGATTTGCTCCTTCCCACTACTAGCAGGTTTCTCTGATTGATAGCGTTGTGCTAATCTGTTTGACATGCGTTGCTGTTGAGCTTTACTTTGTAGCCAGCTATTCAGGTCTTGCAGGTTGTAAGGGTTGAGGCTTGTGGTGTTAAGCTTCCCATGTAGCTGGAGGTATTCAATGAACCCATCCCTGTGATATTTGGGCAGCTTACTGAGTAGGCGGTCAACATGGGAGCAGCAGTTGAGTTCCATTCCCCGAGGTCCCTCTAAGGAAAGCAGCATGCTCACTAAGAGATGGACTCTGAGAGCGAAGTTCTGGAAGGTGTGTGCATCTCCAGACTTTACATCAGGGATTGTCAGAATAGCTGCTATTTCGCTCTGTGCTAGCTGGTGTGGCTGGCCGTACTGAAGTTGTAATGCTTGCATGGTTGCTGTGTATGGGAATGGCTCATGCCGACATGCCTGGCCAATCATCTGTGCTTCAGGAAGTTTTAGGTGTTCGAGCAGCACATGGTATTTGTATTTCTCAGTCAGTTCAGAATGGGGTTCGAGTAGGTTGTCTAAAGCTAACTTTAGGTTAGCAAACTCCCTTTCACTATCTGCCGTGAAGTCTGGGATTTTAGGTTTAGGCACACCATATATGGAGCGAGGCTGCGGACCAAAGTTGTAAGGATTCATAGTTTGGCCTGTAGGAATCTGTGACTGAGCAGCTGGGAAGCTGTTACTCACCGCTGGGAAAGGTGGCAGAGCCTGGTGTGGAACTGTTGGTGGTTGCACAGGAGCGTAGTGGTGCGAACTGTAGGTTGAGAGATCCTGAGGTAAGGTGTAGTTTGGGCCCATTTGTGATCCATGATAATCCGCTGTGGGCTTATAGGGCACACCTGTGGTCGTCAATAGCTGCTGTACCTGGGGCTGGTGCCTGGAGATAAACACCTCTTCACCGGAATACAGGCCTGTCACTTGGGACGGTGAGGGAACTGTTGTTATGGGATGCTGGTGAGTTGGAGTTGGTGTCACCATACCGGATGAGATGTCTGAATAGGGGGAGTTGGAATGTCTTATGGGTTCCGGACATACCGGTGTGAATGCAGAGTTAGCCCTTTCACTGCCAGCTGCAAAGGTGTGGTCTCTCGGCCCCACCTCTCCTTCCAATGTTGGAATCACACTCGTTGGTGTATGTCTTTCAGTGCGAGGCTCTCTATCGCATACCTGCTTCTCTGTGGATGGGGAGCAGTTTGTAGAGTCGACACAGGTAGGGGGGCAAAGTGGTGCCTGTGTTTGTGTGTGAGTGGGTGTGGTATCTTTCACACGGTGACACTCTTCATTCTCCTCTTCTTCCTGCAGGAATGATGTAATATGCTCTAACAGTTCTTGACGACGACGTTGTCTGCATTCATATTGGCGCAGTTTGTTGGTGACTTGAGCTATTTCTGCTCTTTCTTCCTCCTCACTCCTAGATATAGAGTCAATGAGTTGTTTGAGTGACACTGTGCTCAGTGGGTCACCTGTACTTGACCTGCGTGAGGTTACTTTGGTGCCTAGAAGAAACGCGGCATCTGCCTGTCCGCTGTTCACAATGGCTGCTGCTCCTCTCTGCTCCTCGTACCCTCCTTCATTGGGGTGGGAGGAAAAGGCAGGCTTATGTGGATTGTAGGCAAGGCTGTATTCTTCTAGGTGCTTGGGCGTGCGGTGCTGTCTCACATGTCGCTCCATCACATCTGTGTGAGGGAGGGATGCTGAATGTTCCTCTGATGACATATTCTACAGCAGTCAATTATCCGGCTCGAAGGACCTTTGTTGAGGATTCGACCTCTGTTGCTGGGTACCAGATTAACTGACCACTGCAGGGCTCTGGTCAGAGAGCACAGACTCATCAAAGGGATTTAAACATTTAATGACGAACTGAGGCAGCCTTGATACATGGCAGTTTCTGTAGATACATAACATAAAGAAAGATGCACAGTCATATGAGCAGGCAATCATCTGCATCTAACAGGATCTAACATTGTCAGAAGTGATAACCAACTTAAACATATCATCATGCTTTCTCATAAACACAACTTACATCGTCAGTGACTGCTGTACTGCTGCTAGTATGACAAGCGAAGCTGAACACACACCGGAAAACAGGAAATGAACTAGGCACTTTCAAAATAAACGGGTGTTTCAGAATAAAGGTCTAACTGTATGAACGTCTCTACTTGAAGAATTCTTAACAATACTGACTGTTAATGTAATTGCAAAGTCCCATAAATCATGTGATCAATAACTAATATTGATTAGTGAGAAGCAGATGTGCAGTGAGCTTACCCCCCCATCCTGAATCCACAGCTAGTTATTATTGTGTTCCTCCTGCAGTGTGCACAGGCGCTTTGAATATTTTAATGCTCAAATATCCGTATTGTTAAGTTTCCCAGACGGCGTTCCTGAGCAGGAGCAGAGTTCAGTGTTGGGATGTTGTCCTTGATCCATTTGAAAACATGAATTCAGTTTATTTTTTGCTGATTAAATAACTACATATTTTTTAGTGTTAGACAAGTTTTGCACACATTTCTAAAATATTTGTGTTTTCCTGTTATTAATGGCAGGTGGCCTAATAAACACAGAGCAGCAGCTTCTACTGTGCTCTACTCGTCCCTGAAATAGAAACTGCTGACGGCTCTGAGCTGCAGCTCGAACCGTGACAGAAAAGACAGAACAAAAAACTCGGACTGAACTTTAATATGGACAGAGTGTAAATATTTACAGTTAATGTTTACAAGGGCTGTAAACAAACACACACATACATGCACACACTAATGGGAGGAGCCACGCACATAAACAAACACATGATCATGAGTCTGTGTTGCTGCAAAGAAGATGCGTTAACAGAAAAGCTGCAAAGTTACAGTTTCCATATCACAGTATTCCACATTCTCCGTGTTTGGCTGCTGCTCCTGCAACTCCCATTAATGCTCCCAGAGCTGCTCCCACTGGACCCAACACGCTCCCGACTCCCGCTCCTATCCCCATCGCCCTGATGAACCGGTTCTTCATCTCTGCCCGTCTTCTTGCTTCGTCTTCAGGCATCCCAGGATTTCTTTTGAGAAGCAATGTCTTCCTTTTTACGATGGCTCTCTCGACCTCCATGAACATCTCATTGATGTAGTACGTTCCTCCGTTTCTCTGAACCATGGTGTTGATCTTCTTCAGCAGCACTCTGACCTGAGCGGGATCCTTGCTCCTGTTGTCCAAGACGTGATATCGGTCTCCACACTGACCAATGAAGTCACGCAGGGCTCCATTTCCAGTAATTAAAGTTTCGATGTCGACTCCATCAGCGGTCAGACTGTCTCCGTGGGTGATCAAGGCCATGGTGTAACATGCTGCTTCTTCTCCAAACAGCTTCTGGAGGATTTTCACCGTTTCTTGTTCTTCTTTGGTGAATCTGCCCATCTGGATCACAGCCAGGAACACGTGAGGACCGGGAGCAGTGAAGGAGATGCATCTAACGATCTCTCTCTTCACCTCCTCCTCGGTCAGGGTGGTGTCAAACAGACCCGGAGTATCGACTACAGCCAGCGTCTGACCTCCACACTCTCCCATCTCCTTCTGGCACCTTGCTGTCACAGAAGAAAACGATGACAAAGATTCAAAAGCATTTCTTCCTAAGATGGTGTTTCCTGTTGCACTCTTCCCAACTCCAGTTTTCCCAACAAGCACCATCCTGAGGTGTGGTTCCTCTGCACCTGCCAAAGAACACAAACAGATTACTGTGGGACTCGTCTCATAGAGCAGTTACATTGACAGAATCAGGAGTCTGATGATGGAGGACATCAAGCCGTACTTCAGGAGTAAGCGAGACATCGGCTCACTTATCCACCTCACCAGGATCTACAGAGAGGACATCGGGATGTCATTCCGACTGGGAAGTGTGGCCGGATGGTTGTAAAGGGAAGGAAGGGGATCTAGACTGCAGGCAGAATAGTGGGCGTTGAGGACAGCTAAGTGCCTGCATATCCCACATGCTAGAGGAACCATGATGAAGATGCACAGCCTAAACCGCAGATCCAGGAGCGTACCAGAGGACACAGGAGCTCAAAGCTGTCTGCAGCTGTCACCCATCTCAGGAGGAACCTTCAATAACCCGGCCAACAATGCACAGGGACTAAAACAGGAAACACTAAAGCCAATCACAACAATCCAAAAACCACCGAACGATTATGAAACCAAAGCAAAGAATTTACAGGCTGAACAGGATTCCTCAGTGAACGGCATTTATCGGGAGGAAGTCCCATAAAAGCAGTTTCGGTCATGATGTCAGGGCTGCAGATGCTGAGCTGAGACTTCCAGGGAGAGTTTGGACTCTGCAGAGCCGGAGAAATGAAATCATTTGGTTCCTGTGAACGCCTGCAGCTCTATCAAAGCTCTGTGACTCCAGGATCTGCTGCTTCATGGTTCTCAATAAAAGGCCAGAGAAGTCCTCACAGGTGCATCTGTGAGTCAGTCACACCTGTCGGGTCATCAGCTGCAGCTCTGCTCCAGGATCAGATCTCAGTCCTGTGGTTCTGCTGACCTGAGGTCAGTTACAGCTGTGACTACATTCAGAAACCTTTTTATTCCCACAGACCTGCATAAATAAATCTGCTCACAGCTCAGACACACCGCGGATCCAGACTTTTATCATTTTAAAACTTTTACCTCATTTTAAAGTCGGTGAGAGTTTATTTTTAACAGACTGTTAAATATAAATAAATAAGTAAATCATGATAATTATAAAGGTTGTAAATGTACTCACGAGTTTGCATGCCGGCCATGTTTGTGTGTTTCAGAGGGTCACAGCTTTGTAGCAGCTGGATTCCTGCTGAGCCGCTTATATGAGCTGTGACGTGGCGACTGTCCCTCCCTTTGATGCCACCACAGCCTCCACAGCATCAGCTGCTCAGAGTGGGCGGAGCCTTGGTTTGGGTCCAGAGGCCTGAAGATGTTGCTCCATCCTGCAGCTGGAGGCGTGCCCCTCAGCCCGGCTGTCCTCTGTAATTACTCTGACTTTGGCTCCAGTTTCTCTGAGCTGTGATTGGTTACTGCAGGCCTCTCTCTTCAGGTCTCTCTTGAAGAGCGATTTTAGTGTCAGTGAGACGTTGAGCTGGATTAATCAAGGATCACACTCTCGCTCTCTGAGGCGTTCACTGTCAGCTCAGCGGCGTCTGCAGTGCTGACATCCTGACTGACTCTTTTTTGGGACTTCCTTGGATGAATGAAGCTCACAGAGGAATCCTGTTGGGCCCGTTTGCCCGTCAGTTCCTGTTAGTGGCGATCATTTATGGTTCGCTTTGTTTCCTTGTTTATATATAACAGTGTGGTGGTTTTAGATCGCCGTGTTTACCTCAGAGTTACTTCCTGTTTTGATGCATTCTTAGAAGTTTTCCTCCCTTTCTGGGGTTTTCCAGTTTGGCACAGCCTCCGTCTCACCTGTGCTCCCTTCAGCACCTAAATAACAAAAACATGAAGCAGCCTCACGGAGCTGTTAGACGGTGGTGCGTTTGAAGCCATGTTATTATTATTTATGCAGTGTGAGCTGGTTTCATCTGTCTGACAGAGGTGCTAATATTAAAAATTACAGACAGCAGAATATTACAGTCAGCCTGTTACGGCTCATCAGGCTGACGGGATCATAAATAAGTTTCAGCTGGATTCAGATTAATGGAGGAAGCTGCACCACTGAAATGTTCAGAGAGCCGGCTGACTCCGACTAACTCTATCAGTAATCTGTCTGTCTTCTTCAGCAGATGCAGACCACCTCCATCTCAGGATGGGGCTGCTTGGGAGGATGGAGCTGGGAAGAAAAGCTTTAATATGTTTGCCTTCTTTTTCCTGGGTGAGAAGGAAACAGGAGGGCTCGGACCCGGCTGCAGGTGACCCTCCAGGTCTGAACTGAACTACCTGAAGAGGAGGTGAGGACAGAGATCAGCAGATGCATCTCCTTTGCTGCTCCTGGTCCTCATGTACTCCTTGCTTTGAGCCAGTCGACCAGATTCACAAATGAAGAAGAAGAATTGGAGAAGAATCAGCACGTTACACTGTGGTCTTATTCACCGTGGAGATGATGTGCAAGCAGATGGAGTTGAGAAGAAGAAGCAAAAGGACGGGCAGAGAAGAAGATGATGTTCCTCTCCGGTCTCTTTGTTCTGTGATCTGCAGTCCCTGAGAGATCATTGTTGTAACAGTTCTGACAAGAGTCCTTAGCAACAAAGTGTCACAGAAAACACACCTGAAGGAGGCGGTGGGGTTAAGGACACAGCGCTGACTCAAAAGGATTCCTGGTCAGCTGGAGTGAGAAGAAAATCCTTTCTGAGAGCTCTGAAGGATCCTCATAACTTAGATCATTTCTAAATATTAAAAGATACCTTTTCTCCTTCCTTTCTGCTGTCCTGGTCTGATGGAGTCTGAGTCTTACAGCCAAGGCTGATGTTTGAATTCACAAGAATTTCCGTGCAAAGACTCGAGGACCGCAGGACCCGGGGAACACCATTAGACCAAAGGGGGCGTGGCCAAATGAAGCCTGTGTCGAGGCCCGTTTTGTCTTTCAGAACATTACGTGATCAAAGCCAAATGAGGTCCCATTTTCTGAAATCACATGACTGCCTCGTCATGTGATCGAGAAGTATCAATAAAGCCTCCCTCCATCAAAGCACTTCGTCTGTGTATCCACAAACACAGCACACACTGTCTCTATACAATAATTCATTAATCTACCACAGCTGATCTGTTGATACTTAGATACCACGATCAGCATGGATTCATTTGATCTGGTTTAAAATACCTCAGATGGAGATATTGACATAATAACTGTATAATTATGCTAACAGATTTTCCAGACATGTAACAGAACATAATACAGTACATCAAGTGTCCAGCAGGTGGCAGCACTCCTAAATGAGCCGCTAAACGGTGGTCTGTGTGTTCAGGCTTTTGGGGAAGATGGGACACATTCACAGGGCCTCATCACAAAATCACTACTGACACAACTTAAAAACCAGCTCCATCTGCTGAGTAACCCTGAACCCTGAAACTACACACTAAACTCACAGCACATAACACATGAGCACAAACTCAGGAACCAAACAAGAAAGTCAGAGTCAAAAAACAAGCATCCAGGGTCACCCAAGCACAGGGAACAGGATGAAACCAAAAACACAGGGAGCCAGAACAAAAGCAGCTGGAAAAAAAAGAACAGTCCAAAGCAGGATGCCGTGAATTCAATTCAATTCAATTTTATTTATATAGCGCCAAATCACAACAAACTGTCGCCTCAAGGCGCTTTGTATTGTGGGTAAAGACCCTCCAATAATACAGAGAAAACCCAACAGTCCAAACGACCCCCTATGAGCAGGACTTGGCGACAGTGGGAAGGAAAAACTCCCTTTTAACAGGAAGAAACCTCCAGCAGAACCAGGCTCAGGGAGGGGGGGTCATCTGCTGAGAGGGGGCTGAGGGGAGAGAAAGACATGCTGTGGAAGAGAGCCAGAGATTAATATCAATTAATGATTAAATGCAAAGTGGAGTATAAACAAAGTAAATAAGGTGAATGAGAAACAGTGCATTATGGGAACCCCCCCAACAGCCTAGGCCTATAGCAGCATAACTAAGGGAGGGTTCAGGGTCACCTGATCCAGCCCTAACTATAAGCTTTATCATAAAGGAAAGTTTTAAGCATAATCTTAAAAATAGAGAGGGTGTCTGTCTCCCGAATCCAAGCTGGGAGCTGGTTTCACAGAAGAGGGGCCTGAAAGCTGAAGGCTCTGCCTCCCATTCTACTCTTAAGTATCCTAGGAACCACAAGTAAGCCAGCAGCCTGAGAGAGAAGTCAAGTCAAGCCAAGTTTATTTATAAAGCACATTTAAAACAACGACGTTGACCAAAGTGCTGTACAAGAACTATAACCCTAAGGACTATACTAAATTAAAAAAATAAATAAATAAAAAATAAAATATATATATAATAACAGATAAATAAATAAAAATAAATAAAATAAAGACATTAAAAGACAATAAATAACATAAAACAACTAAAAACATTTAAAACAAATACCATAAAATACCATGAAGCAATCGTCTAAAAGGAGGTAGCACTGCAGTCAAATGCCAAGGAAAAAAAATGTGTTTTTAATAAAGATTTAAATGTGTGTATCGTCTGAGCTGTGCGGATATGGAGAGGTAGATCATTCCATAGCTTTGGTGCTGCTGCTGCAAAAGCTCGATCATCTCTCTGTTTTAGTCTGGTTTTAGGCCTCTGTAAGAGCAGCTGGTTCGATGACCTCAGAGCTCTTACAGGGGTGTGACTGTGAAGCAGCTCAGACAGATACAAAGGTGCCAGTCCGTTTAAGGCTTTAAAAGTAAACAATAAAATCTTAAAATTGATTCTTAAAGGGACAGGGAGCCAGTGAAGGGATGACAGGACCGGGGTAATGTGTTCATGCTTTTTTATACCAGTTAAAAGACGAGCTGCTGCATTCTGGACTACCTGCAGGCGGCGCACAGATGATTGATCTATGCCAAAATACAGGGAATTACAGTAGTCAGAATCAGAATCAGAAGGTTTTTATTGCCATATGGGTGAACAGGTTCACAGCATTAGGAAATTGCTGCGGTACTTCGTGCTTACAGAAAAAAACAAATAAGTATAAAAACTATAAGACAATAGAGCTATAACTATAGCACAATATTACAAAATTACAAAATATACAGTGCAGAGACTAATTAAAAGATAAAAGAATGTAGACTATATTCCACTAATATGTACATCAGTGCAATCAGACAGGTGCATAGACATAGGGTCATCAGCGTTTGTGGAGGGTGGTGGTAACAGTCTTAGGGTTATTGTTCATGAGTCCAACAGCAGAGGGGAAGAAACTGTTCTTATGGCGGGAGGTTCTGGTCCGTATGGACCGTAGCCTCCTGCCTGAGGGGAGAGGGTCAAAAAGTCTGTGCCCAGGGTGAGAGTGGTCGGCGGGAAGTCCAGGCGGGAAGTAATAAAAGCATGAATAACTTTTCCAGGTCCTGCTGTGGGAGATAAGGTTTTACCTTGGCAATGACTCTAAGTTGGTAAAAACTGATTTTAGTAACAGCACTTATTTGCTTCTCCATTTTAAAACTGCTATCAAAAATAACACCAAGATTTTTTACAGCATCACGACAGTGAGAAGCCAAATGACTCGGAGTGCCAGAGGAGTTGCTTGAGGGGTCAAATTTGCCAAAGCATATGACCTCGGTTTTGCTTTCATTAAGATTTAGGAAATTGTTTCTCATCCAAGACTTAATGTCACTTAGACAGTTCAGCAGGGGTTCCCATGGATCTCTGCTGTTCAGTTTGACAGGCATATACACCTGGATGTCATCAGCAAAACAGTGAAAAGAAATATTGTGTTTCCTAAAAATTGACCCTAGAGGCAACATATACAATGAGAAAAGAATTGGGCCCAGAATGGACCCTTGAGGCACTCCACAAGAAAGCTTTGCTGCGGTAGAAAAACAGTCTCCTAGATGGACAGAGAACCTCCTGTCAGTAAGATATGATCTGAACCAAGTCAGAACCGTGCCTTTAATGCCTATTTCATGTTCTAGGCGGGACAGAAGGATCTCGTGGTCCACAGTGTCAAAGGCAGCTGACAGATCTAGAAGCGGGGCTACCAGAGTCAACAGTTAAAAGCAGATCGTTAAAAACTCGTAAAAGAGCCGTCTCTGTGCTGTGACGCAATCTAAAACCTGACTGAAACTTTTCCCACATTCCATGTCCACTTAAAAATGCTTGACGTTGCTTAAAAACAACTTTTTCAAGGACCTTGGATAAAAATGGTAATTTAGATATAGGTCTGTAGTTCGAAAGAACATCAGGGTCAAGGTTCTTCTTCTTGATTAGAGGCTGCACAACTGCATGTTTAAAGGCAGCTGGAACACAAGCAGATGCAAGCGCACTGTTAATCAGAGCGAGGATAGTTGGTCCCACTGAATCAAAAGCCTCTTTAAAAAGGCGAGACGGAACACAGTCTGTGGGAGAGTTTACAGGTCTCATATTTTGAATCACCTCCTTTAGTGTGGAGAGTGTGACAGGCTCAAACTGCTCAAAGACAGCTCTGCTGGGAGGAGGTGCAGATGAGTCTGTTTCAGCCTGAGGTGATGAAGGTCTGAGGGCAGAAATTTTTTCCACAAAAAATTTCTTAAAGTTTTCGCACAGTGCAGGACAGACCTTGGCTTGGTTTACATTACAGCGAGGATCAGCGAGTGAATTAAAAACACTAAAAAGAAAATGAGGCCTGTGACTGTTACTTGAAACAATGTTGGAGAAGTAAGCAGACTTTGCATATTTTACTGCTTTCTGGTATTTCAACAAACAGTTACGCAGGATCTCTAAGGAGACATGGAGCTTATCCTTTTTCCACCTTCTCTCAGCGCGTCTGCACTCACGTCTGAGAGCGCGGGTTGTCTCATCCAGCCAGGGCTGGGAGGAAGGTTTACTACGTTTGGTTGTAAAAGGGGCAATACAGTCCAGTACAGCAGTGCAAGTAGATATAAAAGAGTTAGTGAAGTCCTCAGTACTCAAGCAAAAGTCCAAATTGCTTAAGTCAGAGTTTTTAAAAGCAGTTGCAAAATCTGCAGCACATGAAGAGTTAACCAAGCGCACACGGCGTGCAGAGGATACTCTATTTATCCCAGAGCTGGGGAGCGCTGCTGTAAATAAAACAGGAAAATGGTCCGATATACCACAGTCACGTACCTCTGTGATGCAGACTCTAAGTCCATAAGACAACACCAGATCCAGTGTGTGACCTTTTTCATGAGTGGGACCACACACGAGTTGTGTTAGGTTAAAGGAGTCAATAAGCGAGACAAATTCTTTGACCAGCGGACCACTCTCACAACACACATGAATATTAAAATCACCAACAATTAAAAGATGGTCATATTTTAGTATGAGACCCGTCAGCAAGTCAGCAAAGTCACCGATGAAATCCTTCGTGCACTTCGGTGGTCGGTAAATCACCGCACAGAGCACCGAGGGGGAAGAGTTTATCTCCAACAGCTGCAGTTCAAAGCTGGCGTACAGGTCTGCCGAGACCTGACGACAGCGAAAACTGCATTTAAATATTGAAGCAAGTCCTCCACCTTTTCCAGAAATCCGCGGGGAGCTGAAGAAAGAACAGCTGGGAGGTAAAAGTTCGGAAAAAGGTGCAGACTCACCAGCATGAAGCCACGTCTCAGTCACAAACATAAAATCCAACTGCTGTGCGATGAAAAAGTCATTGAGAAGGAAAGTTTTGTTGGCTAAAGATCTAGCATTTAGTAGGGCCATTCGGATGTCCATATCCTTGTTAGCTGAGGCCGGGACCTGCTCCAACAGGCGAAGGTTGGCATGGTTTACGCCGTCTCCACGATCCCGCATCCGGCGCCAAGACGAAGGACGCTGAGTCTCCAGGATGACAGGTGGGACAATCGGCCTGATCCAACGACGCCCGAAATCCACAGGCAGCCCAGCAGCCTTGAGGCGGCAAAGATCACCATCCAGACTGTAAGGAACAGACAAACCTAGGTGCTCTGTTGGGGTGCTCTGTTGGGGTGATATGATACTATGAGGTCTTTGAGATAAGATGGGGCCTGATTATTCAAGACCTTGTAGGTGAGGAGAAGAATTTTAAATTCTATTCTAGATTTAACAGGGAGCCAATGAAGAGAAGCCAATATGGGAGAAATCTGCTCTCTCTTTCTAGTCCCTGTCAGTACTCTAGCTGCAGCATTTTGGATCAGCTGAAGGCTTTTCAGGGAGCTTTTAGGACAGCCTGATAATAATGAATTACAATAGTCCAGCCTAGAAGTAATAAATGCATGAATTAGCTTTTCAGCATCACTCTGAGAAAGGATGTTTCTAATTTTAGAAATATTGCACAAATGCAAAAAAGCGGTCCTACATATTTGTTTAATATGTGCATTGAAGGACATATCCTGGTCAAAAATGACTCCAAGATTTCTCACAGTGTTACTGGAGGCCAAAGTAATGCCATCCAGAGTAAGTATCTGGTTTGACACCATGTTTCTAAGATTTGTGGGGCGGAGAACAAGAACTTCAGTTTGATCTGAATTTAGAAGCAGGAAATTAGAGGTCATCCAGGCCTTAATGTCTTTAAGACATTCCTGCAGTTTAACTAATTGATGTGTGTCATCTGGCTTCATCGATAGATAAAGCTGAGTATCATCTGCATAACAATGAAAATTGATGCAGTGCTTTCTAATAATACTGCCTAAGGGAAGCATGTATAATGTAAATAAAAGTGGTCCTAGCACAGAACCCTATGGAACTCCATAATTAACCTTAGTGTGTGAAGAAGACTCCCCATTTACATGAACAAATTGGAGTCTATGAGATAAATATGATTCAAACCACTGCAGTGCAGTACCTTTAATACCTATAGTATGCTCTAATCTCTGTAATAAAATGTTATGGTCAACAGTATCAAAGCTGCACTGAGGTCCAACAGGACAAGAACAGAGATGAGTCCACTGTCAGAGGCTCTAAGAAGATCATTGGTAACCTTCACTAATGCTGTTTCTGTACTGTGATGAATTCTGAAACCTGACTGAAACTCTTCAAATAAACCGTTCCTCTGCAGATGATCAGTTAGCTGTTTTACAACTACTCTTTCAAGAGTCTTTGAGAGAAAAGGAAGGTTGGAGATTGGCCTATAATTAGCTAAGACAGCTGGGTCAGTGATGGCTTTTTAAGTAGAGGTTTAATTACAGCCACCTTGAAGGTCTGTGGTACACAGCCAAATAATAAAGACTGATTGATCATTTTTAAGACTGAAGCATCAATAATTGGAAAGACTTCTTTGAACAGTCTAGTAGGAATGGGATCTAACAAACATGTTGCTGGTTTGGAGGAAGTAACTATTGAAGTTAACTCTGAAAGATCAACTGGAGCCAAAGAGTCTAAACAAACACCAGCAGTGCTGAAAGCAGCCGAACATGAAGATAAATCTTTGAGATGGTTATGAATAATTTTTTCTCTAATGTCTAAAATTTTACTTGTAAAGAAATCCATGAAGTCACTACTAGTTAACGTGAAAGGAATACTCGGCTCTACAGAGCTCTGACTCTTTGTCAGCCTGGCTACAGTGCTGAAAAGAAACCTGGGGTTGTTCTTATTTTCTTCAATTAATGATGAATAGTAAGATGTCCTAGCTTTACGGAGGGCTTTTTTATAGAGCAACAAACTCTTTTTCCAGGCTAAATGAGCATCTTCTAATTTAGTGAGACGCCATTCCCTCTCCAGCTTTCGGGTTATCTGCTTTAAGCTGTGCGTTTGTGAATTATACCACGGAGTCAGGCACTTCTGATTTGAAGCTTTCCTTTTCAGAGGAGGATGTAAAACTATTGACGAGATAATCGACCTGACTGGGAACAGATTTTAGGTAGCTGCTCTGTACTGTGTTGGCACTGAAGAGCATAATAATGAAGGAATTAGATCCTTAAACTTAGTTACAGCACTTTCAGAAAGACTTCTACTGTAATAAAACTTATTCCCCACTGCTGTGTAACTTTGTTTTTTGGTGGTCTGGGAGCCGCACCGACTCTATGGGGATGGGGTTTTGGGGGGATGGCAGGAGGAGAGAAGCTGCAGAGAGGCGTGTAAGACTGCAACTCTGCTTCCTGGTCTCAACCCTGGGTAGTCAGTTTTTAGGAGGGTTAATAAATTTGGCCAGATTTCTAGAAATGAGAGCTGCTCCATCCAAAGTGGGATGGATGCCGTCTCTCCTAACAAGACCAGGTTTTCCCCAGAAACTTTGCCAATTATCTATGAAGCCCACGTCGTTTTTTGGACACCACTCAGACAGCCAGCGATTCAAGGAGAACATGTGGCTAAACATGTGGCTCCTGGTCTGATTGGGGAGGGGCCCAGAGAAAACTACAGAGTCCGACATTGTTTTTGCAAAGTTACACACCGAGTCAATATTAATTTTAGTGGCCTCCGATTGGCGTAACCGGGTGTCATTACTGCTGACGTGAATAACGATCTTACCAAATCTACGATTAGCCTTAGCCAGCAGTTTCAAATTTCCATGAATGTCGCCTGCTCTGGCCCCTGGAAGACATTTGACTATGGTCACTGGTGTCTCTAGCTTCACGTTTCTCAAAACAGAGTCGCCAATAACCAGAGTTTGTTCCTCGGCGGGTGTGTCGCCGAGTGGAGAAAAAACGGTTAGAGACGTGAACAGGTTGGTGGTGTACCCGGGGCTTCTGCTTAGGACTACGCTTCCTCCTCACCGTCACCCAGCCGGCCTGTTTTCCCTGCTGCTCAGGATCTGCTGGGGGGGAGCTAACGGCGGCTAAGCTACCATGGGCCGCACCCACTACAGGGGCCTGGCTAGATGTAGGATTTTCCATGGTGTGGAGCCGAGTCTCCAATTCAGAAAGCCTGGCCTCCAGAGCTACAAACAGACTACATTTATTACAAGTACCGTTACTGCTAAAGGAGGCCGAGGAGTAACTAAACATGTGACACCCAGAGCAGGAAAGTGCAGGAGAGACAGGAGAAGAAGCCATGCTGCTAGTGAGTTGGCTAAGGGCTAAGCTACTAGCTGCGCTAAGCTAGCGAATTTCTAAAAACAAATAAAGTGAATAATGTGAATACAGGTGATTCAGCAAAGAGTGTGCTCTAGATAAAGGAGGTGAAGATTACACTAAAATATTTTGTTATCCAGACAGATCGAGCTATGCAGATTTAACAACTAACAGACAGCAAAACACGACTGTGCTCCGAAACAGGAACAGGAAGTGATACAATACCGCAGTGAGAGCCAACACCAAGTGACAGCCGGACAGGAATGGGGCCGAACGGAGGCCCAAAGAGCTCAGGGGTCTGCCAGGGCCCGGATGTTTCCACGCAAATAAAAATAAGCTGAAACATGAAGCTGCTCCCACTCAGAAGCTTCCTGGATGAATCTGACTAGAGGAACAAAACCTGGGGCTACTTCTCTGTGTTCATGACTCCACCCGCTTAAGTGTGGTGCTGAAGTGAACACCACCAGTTTCAGAGTAGAGGAACAAACTTTAGTCAGTCAGGTCTTTCTGGCTGTTTTTGTCCCTTAAAGTGATGAAAGTGTCTTCATGCCGCCGCCTACATCCAACATATGCAGGAGCTTTTCTGATTACAGGTAACAAGCTGCACCTGTCCTTCATTTTCTACACACTGCAGTCCAACACATCCGTCACCACAACCTGATTCAAGGAGGGCGCCGCCAATCTCTGCACGAGTGGACCTGCTGGATGCTCAGTGCATCGATGCAGGCATATTCCCAGGAAACGGAGCCAAAACCGGACGAGTGTCCAGCACCTCACTTTCTTGTTGGGCTTTTTGTGTAGCTGGAGGCTATACACAATCTCAGCACAGGACTTCTTTAAAGAGAGGTTTGTGGTTTGTGTGAGGACAGAAAGCAGGTTAGCCAGGCTGCTGATTAACCTGCTTAGTGTTGGTTTCTCCCCTTTATAAGGAATTTTCACTTATTAGAAATCCTGTTTAGAACTAAAGTCCAGAATGCCAACCCATCATAGGATCATATTCTATGATGGGTTGTCGGAGACGGAGACGGTCGCACTATCTCTCTCTCCCTGCCCTCCCCATCTCTCCGCTTGCTGCTTGCTGTGAGAGCGTCTTTTACACACTGTCCGAATAAGAACAAGATTGAAACATGGATCTGGCAAACTGGGCATTCTCCATCATTGATCGAATTTTTTCCACTATGAGACCCGGGACAGGGGAGCCTGCGTGTCCGAGTGGAACAGACCCGGTTGGATACGTCATCGACTCTTGGAGCTCGTGGAGACCGGTGTGCTTCTCAGCCCTTGGAGTGGAAGACGTGGAAGACGCATATATATTCGGCTTTTTGGTAGCGGTATCTTCTCTGTTTGGGCTCGGTGGATACCTGCTTTACTGGCAAATTAAGAAAATCTGGACGGCGGTTCGACATCTGCAGAGGCTGCCGACCCAGGTGGAAGGGCTGAGCAGAGCCATACAAACTCAGACTCAAAGCCTGGTGGACCTGAGCTTAGATTAGCGGGCGCGCAGGCGAGGGGGGTTAGATCAGGAGATATAGTTCAGTTCTGCACAGTGAGGACGGCAATCAACGAATTTGGAATATTGGATTTTTGAATGGTTTCCCAGTAAGACTGAAGGCTGTTGGAAAAACAAGCAGCCTGTTCCAAAACAACATTTGTTATCAGGAATTCGGCTCCCCTGCCGGCCTTGGGTTGGCAACCATATCTCTCTCCAGGGCTCTGTGTGCGGCTGCTCTTCCCCCCACTCCGCGTGATGATTTGTGAAGCTGGGTCTGGTGTACCACGGCCGCTGATGAAATTCCACCACTATCAGCAAACTGTTTTGGCTGGAACCTGGCATCTGGCTCCACAATGCCCCCACTTCTCGTCTCTGTCTGCATTCCCTCCTGACCTGACCTCACCTACCGCCGCTGTCCTAGCTTTACATGTGCAAATGCTTTGCTAAGGTGGTTTTTTTTGGACCCTGGTATAGTACTCTTTTTGAGCACTGTACCAGATGACTTTTTTTTAACCTAACTTCCCCATGATGTGTTGTTTTCTCCTCCTGCCAAAGGTAGTGCTGCAAGTCGGCTGCATGACCCCAGGACACATATCCCCCCATGTGTGTTGTGTTTTGTGTATTCTTGGATGGTGTTCTGTAACTGCAATTTCCAATGTGTGAACTTGTTCACCCACATGGCAATAAACTTCATTCATTCATTCATTCATTCATTCATTCATTCATTCATTCATTCATTCATTCATATTCTCCTGTGGTGCTGAGACAGAAATCACATTATTCTCATACTGAATATTAGATAGATAGATAGATAGAACTCTGTGCCAGTGGAGGAGATCAGAGGTCAGCCCTCCTCACTGTGAGAGTCCTCTCAGTCCTAATATCCTTTAAGTTAAAGCAGGTATGTTACATTCACTACATCATAACCCAGCGACGTTCTCGAAGCTCACCTGTTTGGAGCCTCGGATAATACGCTGAAGCGGTCTTGCAGAAAGCGTGTTTCTGATCAGATGAAGGTGTGTATTTTCTGTGATTTATTTTGCTATAACGTAGGGGAATCCCCCTGGACAGCCTCTTATTTTATTTTATTTTTTTTAATTCTGTAAAGTCTTCCATATTGAGCAATTGCTTTTGAAAAACTCACTGAAGTTTTTCTGTTTACATTTGTCATGCCCAGGACACTCTTGAAAAAGAGATTTTAATCTCAGTGTGTTTTTCCTGGTTAAATAAAATAAAAAAATAAGTTAATGTCATTGATTGATTGATTTAAGTCTTATATTTTACCAGCTTGCACTTCTTGTATGAACACATTTTTAAATAATGCAAAATATCATTTATTATTGTTATCATGAAAATTACAGAAAATATTGAGCTAGTTTTTGTCAATATCGCACACCCCTACTTCAGATGCTGACCTGCTGATGGAGGAAATGATACGTAGATACTTCTGAGGGTGTTTATAAGAATTCAATTTGAAATGAATAATAATTATAAATCAGAGTATAACGTGCTGACACTGACACTGCAAAGGTTAGACACCACCATGTACTCGTTTACGGTTTGGTTTTGGTGAATGATACAAAACTCTTTCTCCTTCATCATCAGCATCGTCAGCACTACAAAGACAGAGCGCATTTCTCCATATGGGCTTCTCTTCATTGGCTCCCTGTTAAATCCAGAAGGTCTTAAAGACCTCACCATACCGTATCAGCCCATTAGAGCACTTTGCTCTCAGACTGCTGGCTGGGATGTGAAACATGGATGTATGGAGGCTGATTGACAGCATGAGCGGCTCTGAAGCCTGTCATAGGTAGAACTCTGTGGAGCTCGCTCTAATGTTAAAGTTTTCAGAGCATGTGCAGCGCCATCGTGTGGCAGTGCAGACTGTGACACCAGGGGGGGCGCTCTGTGCTTGAGTTTGTTAAACCAAGGACATACTGTCCACTTTAACTTTAAACAAGGTTTAGAGTTTGATTCCCACGGGTTAGTTGGTTGGTTAGTTGGTTGGTTAGTACTGTGTGTGTTGGGAGGATGCTGTTGGCTTATAGTGAAACACAGACGTTCATGTGAAGAGCTGAAATGTAAGCAACTGTTTTCCTGTTCTGAGCTGCTGTCTCTCAGGGTCACATGACCTGTTCAGGCTTCCTTTATGATCGCTGTAAAATCACAGTGAGAAAAGTCCACAGCTGCATTTGAATACCTCGCCACCTTCAGCTTCATCAGTGCCCTAACAGCCAGTCGACCACGGCTGATTCCATCTACGCCACCCTTCATACCCGCACCTGTTACCACCTGAACCAGCCTCCACTTATCTCCTAACCTCAGTCCACCGCGGTCACCTCTGTGTCTCTGAAGGCTTCTTACAGCAAACTCTCAGACCTCCCTCAGCTCTCACACTGAGGTCTGTTCCTGTTCCTCTCACCGATCCATCAGCTGAACTCTTCTCTGAGTGTGGCAACAAACTCCACCCATCTGTTGGAGTCAAAGTTGTTTCTCTTCCCCTCTCACTTAATCTCTGAATCTTTGTTTCAGTGTTTAAAACACTTTGGCAGCTGATCACAACCGTCCTATCAGCACACAGCCCTTGTTAACACTTCATGCTAACGAGCTGCAAAAGGCCGTTTAATGTGAGGAACAGAAGAGACGTCGGGAAGGACTTAAGAGAAGAACGCTTTGTTTCCTCTTTCCAACACACTTCAAAGAAAAGACACACACACACACACACACACACAGTGACAGAGGTAATCGGAGTACTGGGGGGTGTCAGACTGCAGCAAGGTTGCTCTGTGTTGGTTCATATTCAGGTCTATATGAACACAAGCTGATATCCATCAACAAACTGCACATTTAAACCTTTATGTTTATACTTTCTGAGCTCTGTGCAGTGTTTAACGACAGTCTGGTGGGTGGTAATCCCCTCTGTGACCTGATGATGGCAGTGTTGTGTAGACTCACAAATGTGTGAGTCTGTAGTCCTGTCACAGGTCAGAGATGCATGTTCTTTAATGCTGTTTATTAATCATTAGTAACTTTGGAATTACTCCATTAATTTTTATGATAAAAATTATTACAGTAATTACATGTTGGATTTGGAAAAAACGTTACAACTCACTGAGAAACTGAGAAAACCTTGATTTACTCTGGAGGAGGCTGTAAAACCTTATTAAAGAGTCTGAAATAAGTCAACGAGTCAGAGACTTTTGCTGCTGACTGATGGCAGCAATCCTGATGGGACCTGTGTTAGCTGCTGTTAGCTCCTGTTAGCTGTTGTTACCTGCTGTTAGCTTCTGTTAGCCACTGTTAGCTCCTGTTAGCCACTGTTAGCTCCTGTTAGCTGCTGTTAGCTTCTGTTAGCCACTGTTAGCTCCTGTTAGCTGCTGTTAGCTCCTGTTAGCCACTGTTAGCTGCTGTTGGCCATTGTTAGCTCCTGTTACCTGTGTTAGCCAGCGTTATTGAAACATCTTTGATGTAGCTGGTGGATTCTGAGGCTTCCTGAATGAACTTAATTAAACTGAATAAATGAAGTGAGAATGTAATCAAACTGTTTATCAGGATGATTTTAGGACACTCGAGCCTAACGTTAGGCTAAAATTAGGCTAACATTAGCCTAATGTCCCATTCATAAAACCTGAATAGTCAGAAGGCAGACATCCTTCCTGACCACTGTTTCCTTTTTTCCTATTAAATAACCTCCAAAAATGATGGACTGTACCTTTAATCTGAAAACAGTATTACACAGTAATGGTAATGGACTAGTTCTTATACAGCGATTTTCTACTCTGAGCACTCAGAGCACTTATACAACATGTTTACATTTAACCATTCATACAGGCACTTCCATATGTATCTAAGCTAAGTGCTTTTATTGTTTAACACACCAACGCTTGCGTCGGTGTGTGAATTCAGTATCTTGCCCAAGGATACTTTGGCATGCAGCCCGGAGCAGCCGGGAATTGAACCGCCAACCTTCCGATTGGTAGGTGACCTGTTCTACATCCTGAGCTACAGCTACATAAGTGCTGCGTACGTTTTGCAGCTCAAACTCTTATTTTGAAAAGTAAAAATAAGCTGTCAGGTAAATGCAGTGAAGTATAAATGTAGTTTGGTGGAAGTTTAAGGTATCAAAAACCGCAAAACCCAAAGTAAAAGTACACAGAGATCTGCGGGGTTATTAGATCTCAGTGAGGCATAGTGTCTACAGCTGGTTATTAAATGCAGACATGAAGCTCATGTTTGTTTGATGGAGAGGTGTCAATAAAGATCTGTGACAAAAATACAAATAAAATCTTATAATAATGATCACAGCTGAGCTCTCCTTCTTTGGTCCTCTGGAAGCCTCCAGTGTGGCAGCTGCCCAGGACCAGATCCCATCAGGACTTAATGTTCTCACGATGAATACGAGGCCCTCGTTCTGCCACACGATGATCAAACAGACATCATCAGAGCTGACGAGCCATTCAGGTGCTAATCTGCTCTGCAAAGGTTAATCTGAGGCTTTTAATGTGAAAGTCAGCAGACAGATGAAGCTCGTCAGCCTGCTGATTAAAATAACAGCAGTTTATTATCAGTGGAAGCTGAAGCTGAAATGATTGATTAGAAACGGGAAATGAGCATGAAGAACACAGCGATCATAGATGTGAGCTCAGATATAAATGATGGTGAGGGTGAAGGTCAGACTGCTGTTAACCTCTGGATTCATTCATAATCATCAGGAATCCCCACATCTAAAAAAAAAGAGAATAAATGTGTCCGCAGGAATAAACCAGCAAATATACAGATTAATTAAAAAGCTCCGGGAAAACAAAGAAATATAAAATAAACAGAGAAACCAACTGAAAGAATAAATCAGCAGCCGTGAAACTCACCTGTCACTCACCGCTCCAAAGCCCCGCCCCCGAGCAGCGTCCTTCACCCAATGGGAGGCTTGTCCGTCTGTGGCGCCTGCGTGTGATTGGCTGGATCATAATGAGGAGCTGGAGGCAGAGAGCGGAGTGAGAGCGGAGTGGAGTCAGTGTGAGCGTGTCGCGCTGACAGACGCACGCGGGGCGCGGATCAAAGCTCGACTCTCCGCTTCTTCTTCTTCTTCTTCTTCTTCTTCTGTTTTCTGCTCTGACATGGCGGGCTCCTCCACCCCTCCCACCGACCCTTTCTTCCAGTCCGACCCGCCTTACAGCGCTCCTAACCCGGCCACCTCCCCGCACCTCCCCGGAGCGTTCCTGAGCGGCAGAGTCCCGGTCAGCGTGAACGGGACGAGAGGCGGCGGCTGCGGAGGGGAGACCCCCCACACCGAGTGCAGGATGGTGGAGGTGCACGGCGTGAAGGTGGCGTCGTTCACGGTGAACGGCGCGGAGCTGATCTGCCTGCCGCAGGTGTTCGAGCTGTTCCTGAAGCACCTGGTGGGGGGGCTGCACACCGTCTACACCAAGCTGAAGCGGCTGGACATCAGCCCGGTGGTGTGCACCGTGGAGCAGGTGCGCGTGCTGCGCGGGCTCGGAGCCATCCAGCCGGGAGTGAACCGCTGCAAGCTCATCACCAGGGCCGACTTCGAGACGCTGTACCGGGACTGCACCAACGCCAGGTGAGCCGGGGCACCGGGAGGCGGGGCTCGACCGATTAGTGAGCCCAGACAGAGGCTCAAATCTGAGGGATTAAAATAATAACCTCACCTGCTTTATTAAAAAAAACTGAACAATGAAAGCACAAAAAGCTGATTTTTATTTTTTCAAAATGAATCAATCAGCAGCTCACGCTGACGTCACTAATTAAAGTGCAGTGAAATTCAAAATCATCTGTTTTTAAAACATTTGGAGTCAAAGATTTATCAGAATAAATTCTGTTTATTTCTGACAATCAGAGAATTGATCCTGATCACAGCTGATCCTTCAGAATAAAACTAATCAAACTAAATGATGAGCTTATTGATAAATCAGTTTTATTGTTTCAACATTAGAATAAAGCGATGATCAGCCTTTATCAATTACAGATCAATAACTGAACAGATCTTAGTTGGACAGCTGCTGCTGTTTCAGTGACTCAGCCTCCTGTTATTGACACAAACTGAATCCATCAAATTATTGATCTCATCTCACGTTTTATTGATTACTGATTTTTTCTTGAAATAATCAATAAAATATAATAAAAAAATTACGTCTTTGTCAAAAATGAAAATTGAGGAGATTCGGTGTAACTGTTTTTATTGATGAGCTGACTTCTTTTAACACAGCTGACAGACGATTATTGGTTATTCTTAATTGATCACCTCTCAGGTGGGATCAATAATCTCTCAGCTGTGCTTACAGGACGATCACAAAACACTCAGAACGTGAAAATAAGAAACTAAGATCATTTTTATTAAAGCGTGCAGACGTTCTGCTGCAGCCCGATGACACGAGTGTGACATCAGCTGCTCCAGTTTCACATCATTGATCAGATACTTTGTTGTTTTTATTCACGCTGATGAAGAGTGTTTAAGGAAGCTCAGTGATTGATGGTGATCAGTCATCATAATCAATAACGTCAGGCATGAATGTGAGAGCTGCTCTGCTTCCAGCTGTGCTGCTTGTTTCAGTGTTTCAGCTGTGGATGTCTGCATAATCAATACCACCGATCAGCTGCAGCCTCCTTACATCAGACCCTGCACACAATGATCTAAAACAATACTAAATTATAAAAAGGTCAGAGGTCATCAGAGCTATAATCAAAGCCCGGCTGGCCTCCTGACCTTACGGGGACGCGTGCTGTCATCATATCTGCTGTCGGGAGTGTAATAGAACCAAATCCTGCAGAGTCTCCACGGCTTCCACGACCGCCATGAAGTCCGTCAGCCTGGTTCTGAGTGCTGAGCGGCTCCCTGTGAGTCAAAGAAAAATGTTTCACAGGTTGTAGAAATAACTGTTTGGTTTGCAGGTTTGTTTAGTTTTCACCTATAAAACTGAGCATCATTGACGGGAGGAATTTACCTGCAGACCGTGAAGATGTTTATGAGGACACAGACGTCCCCGTAAAACAGAAATGAGCTCAGGCCACACAGGAACACAAAGACGAGTTCACACAAACACACAGATTCTCCGAGTCAGATCAAATTAATGTTTGCATTGCCTGCAGGTGTGTGTGTGTGTGTGTGTGTGTGTGTGTGTGTGTGTGTGTGTGTGTGTGTGTGTGTGTGTGTGTTTAATCTCATGGAGGTAGGTTTCTGCTGAATGTGGATCAAAATGTTTTTTGATTGAATTATGTAAATGAGCTTCAACTAATTAAAGAATTAACAAAGAGAGGCAGTGTGTTTGTGTGTGTGTGTGTGTGTGTGTGAGAGCGACAAGTGTTAAATTAGGACTGTCAGTAAGGAAATCACAGCTTTACTGTGAACAGGCTGTTTGTGTTAATCAGCTTTAATCTCCTGATTCATATTAAACTGACGATTGACATGTGTGTGTGTGTGTGTGTGTGTGTGTGTGTGTGTGTGTGTGTGTGTGTGTGTGTGTGTGTGTGTGTGTGTGTGTGTTTGACTCCTGCGTTTGTTAAACAGTCGCTGGTCAAACGATGGTGGAGGTTTTTGTAGCTTTGCATTAAAAATGCTGTCAGTGGCTCTGGCAGCTTTACCCATCTCTCACCCTCAGACGGCAGCCCGTATTGTTGTCAGTATTTACAGGTGTGTGTGGCTAACCTTCATACAAGACCACACACACAGCAGAGCTGTGATTGGCTGATTGATAGTTGTCCTTTTGCAGCTACCTGCTCTGCTGCCCGCTGAGCAATAACGGCCCTGATTGTGGGGTATCACCTGGGACACCCTGGTTCATGCCCTCTTAGGGCTTTTGTTTCTCTTTTTTCACTTCTGCTGACTGGACAGGTTTAGACCCAAAACTCCCTGATTAACAATGGTTTAACAACAGTAACGATGCTCTCTGACAGACAACAACAGATACCTCCCTGCCAGGCAATGCACCAAGAGGACCCCTTATGAACCAGTTTCATTGGTCAGTCAGGTCATCAGCATGCTTTAAGCTGTCAGATTTTCAAAATAAAAGCCCACTATTTAGTTTTTTTTAATGCTACCTCTCTTCAGCTTTTCTCAGCAGCCAGTTTATCTCCAGCTTCTTAATACCAAGGAACACACCAAGTCCTGCAACAGTAATCCCACCACAGCCTACTTTATTATTATTATTATTATTATTATTATTATTGGTGTGATTAATAATTGCCTTTCTGGGCATGTATGTGTTTTATACTGATGCTGTGTCAATGAGCGCCCCTCCTCCGCTGACAGCACGCAGACACAATGATGCGTTTCACGGACAGTTGGTGTGAATTACGTGCTGTTAGCATCGTGCTAATGCAGCTGATCGGCTGATTAGGGAGGAAGGCCTTGATCCATGGCCTCTGCTTCCAAACATACAGTATACCCCCACAGAAACGCCCATGTGTGTAACTCCAGGCTGCAACTCACAATTTTAAATGTGCACAATAAGACTGTAAACAGCCAAAACGAGACACAAAGCAAAAATATGCACAAACACAAAGCGAGAAAATGACACAAAATGACAAATTACACAAACTGACTCAAACGGAAGACCAACGTGATGCTGAGGAGACCAAAGACTGACCTCACACACTTCTCCGCTTCTGCTTCTGCAGTTTGTTGGTTCAGCATTTTCAAAAGTACCTGAACTGGTCTCACTGTGTTACACTGGGTTTACTCCGTGTGTGTGTGTGTGTGTGTGTGTGTGTGTGTGTGTGTGTGTGTGTGTGTGTGTGTGTGTGTGTGTGTGTGCGTGCGCGCTACATAAAGGACATCTTGTCCCAGTTTAATTAAGTGTGGAAACCCCAGACACACACACACACACACACACACACACACACACACACACACACACACACAGAGCCTGTCATGAGGAATTTAATTTATCGTGTGTGGGTGGGTTGTGTCAGACCTGTCAATCAAACTGTGACCTGTGGGTACACCCCATGATTGTGTGTGTGTGTGTGTGTGTGTGTGTGTGTGTGTGTGTGTGTGTGTGTGTGTGTGTGTGTGTGTGTGCATGCGTGAGTGTGTGTGTTAGGGTTCAGGTTTGTGTCCTGATAATCCCTTATACAACTCAGGTCCCCACAATGTCAGTAAAACAAACGTGTGTGTTCTCAACCAGCTGCAGGGCAGGGTTTCAGCAAGTGAGGTAACTCTGGAACTTTAAAATACATGTAATCTGATTACCCTGTGACATCATCATCTGCACAGGTAAAGCTTCTTTATGTTATAAACTGAGTGGTAATATTTCATAAAATTAAGGAAACACATTGTGGACCTGCTGCGTGACGCCATGACTGAAGCAGATTTATTTTTTTAACCTTTGATCTGATTGTTTTCTGTTTCTATTATTTTAATTCAGTCTGATTACCTTTTATTTTGGTTCTGTGCTTTGTTGCTGATGCCTTTGATTTAATCTTTTTTCACTCACTGTTTTACTAAAATAGCTCGATTCCTGCATCACTTCCTGTTCTGCAGGTAAACAGATAAATCTCAATGTGTATGATTAGTAGTGGTGATGTTTTAGTTCCTGATGTGTGTTTCCTGCCAGTAACGCTGGTTCCATCTCTCTTCACGGACCACGCGATGCGTCTCTGAAAGTCTTCCCTGGGGATGATGAAAGGGCCTTCAGCAGAGATGAGATGAAACAGATTAATTCATGAAGTTAAAACACAACATTAACCTGGAATATTAAAAGTGAGCAGGGAGTAAGAAAGGCCGCTCCTCGTTAATTATTCACTGCTGCTATTTAAGGTGGAATCTTTTAAGGTGTTCAAGCCTTCTTTAATGGAGCGCCCCACCGAGGTTCTAATGTGTTTGCTCCTCTCAGCTCTCGTCCAGGTCGGCCTCCAAAGAGAACTCTGGGCGTGGCCTCCATGACTGACGGATCCAGGCTCCTCCCACACAGCCTGTTAAGCCCCACCCTGCTGTCTCAGAGAGGTGAGTGTGGCAAATGATTAACAATGAAGTGATTGATGATGAGGAGATAACAGCTTCATCTGCATTGAGCACTGAACTCAGTTCATGCTAAAAAAATAAATAAATCAAATAATCAAAAGTAAAAAATAAAGTAGTTTTAACTGATATTTGAGGTGCTGTTAGTTAAAACAAATATTTATCTGTCCAGTCATCCAGCCATCCGTCTTCTTCCACTAATCTGGGGCTGGGTTTGGGGGCAACAGCCTAAGCAGAGAAGCCCAGGCTTCCCTCTCCCCAGCCACCTCCACCAGCTCATCCAGAGGGACCCCAAGGCGTTCCCAGGCCAGCCAAGAGATATAATCTCTCCAGTGTGTCCTGGGTCTACCCCGGGGCCTCCTCCCAGTAGAACACACCCAGAACACCTCACCCAAGAGGCAGCCAGGAGGCATCCTAATCAGATGCCCGAGCCACCTCAACTGGCTCCTTTCGATGTGGAGGAGCAGCGGCTCTACTCTGAGCCCCTCCCGGATGGCCGCACTCCTCACCTTATCTCTAAGGGAGAGGCCAGCCACCCTTCGGAGGAAACTCATTTCTGCCGCTTGTATTCACGATCTTATTCTTTTGGTCACTACCCAAAGCTTGTGACCATAGGTGAGGGTAGGAACGTAGATTGACAGGTAAATCGAGAGCTTCTTTTTTACACTAAGCTCCCTCTTCACCATGACAGACCAGTGAATCATTTGCATCACAGGAGACGCAGTCCCGATCCGTCTGTTGATCTCCCGCTCCCTTCTCCCGTCACTTGTGAACAAGACCCCAAGATACTTGAACTCCTCCACCTGGGGCAAGAACTCGTCCCTGGGCCAGAGAGGGCACTCCACCCTTTTCCAGCTGAGGATCATGGCCTCAGACTTGTCATGCCAGCCGCTTCACACTTGGCTGTGAACCATTCCACTGCGAGCTGGAGGCCACCACCTGATGAAGCCAACAGGACTGCATCATCTGCAAAGAGCAGAGACGAGATTCTCAGGCCACCAAGGAAGAAGCCTTCCGCCGCATGGCTACGCCTAGAAATTCTGTCCATATAAATTATGAACAGAATCGGTGACAAAGGGCAGCCCTGGCCAGGAAACGAATCCGACTTACTGCTGGCAATACAACACGAGCTCTCACTGCAGTTGTACAAGGACTGAATAGCCTGCAACAGTGGTCCAGACACCCCTTACTCCCACAGCACCTCCCACATGATGAGGCAGGCCTTCTCCAGGTCCACCAATCACATGTAGACTGCATGGGCAAACTCCCACACACACTCAAATATCCTCAAGAGGATGAAGAGCTGGTCCAGCGTTCCATGACCAGGATGAAAACCACATTGTTCCTCTTGAATCTGAGGTCAACCAACGGACAGACCCTCCTTTCCAGCACCCTGGCATAGCCCTTACCGGGGAGGCTGAGGAGTGTGATCCCCTGAAGGTTGGAGCACACCCTCCGGTCTCCCTTCTTAAAGATGGGGACCACCACCCCAGTCTGCCAATCCAATGGCACTGCCCCAGATCTCCAGACCATGTTCCACACCTCCATTGTTGAGGCTGCTGCTCAGAGCTGTGGCTGCAAGGTGGTTGGTGCCTGTTGTGGTGGTAACCCCCAAACTAGATGGTGGTCACCAGAGATGAAGGGAGCCATCAAGCTGAAGAAGGAGTCCTATCGGGTTTGGTTAGCTTGTTGGACTCCACAGGCAGCTGACGGGTACCGGCAGGCCAAGCAGAACGCAGCTCGAGCAGTGGCTGAAGCAAAAATTCGGGTGTGGGTGGAGTTTGGTGAGTTCATGGAAAAAGACTATTGTAGACTATTTGCTATTGTAGCAAACCGTCAGGCAACTCGGGAGGGGAAAACCGTGCTCTACTCACATGGTCTATAGTGGGGGTGGGGTGCTGCTGACTTCAACTGAGGCTTTAGTCAGTCGGTGGAAGGAATACTTCCAGGACCTCCTGAATCCCATCAGATAAATATACTGATTATGGAAATAAAATGTAATGTAACGTGGCAGATGGTGCACCCTCAGAGGTCACCGTCTTAACTGAGGCACCAACGTTTGATTAGCCACAGAATCATTAATACATCATCACAGATGGAGGCGCACAGGTGACCTCAGCCTGCCGATAGAGAAAGCTGCAGGGTTTGGGTTAAAATGCAATATGATGGAAATCATGTTTTAATGTGAGGAAGGTCAGAGTTTATTGCTCCACAGAGCTGATGGCTCTGTGGTGTTGTGGGTGGGCTTTAGGGGCCGGGGCTCGCCCACTTGAACATCCTGGCTGCCCGTGAGAAGCATCAAAATAATTACTGTAAAAAAATAAAATTAACATCTTTAAAGTTTATCACAGATGGATTCTGACCACACTGACCCGTACCTGTGAAACATGAACCAGGTGAGCAGAGGATGAAGAAACTCACCTGTATTTGAGCGTATCCTGCTGTGGGAGGTTCCCTCAGGTTGAGTCTGAGCTTCCTGTTGCTGTTTATGACATATTTACAGTCTCAGTGGGAAAACTCATTCTCCATGAAGTTGTTAACAAATAGGTCAGCTTTTTCATTTTTAATAAGAGTTTTAATAAGAGGAAGGCTGTGCAGTATCCGGTTACAGCTTCCAACATTTCCTCCTGGAACCAAAATAAAAACTAGAGAACAATGAGATGGCAGGTAGAGCCGAAGGCCTGATTTATTTTCTCTGAGCTGGTTTCTGTTGATATGAATCAATTTGCAGCTCAGTGCATCGCTGATGTCACCCAGCAGCCTCTCTGTCACCTATACCACAGTAATCCCTGATGTTCATTTGATCACACTTTGGATCTCTGTTTCAGTGGATGGATGGCACAGACTGGTCTAGTACTGTTTCCCTAACTTGTACCCGAGTGCTCTCATTTGCAACAAACAGAAGCATTAAAAACCTGAACTTCTGCTGATAAAAACTGCAACTGTCCAAAATTAGAATCCTGCAGCCGCTCAGTGGTTTCATAGTTTTTATTTTTCATAATTTTAAGATACAGACGTTTGGAGACAGAGTCAGAGAGGCTGAGATGGTTTGGACATGTGCAGAGGAGGGAGGGTGGAGCTGAAGATGGAGCTGCAGGCAGGAGCTCAGAGGAGGTTCATGGATGGAGGACATGCAGGGGGGGGTGGAGGCAGATTACACGATGTAACAGTGTTTGTTTTTAATGGTAAAACAATAGAAAATGTCCATTAAACTTTGTGTTTAATAATCAAGGAGGTTCCTGAAACTTCTGAATCTTCTGAACTCTTGAACTTTGGTGTTTGATCTGAATCGCTAGAGAAAGACTTGATCAGACTGAATATTTGTTACATCAATTTGTTATTTTTCTTTTAAATGAATTTTCTACCATTTTAGAAGAATTTGAAAAAAGGTTCAAAGCTAAATGAAAATTATTAGTTTGGTTTTAAATGGGAAAAATTTTTAAATTCTTGTCTGAATCACTAAAACAGTGTTTTGGCCTCAAAATATTATTTTTAGTTTTTGATGTACAGAAGAAGAAAAACAGTTTAAACCAAAGAAAAGACAAAAGTAGAAATTTGTTACCTGTGTAATCTGCTGTAGCGCCCCCTAAAGGCAGCAGACAGAACAAAGAAAAAGTGACATCATTAAAACATTTTAAATGTTTTCCTGATTTCATTTTTATTTTTCTGCAAGTAAACATGAAATCAGGCGGGAGTGAAAGTGAGCAGCTTTCAGGACAAACACATTTATGATCTTCTTAAGCAGCTTTAAAGCTCATCAGAAGATGAAACACACACACGCACACACACACACAGCTTCGGGTGAGACTCCAATCTGTCAGTCACTTTGACAGCTGCTAATTAAGCCTGCTAATTATAGCAGTAATCCCACAGTTGGAGTGTGCAGTAACTCTGAGTGATGCTCAGGCAGACGACAGCCAAACATCTTCATTCGGTTTCTTTATTAATTCGACGGCTTGCCGTCAGGCAGCGTTCAGGGTCAGATCTGCACCGTGGGCCAGCAGCTCATCGGGGATGTTACAGGATTGTGTTTCATCAGGATTATGAGTGGGGTCCACTGCAGGGTTGGCCAGCTGGATGAGTTGTGACCTGTGATTGGTCGAATCCACCACTTCTCTGATTTTGTACCACAGTACCACACCTAACATGTGTACTGCACAGTTTAGCCTTCAGGTGACCCCATAGCCCTGCACTCCTCTGTACCACTAACATATTATTAATTATGAAAATGTTTCCTAAACAGTTTTTACAGGAACTGGTCCGCTGGTGTGGAGAGGAGAGCAGGAAGTGGAAATCTTACAGGCTCTGATCTGATTGGTTTGGTAATCATTCCATAATGAGGCGTCCCGTTTCTCAGCATGCTCTAAAGTGTAAATGGTAATTTAAATACCTTTGTCTGCAGAGCTGTGTGTGCAGTAGAAGCTTCCTTTCGGCTGCTCCCTGATTCACAGCGTGTAACTCCATGTTTGATTTCATAGATTCATGGGTTTTACACTGAAACATCCTGATATAATCCCAGAGAGATTCATGTCTCCTGCTGGGATTAAACCAGTAACCTTTCATTAATTAGGCAGGTATGTAAACCAGTACACTGTGATCTAAGTGTTCAATACAGATGTTATCCGTTGTGGCCCACCCTGCTCCATAAAAGCAGTCAGTCAGCAGTTTTTATTAGTTCAAAGCAACAGACCAGCTCTCAGCCAATCAGTCTTCATCAGATCAGCTCTGAAACTGGGAAACAGCCTTCCTCCTTCATCTTCCTCACTGACAGGGTGACTAAAAACACCTCCTCTTTCTGGCTTCTTCAGTTTATCTTTAGTTTGCAAATGATGTGTTTCCTGTGGCTCCACAGTGTGATCGATCAGTGAGGAGGATCAGGGAGGAGGATCGGTGAGGTGAATCAGTGAGGTGAATCAGTGAGGTGAATCAGTGAGGTGAATCAGTGAGGTGAATCAGTGAGGTGAATCAGTGAGTGGAATCAGTGAGTTGGATCAGGGAGGAGGATCAGGTGGAGAATCAGTGTGGTGGATATTGTAGTGTCTGTTAAGACCTGGAAGAAGATGGTGAGAGATTGCCAGTAAAAGTTGCCCTTTTATTAACAATTACATGGTTGCTGTGTGCCGCAACCACACCAAAAAAACAAAACGGGACTCCAGCTCTGACTCTCGCGCTCTCTCCCTCTGTGCACACATATGTTCAAGTACCAAAAAAACGGTGGGAAATCACAGAACATCTGCATAGAACCATCTAACTTTAACAGAATCACTACAATATGAAAGTCACTTTGCCAAAAACTGACTGCAGCTTCTACCATGTGACAGAAATGTTCTTTATGACTCAAAATGAATTGATATCATTCATAGGAGATGATGTTTGAGATATCCTTGACAGATTATAGGCCCGCAAGTCATTTACAACAATATAAATACCAGCAATAATTTTGGGGGCAAATACTGGAAATCACTCTTTGGCTCAAGACCGGCTATTCAGATGGCAAACTGCTCCACTGCCACTGTGTACAGTGTGGCAGCGTGTACATTTTACATACATGCAGTACAGTACACATTCACATCGTCGCAGCGACGGAGAACTTTATACAGTCTGAGGAGGGTTTTTTTTAAACTCCTGATCCACTCCATTCCAGTAGGTGGCAGTAATGCAGCTCTAAGCTAGTTAGGTCAACCGCAGACCCACAAGAAGAAGATGACGACAGAGAACTGTAATGCAGATAATGTGGGTCGGATTGGGGGGGGCCTCTGGAAAATGTCGATATCTGTGAATCGTCCCTAAAAACAAACTGCTCTCCCTGCTGTGTTGAGTCTTTGTGGAGGAGAGCGCAGCAGAAGCAGCTTCCTGTCTGTGATGTCGGACTCTTTCAGCTTTCCTTCTTATCTTCTGTGCAGCGGTTTGATCCGAGTCTGCTGAAACATTCTGATCCCACCTGTTCATGAATGCCGCTGTTCAACAAGCGCCTTTCCTCTGTTTTCCATTATTATTGAGTTGGCCTGAAAGTCCTGTGATGTCATTTGTATGCGACACAAACACAAACAGTGGCTCCGCCCAGCTTCTTCTGGATTCTGTCATCATTCGAGCACACAAACATCTGTCGGTTTGTTTGCAGATGTTTCTTTTGCTGCCGGGTTTCGAAAACAACAGGTTTGATTCTTGTGAAGTAGTCGCTCTTGTGACACGTCTAATGACCTCACTTCCTGACCAATCAGATGCATGCAGGCTGTTGACATCACATTTTTGGCTTGACTCAGAATCCTAGCTGAGTAGGTACTAAAAAAGCACCTGGTACCAGGTACTAGCGCCTGATGGAAAAGCCCATAAACCTGGGGTATGCCTGGAAACTCAGGGCTCAGTCATTCAAACTTAAAGCAGCCGGCCTGTTTCAAACAGCTGTTTCTCTGTTGGGGGCGTGGGGTCATCAGCAGCCATTGTTGAGCCTCGATGAGCTCATAAAATACAGGAGCGTACACCACCTGTCATTGGGTGAATCTGGGCCAAAGAGGCTGTGGCTTTTATTTTGACAGAGTCCCTCAGCGTAGCTTCCCTCTCCGGCTCCTCAGAGTTTATTACCGAAACCTTTGAGGTGGTGAAAGAAGAAAAGAGGAAACATGACGCTGAGATGCAGCCGACTGAGCTCAGAATAAACAGACAAATAAGAAGCAGAGGCAGAAATAAACACATGTCACTTTGATGAATTTGTCCTGTTTCCTGTCTAAATTGTGTCCAGTGAAGGAGGAGCAGCTGCTTCCTGCCGGATCGGCGCTGCCGTCCTCTGCAGGACACACAGACTTTCCCTCCCTGCATTTTAATTAACTGTGTGTGTGTGCAGAGTTAATCACTGCCGTTTGATCTCTGCGTCTCTGACCCCGCGGTGTTTAATAAAAGCCGGACTGTGTTTTCATTAAGCTGTCAGGTCTGTCAGCGAGGTGACAGAGGTGAGGGTTCGGTATGCGCTCCGTCCTCGCCGTGACCGGCCGAGCGTCTCGGCTCGATTAAAGCTGAAGCATCACAGAGCTGCTTTGTTTCTCCCTCAGAGACTCCAGCAGCCTGAAGATCACCCAGCATTTAATAAAGTCAGGAATCATCCAAACAATGTACAGCTCAGCAGCACTGAGGCAGCAGGCAGAACCCTCAACCAGCACCGGGTCTGTCCAGGATCCACAGGCTTCCCCCACAGCCAGCCTCCATTACTGTACATGCACTCATCCCCAGTGTGAGTGTGCCCCTCCCCCTGACCCGGCCGAGTCCTCCCAGCTCAGATCAGCGTGGCCTTCAGCCGACAGCTCTGATCCGAAGTTTGGAATGACTGCTGTGAATGCATTAACCTCTGAGGCCGTGTTTGAGCATGAATATGTGAAAGAATCAGATATTTAAGTTTTAATCAGAGAACTATCAGGAAACTTTGGGCATTAAAACAAAACTTTCTCCATTTTTGGGACAGTTTCATGATTAAAAGTATTCTGCATGCTTTATTTTACAATACTGAGAAATTTAACTAACATTCACAACTTGTCTTCTGTAATGTGATGTTTTTGTATTAGTGTGCGCTCAGATATAGGATTGTGTCTTCATATTTTAACTAGCAGACATGTTTAGACAGATTTGTCCCAGATCACAGATCCTGGTGTTGATCGTAAGAATGACCAGTGAAAATTTCAGGCTTTGATATTCATGTTCAAACAGAAGTGGATATATAAACAGCATATTAATATTCCCACTAGGGAAAATAATACATTGGATCACTGCTATACAGTACTTAAAAACTCATATCGCTCTGTTCCTCGGGCAGCTTTGGGACATTCTGATCACTGCCTGGTTCATCTCATTCCAACATACAGGCAAAAGCTAAAATCTGCAAAGCCTGTTGTCAAAACTGTGAAGAAATGGAGCAGGGAGGCAAAGCAAGAACTGCAGGACTGTTTTGACTCTACCGATTGGAGTGTCTTTGAAGCTGCTACTGAAAATCTGGACGAACTGACTGACACTGTGACATCCTACATCAGTTTTTGTGAAGATATGTGTGTGCCAACCAAGACCTTTCGCACATACAGTAACAATAAACCATGGTTCAGCGCCAAGTTAAAACAGCTTCGTCAGAATAAGGATGACGCCTGTAGAAGTGGGGACAGAGACCTGTACAAGCAGGCCAGGAACACACTGACAAAAGAGATCAGACGGGCGAAAAGAACATACACAGAGAAACTAAAAAACAGGTTCTCAGCCAACGACCCGGCATCAGTGTGGAAAGGCCTTAAAGTCATCACAAACTACAAGAGTCCACCACCCCCTACTGAAGCAAACAAAGACCTGGCTGATGATCTCACCAGCTACTACTGTAGGTTTGAGAGAGACAAGTCTACATCTCCCACTCACTCCAGCCAGACAACAACTGCCCTCTTCACACCCTTACCCTCTCTCCCTGATCAAACTATTGTCAGTCAATCTACTGGAATGACAATACATGAAAAGGAGGTGAGCCAGCTTTTCAGGAGACAAAAGATCAGGAAGGCACCAGGCCCAGACGGTGTCTCCCCCTCCTGCCTCAAAACCTGTGCTGACCAGTTGGCTCCGGTCTTCACGCAGATCTTCAACAAATCCTTAGAACTGTGTGAAGTCCCCTCCTGCTTCAAAAAATCCACCATCATTCCAGTACCAAAGAAACCCTCCATCACTGGATTAAATGACTACAGGCCTGTCGCACTGACGTCTGTAGTAATGAAGTCCTTTGAACGTCTGGTGTTGGCTCACCTGAAGAATGTCACAGGACTCCTGCTGGACCCCCTGCAGTTTGCCTACCGAGCAAAAAAGGTCAGTGGATGATGCTGTTAACATGGGACTGCACTACATCCTACAACACCTTGACAGCCCAGGGACATATGCTAGGATCCTGTTCGTTGACTTCAGCTCTGCGTTTAACACCATAAAACCCGATATCCTCTCCTCCAAACTCTCTCAGCTCACCGTACCTCCTGCCATCTGTCAGTGGATCACCAGCTTCCTGACAGACAGAACGCAGCCAGTGAGGCTGGGGGAAATCACTTCAGATACACTGTCAACCAGCACTGGAGCTCCTCAAGGATGCATCCTGTCCCCACTGCTCTTCTCCCTCTACACCAACGACTGCACATCGACAGACCCGACAGTTAAACTCGTTAAGTTTGCGGATGACACAACAGTCATCGGACTCATACACGATGGTGATGAGTCTGCATATCGGCGGGAGGTTGAACAGCTGGTGCTCTGGTGCAGTCAGAACAACCTGGAGTTAAACACGCTTAAGACTGTGGAGATGCCAGTGGACTTCAGAAGACACCCCTCATCAATGATCCCCCTCACTATAACCAACAGCCCTGTGAAGAATGTGGAAACCTTCAAGTTTCTGGGAACCACCATCTCTCAGGACCTGAAATGGGAGCTCAACATCAGCTCCATCCTCAAAAAGGCCCAACAGAGGATGTACTTTCTGCGCCAACTGAGGAATTACGGTCTGCCGCAGGAGCTGTTGAGGCAGTTCTACTCCGCGGTTATTGAACCTGTCCTGTGCTCTTCTATTACAATCTGGTTTGGAGCAGCAACAAAACAAGACAGAAACAGACTGCAGAGAACTATTAGAACTGCTGAGAAAATCATTGGTGCTCCTCTGCCAAACCTTCAGGACTTGTTCACTTCTAGAACCAGGAAACGGGCAAAGAAAATCATCTCAGACTCCTCACACCCTGGACACACTTTATTTCAGCTCCTTCCCTCAGGCAGGAGATACAGATCACTGTACACAAAAACCACCAGACACTCAAACAGTTTCTTTCCTCATGCCATCACACTCATTAACAGCTGATCAGTAACATTGATCTCTACACAACTGCCTAATGTTACAAACTTTGTTGTCACACTACAATGCACACTACACTTTATTTTATTTTATTATTTATTAGATTTTGGATATTGTAGTTCTTAAATTACACTGCACCTTCCCTTCCCAGACCTGTATTGTATATTGTGTATTGTATATTGTATAGCATTTAAGTTAAATTATAGGACACTGTATAATACTAGAGAGACACCATCAACCGGAACCAAATTCCTTGTGTGTGTAAACATACTTGGCCAAAATAAACCTGATTCTGATTCTGATTCTGATCAATGGGCCATTTTTCAGGAAACAGAAGCTAAACTTGGGACCAGAAGATCGTTAATAATCAGAGACCGTCGAGCTCAAAGTGTTCTAACAACCTGAGATGACTGAGCCGGGATGAGTCCCGGCACACGAAGCCCAGGCTGGATATTTGATATGAATATTCTGTGAAAGGAAGTGTTGAAGCAGGGCAGTAAATGCTGCCCCAGGTGCTTGCTGCAGGTAGAAATAAAGAGGAGCCGAAACACCTGTTTGGGTTCTTGGTCTCCACCTTTTTCCTGCTCACTGTCAGAGAGACTGCAGCTCCACCAGAGGCTACAGCAGCTTCATCTTTGCTGCTGCTGCTGTTTTAAACCTTTAACTGAGAAAATCTTAGAAACTTTGATTCTCCCACCTGAGAGTCTGAATGTGTTCCTGCAGCAGCACCTCCTTCATTTTCTACAAGAACAAACCTTTATTTCAGTCGCCTTTTATTTTCCATCTACCGTGACCAGGGGTGAAAGTAGTTTTAAATTCTTGCCGATACTATGACAAACACACACACACACACACACACACACACACATATATATATATATATATATATATATATATATATATATATATTTTGGTTGTTAAGGAACTGAGATTTTTGCACACTTACAACTGATGACCACCTCCACGCATTCTGGCTCTGTCCACCAACACAAAACTTCCAGACAGAAATAACCACCAAACTTTCTCAAACCTCAGTCCTCTTGGCATCTACTGTGTTTTGGAGCTGAATGCGCTCTCATGTAGCGTAAATGAAATCTCTGGTCATAAGCAGTGTTTTTGAGCTGTGCTGTGTTGTTGAAATTGAGCAGAATAACATGAAACACAATTAGTTAATCTCTCTTTGTTTTTAATTGAGATAGTTTGTAACAAGCAGACTGACATTAAACGTAGCGGTGAAAGTTTTAACCTGTTAACTGGCTGAACCAAAATCACCTGAAAAAACTACGCCCTCTGGTTATTATTGGCTCTGGAAAACCCCTGTCGTTGCCCGTTAACTTGCAGTGTCCTGTCCTCCGGGATGTAGTGTATTTTATATGACAGGCTAGACCCTCCCATTTTGATTGACACCTCATTCGGCCAATCATATTAAGAAATGGGTTTTCCAGAGCCAATAATAACCAGGGGGTGTCACGTAGCGTTTTGGTTGATTTTGGTGCACCCAATTACATGATTGGCTGAATGAGGTGTCAATCAAAATAGGAGGGTCTAGCCTGCCATATAAAATGCACTGCATCCGTCCCGTAAGCAGAACGGATGCAGTGCATTTTATATGGCTGTCCTCGATCTCTGAGGGGAGAGAAGCTAGAGACTTGAGGCTCCAGCATAGCACGAACAGTTCAGAATCAATTTGAAATGAGAAAAAAAAAGCAATTTATTAACTGATTACGTCGTGTTTTAGACTGCTTATTGCTAGCGGATTTATTCTGACCCAAAGTGCAGCTGTGACCGGTTCTGAATGACGGCTTTACAGCAAACAGCCGCTCCAACTTTTGCCGGTACTGCGTACTGGCGCAGAATCTTTTAGTGGTACACAGTACCGGACCGTACTGGCTTACTTTCACCCCTGATCGTGACCATATTAGAAAAAAGAGAATTGGACCTTTCTGGTCCTCTGAGCTGAAGTAGCTGCTGTGGCCTCGAGGCCTGTGTGCTGCTCTGTGTCAGCTTTGGCTGAGATCAGACTTCAACACCCTCAGCAAATTTGAGTTAATTATACCTGCGCCCAGACTCAGGTGACCACCCTGATGCTAACAGTTTCCCCTTGCTTCCAGTCTTTGCACTACGCTAGGCTAATCACACCTCATCACAGAATCTGCTGCAGGAACAAGATTCAAACTTTCTTTGTGTTTTTGTTCATCGGGAGGAGTTTAACGAGCCGCAGGGAGGGCCGACTGCTCGTTAGTAGGATTCCCTTGTTAATACTAAACGAATTAATTAGTGGAGCCAATTAACTGGGCCAAGTGGCTGCAGGGAGAGAGACGTGGGCGAGCGACACTGACAGTCACTGGAGACTTTCAGGCTGCTGGGTTTATTAATTATTAATTATTGATCAACTCAACTCAGTCAGTAAGTTCCTAGAAACACTTACCTTCATCGACTCCTCCTCCTCCTCCTCTCTAGGTATGAAAAACTTTTATGACCAACAGTAAAAAAAAAAAAGAAAGATGATTCAGTTTAGTTCTGATTTCTGAACAAACATTCACAAGGTGAACAAGCACTGCAGGGTGACATCATTTCCTGTGATATTTACAGGAGACAAAATCCAAACATTCCTGATGTGAGTGCAGCAGCGCCCCCTTCAGGACTTACTCTACCATCATTCTTTGCTTTCCTGCCTTCAGGTTTGACAGCGGCGGCAATGGCCGAGGCTCTGAAGCTGCAGAAGATGAGGATGCTCATGCGTTTCCATGGCAGCAGTGATCAGCAGCGACATCACAGCGGAGCCGAGTCAGAGAACGATGACACAGGTTCGATTCCTTCAGTTTGTTCTGGTCTGACTGTCCAACCAATCAAAAGAGAGCACCAGAATCTAAAAGTTTATTCCCTCAGCAGGAGGCAGTGAAGGATCCTGGGAAAAGGAGCAGCAGCTCCTCTCTCCTTCCTCTTCGATTGTAGCGCCACCTGCTGGTTCAGCATCTCTACACTTCAACACTTTGCAGCAGCAGAGCTCGCTATTAACCAACCGTGAGTCACAGCTCTGCTCTGATTGGATAACTGACCGTTATTAGCTTATCATTACAGTGTATAAATATTTGGTAACCTCTCCCTTTTCATTTTCCTCCCCTCAGGTCTGTCGGACCTTCCTTTCATGGTTATGCCACACCCCCTCCTCCCTGTGGGCTTGCCTTCTGCCAGTGTTGCTATGGCGATGAATCAGATGAGTCAGCTCAGTAGTTTAGCAAACATGGCCGCTGTGTCACGGGCCCAGACAGAAGAGAGCAAGGTGAGGCTAGCAGCAGCAAAAATAGCACGGCTAACGCTACCAGAGCTAACGCTAACGGTCTCCTGTGTGTTCAGACATCTCCTATAGGAAGCTCCTCCCCATGCCCCACTCCAAGTGACGATGAGCTACACCCCCAGGAACCAACCAGCCAATCCCCTTCCAGGGCATCTTCATCTGCGTCATCATCACCCCCTCCTCCAGCACACACGCCAGAGCTGGGTAACCACTCACAGCTTTGCGCTTTCTGTCCCCAAAAAGAGGTCAAGTCCTTGCAATGTGACTGTGTAACATTATGTCCCCACCACACGTGTAAACAAGAATACACACAGTAAAGCATAGAGAACAGTCACTGCTCTGCATGTTTCCACAGATGGTGAGCCAGAAAACATTAAAAAGGCTTTGAAAGAAAAAGGTGAGTGAGTGTGTGTGTGTGAGTGTGTGTGTGTGTGTGAGAGACGATGGAGCAGATGGTACATGAACAGTAACATGTCCTGAGGTGTTTGGATACAGACTCATATTTCCTCATATTTTATTGATGTCTCTGGGTTTATGGCCCTGATTCACTCATCCTGCATCCTTTCATACTCTGATGGACTCGGATCATCCAGCAGTCCGTATTTAATTGTAATTTACAGGAAGAGTTTTGGCTGATTTCAGGGAAAGGTTCAGGAGATGCTCGTGTAACTCAGGGACAACCAGCAGATGATGTTTGGACAGACTTCAGTTTTGTCATTACACTGTTAACCACGCCCCTTTCACTTGCTTCCTGTACAAAAGCATTCAAAGTCCAGATCAGGTGTCAGACGCCCTCTGGTGTTTGTATCAGCGGTGATCAGCCAGCTGTGCCCAAATTCAGGGGCTGCATCCTTCGAAGGACCCGTCCTCCATAGACCGGGTCCTTCGCGGCCCACGAAGACCACAAAGGCTGGAAGTGACCGTCTGTGAAATTGGACGGTCTAGCCTTCATATCAGCGTCACCTGTTCTCACCTCTGCGTAGCTCATGTTGCCTAGCAACCGTGACAGTGCGAAGCACAGCTGTGTAAAAGCAGCTGGTTAAACGGAGAACGAACTTTTGCTCCTTTTTGTGGTTTGATTTTAAATCTTTAATTCAAAATAAGCTGTTAAAATAATAAACACATTTCAACATCAAGGAATACAGCTGAGCGAATGATTAATATCCAACTATATTAAGTGAGGCATTAACGTTTAATTAAAAATGTTTAATAAATATTATGATGCCTAATTTTAATTTCAGCTAAACCGATTTGCTGAGGAACAAATGAAACACGGAAACAAACCAAACATCAGCTGTTAGAGATCATCTGACTGAGTTATAACTGTGCTTAACTTCTACTCAGCGGTGAAAGCCAGCTGGGGTTTGAAAAGGATGTGCCGGCAGTTGGACGTTCTCTCCGGCTAAAGCTCGCCTCCATAGCCCGGTCAGCACACAGCTAGTGAGGCGAGCTGCTGGTAGAGCAGCAGCAACAGACAGCTCCGAAAACAGAGGAGCACTTTTTGCAATTAAGCGATATCTTGATAAAACGAGCTGATATTTGAGGTTTACACATTTACATTCTCGCCTGAAAATATTTTAAAAGTTTATTTTGTGTCACAGAAACAGTTATTTTTCTAACTCTTTGGCCACTATCCTCCGCCATTGTTGTACTTAAGTTTTCATGCACAATGAATCATGGGATATGGTAGGCCAGGAAGGATACACGGACCCATCCTTCAAATTCGAGAAAAGAAGGACGCATTCGTTGACCGCATTTGGAGGTGTCTTCGAATTTGGACAGCCTTCGTCGCCTCACTGTGACATAATAGGCCTTCAAATGTGGCCTTTGAAGGATGCGGCCCCTGAATTTGGACACAGCTACTGTAACACATGGTGATGTAGTGACACTGAGAGGACAGTATGGAGATAAAAGGAAAGGAGCCCACCCACCACTTTAATCATACTCTGGATCTTGTCCTAACATATGGCATAGAAACTGAAGACTTAACAGTATTCCCTGAAAGCCCCCTCCTGTCTGATCATTTCTTAGTAACATTTACATTTACTTTAATGGATTACACAGCAGTGGGGAATAAGTTTTATTACAGTAGAAGTCTTTCTGAAAGTGCTGTAACTAAGTTTAAGGATCTAATTCCTTCATTGTTATGCTCTTCAGTGCCAACACAGTGCAGAGCAGCTACCTAAACTCTGCTCCCAGTGAGGTCGATTATCTCGTCAATAGTTTTACATCCTCACTGCGTATAACTTTGGATACTGTGGCTCCTCTGAAAAGGAAAGCTTCAAATCAGAAGTGCCTGACTCCGTGGTATAATTCACAAATGCACAGCTTAACCTGTTAACTGGCCGCTCCAAAATCCCCAAAAACACCTAAAAAAATATACCCAAATTAAATCAGCTGCTGTTCCTGAACTCTTTGGAGTACATGCAAAAGTTCGGTCTCTTTGTGAAGAAGACAACAGGGCTTTCAAATTGTTTTGGAGTAGCAGGGGGGCGTGCCAAAGTGACAGAGACCTTTGCTGTCCTCCATGGGCGTCTTTTCCCATCTGTTTCACTTTAATGAGTATTATCCAGTGTTGCCAGATCTCCCGATAGAAACAAGCAACCAGCTCTATGAAAACAAGCCTAAAAAATGAGGCTGCTTATAAACAGTATAGCTCCAGTGCAATATAGCTCATTTCTTTGTTTTGTCTCATTGTGTTTTGGAGCAGTGAAACCTGTTTCTTAGCCTCATAGAAGAGAAGGGTGCACAGTTTGTTTTGTGTGCTTCTCTGTATTAGCACGTTGAATTAAATCAGGGTGGTGAGCTCATATTTCACACTTGCAAAATCTGAAGAATGCCTTTGATATGTCTCCCATCAGGACCGCAGCTACCCCCCCCCCCCCCCCCCCCATAACACACACACACACACACACACACACACACACACACACACACACACCCTCTCAGGGTTTACTCTGTGTTCATGCCTGCAGATCTCACCTATTCATTGACTTATAAAATACAAGATTTCTATTACAGGCTTTTATTTTCTATCAATCACAAACAAAAAAAAATGTGTGTATGGGGGGGGCGACAGGCGGAGGGGAGGTGAAGGAGCACAGGGGTGCCTAATCAGCACCGTGACTCTGTTATTGATCATATCATATGCACAGTAAATACAGAAAATGCAACTACAGAAATAATTTTGCTGCATCTTTGGCGCGCCCCTCTTGTGCGGCGCCCCTATGCACTGCATATAGTGCACACCCACTTCGTGCCCCACTGTCTCCCATCTGAGCTCAGATCCATTCTGTAAGTGCGCTCTCTTTCTCACACTCTTTATTATATGTATTCTATATTTTCCCCACTTACTGGAGTTCATTCTTGCGCTGCCTCCTCACTCTGGGCTGTTATGAGTGTTTGTTTGGGTGTGCGCCCGGTCAACTTGGGCGGAAGCGATAAACAGGAAACGGGGGCTTGGAAGGGACAAACTACCTACCACTCATCTTTTGCTTTATTACGGGGCGCCGAGAGATAATCAACGAGATTTACTCGTAAAGAAAGTCAAGCCCAGATAAGCAACTTGACGTTCAAAAACAAGCCCAAAAAACCGCAACCCGCGTCTCACGAGATTTGCAGGCGACTTTAGAAAAAAACAAGCCCAAAGTCGCTTATAATAAGCGGACTTGGCAACACTGGTACTATCCCCTAAATTTTATTACTTTTTAAAGACTTTCATTCAATACTCCCATAAATATATCAAAGTTACTATAAATGAACAACTTCTACTATGAAAGGAAGAAATGCCATGGCCGATGTGTTCACAAACCATTACTTATATACAATGTTATGGTTTAATTTTAAATAATTTTTAAAGTAAATCTTCAAAAGTACAGAAGCATATTATTTTATGGTCAAACTTGCCCCTGAACGAACAGCACGGTCTGCTCTGAAATTCATCATCCAATCATGCAGACGATCACCTTCCACGAGGCCGGCGACCTTTCTCTCATCTGATCATTAGAATTCTATTCTTCACATTGATCATGTATACCTCGATCACTTACTTTCAACCTCGGACGTGGGCTTGAACCGTTTCTTAAGCCCAATCATCTGGTCCCCATGCCTGGCAGCCACTTGTGACATCTGCTGTTTTCTCTTATTTCTCTTACATGCATGAGAAGCCATGACAGCAGCAGACGATATTAATAGTCACATGGCAGTCGTGAACCAATCAAATGGCTCAGATTGAAAGAATGTAAATATTGCCACGTGCGTCCACATGGCTCTGGAAATGGAGACGGCGGACGGCGCAAAATTTTTTTTTTAGGAAAATTAAAAAGTAGACGGTGCAGAGTGGTGGAGTAGGTGGAAAATGCACCTGCTGCCGGCATAATTTGAAAGCCCTGAATTTCAGTAGTTACTTCCTCCAAACCAGCAACAAGTTTATTAGATCCCATTCCTACTAGACTGTTCAAAGAAGTCTTTCCATTTATTGATGCTTCAATCTTAAAAATGATCAATCTGTCTTTATTAGTTGGCTATGTACCACAGACCTTCAAGGTGGCTGTAATTAAACCGCTAAATGTAATTAAATTAAATCCTTCTCCTCACATACAAGGTCTTGAATAATCAGGCCCCATCTTATCTCAAAGACCTCATAGTACCATATCACCCCAACAGAGCACTTCACTCTCAGACTGCTGGCTTACTTGTGGTTCCTAGGATACTTAAGAGTAGAATGGGAGGCAGAGCCTTCAGCTTTCAGGCCCCTCTTCTGTGGAACCAGCTCCCAGCTTGGATTCAGGAGACAGACACCCTCTCTATTTTTAAGATTAGGCTTAAAACTTTCCTTTATGATCAAGCTTATAGTTAGGGCTGGATCAGGTGACCCTGAACCCTCCCTTAGTTATGCTGCTATAGGCCTAGGCTGCTGGGGGGTTCACATAATGCACTGTTTCTTCTCATTCACCTTATTTACTTTGTTTATACTCCACTCTGCATTTAATCATTAATTGTTATTAATCTCTGGCTCTCTTCCACAGCATGTCTTTCTCTCCCCTCAGCCCCCCCTCAGCAGATGACCCCCCCTCCCTGAGCCTGGTTCTGCTGGAGGTTTCTTCCTGTTAAAGGGAGTTTTTCCTTTCCACTGTCACCAAGTGCTGCTCATAGGGGGTCGTTTTGACTGTTGGGTTTTCTCTGTATTATTGGAGGGTCTTTACCCACAATACAAAGCGCCTTGAGGCGACAGTTTGTTGTGATTTGGTGCTGCATAAATAAAACTGAATTGAATGAATGAATGTGAGGTGGATGTGTGTATTTGTTGTTTCACCATTGTGTGTTTGCTTTTTGCCTACCTGTAGAAGACAGCCTGCTGCCCCGCCCCCTCATCAAACCAACCTATGAGAAGCTGGCACTCACCTCTCAGCCACTTTCAATCAACCACACACACACAACCTTTGGCCCCTTCCTATTGGCTGACGGTCTGTTGTCCATGGAGACGCTGCTGACCAACATACAGGTGATAATGTGGAGGTGGTGAAGGTGCGAAATTAAGGCGGAGCCAGCAGAGGTGATAAGGACAAACAGAAACTGATGCAGAGACAGGAAACAGCAGATGGGAAAATATAAACCAGGAACAGGAAGTGACAGAATAGTTTGAAAACAAAAATAATGGGTAGGTATTAAAGTACAGTACTGTGCAAAAGTCTTGAGTCAGCCTTCATTTCTTATATTTTGCTATGGAAATGGATGAAATGTGCAAACATACATGGGAATATGAGGCTGTTCTAACGAGCTCTGCTGTGACCTCTGAACTCTCGGAGGCAGCTTCCTGCAGTTTCTCTAAGCAGTCTGCAGGAACAGGTCTCCAGGCTTCCTGAAGGACCTTCAGAGCTCTTCTCTGGATGTTTCCACCTTTGGTTCTGATCTCTGTCAGGATGATCCAACATTGCCTCAGTAATGCTGAGGTCCGGCTCTGGGGGGCCCGTGGCCTCCTCACAGCTGATGGCATTTCTGAGGAAGCTTCAGGAAGAGCAGGTGGATCAGCTGAAGGTCCAGATGATCTCTCACCAGATGAGCAGGATGCTCGATACTGACGTTTCCAGACTGCATCGAGCTTCCGAACCTCAAGCTGCTCTGAAGTGTGACTGGAAACACTCGGATCATGTGACTGTAGCTAATTGAGGTGTTGGCTGAAGCTGCCTCCGACAGCGTTTCCCTGTTTCCATGAAGATGTCTCCAAAACATCTTCATCATAATTACTGAGGTGTAATGAGACCTGATCAGCGGTGTAATAAGACCTGATCAGAGTCATTGTTAGAACAGTGTGATCAGGATGTGCTGATAGTAAAAGTGTCCAGCAGGTAGCGCTGTGGAGCTCTGCCCATCACTAACCTGCAGCCTCTGAGTAACAGCAGACAAACCTTCATGATGATGATGATGAGTTGAAGCATGAAGGGAAACACACACACCACAAACACACAACAGACTCAAGGGAACTAAACACACCTGACCTACCAAAATAAAACAGGACACAAATATACATAAATGACAGAGAATACTACATAAAAGTACAAAGACTCAGAAACAGGACACTCGGGTCCTGTCGGGATCGGTTCCTGTTTCTGAAGGGCGTGATGTCACATCCTGATCATCTTCGTCCTCTGTCCTCCAGAGTCTGTAAGGACACCGTGCTGGGATCTTTGGGGATCAGCTTGTTGGTGCTGTTTTATGCTGTCAGACTGTTATCTTCATGGAGCTAAAGGAACAGGAACAGATGATGCTCCTGTGACGGCTGAAAATGAGTGAAGAACTTTGAAGAGCTTCATAACCTGAGAACTGTTCCTCAGGAACACTTTAAACACAATAAGTCTGGCTGTCGGGAAGCTCAAGACTTTTGCACAGTACTGTAGAGGTGATGATACAGAGACATGAATGTAACGTAGCGACGGTGAAGCAAAGGCTGGTTTACTAAAGTGGAACCAGAGATGACCTGAAACATTTCACCATCATCATAAACATTTTATTCATCATAGATGGAAAAATGAAATCAAATCAGCCTATAAGCTGGTTTATTGTCTACTTGTTTTTCTGTTGTGTTTAATACACAAAGCAGATGCTAATGCAGCGGTGTTAGGGTGCAGAAACTTTACTGAGCCAGGCTGTAACAGACACAGGTTAGGACGACAGCTCACAAACACTGCTCACCTGTGTGCGTGTCTCAGGGTCTCCTGAAGGTGGCGGTGGAGAGCGCTCGCTCGCAGGACCAACAGAACCAGCAGGAGAGGAAAGACATGAAGCTGGAGCTGCAGAGAGAGAGGGACGCCCGGCAGAGCCTGCAGAGACAGCTGAGCTCCGAGCTGCACGCCAGAGGTGAGAGAGGGCAGAGGTCAGACAGGGGAGATGGGTCAGACAGGTGAGGCAGTCAGAGAGGTGACAGACTGTGGCAGTACAGCAGCCCGTTGTCACTGCCTCCTCTTCCTCGTCAGTGTCGGTCCAGAGGAGGCTGAAGAAGGAGAAGAAGGCGAAGAGGAAGCTGCAGGAGGCGCTGGACTTCGAGTCGAGGAGGAGAGAGCAGGTGGAGCGAGCTCTCAAACACTCCGACTCGCTCACAGGTGAACACAAACACTCTGCACCCCACTGTGATTTTAATAGTGTCACACAGACACACAGGAGCTCTGTGATTGGCTGAGGTGGTGACTAACACCTTAACCTGTATAACAGGTGTGTGTGAACATAAAAAACTGAACTCACCTGTGTGACTCTGTGCTGAGACAGCACCGTCCTCTTCATCGTCTTCACTGCACCATCAGTGCTGCTCTGTATGATAGTTACATGTTTTCATTTGTTTATCAGCTGTAAAACCTCATAATTTATACACATTGATCATTGGTTCAACCATTCGTCAGCATTTTTAAATTTTAGTCTCCATCTTGTATCTATTACTACTTTATTATCTCTGCATTTCTCTGATCAGTTCTACAATAACATGTTTTTATACACTATACTGCCAAAATTGTCCACTCACCATCCAGATCACTGAGTTCAGGTGTTCAGTCACTTCCACAGGTGTATAAACCAGCACCTGTGCAGACTGCTGCTTCACTGCATCGGTGAAAGAACGGGTCGCTCTCCAGCGTGGTACCGGGATCAAACCATCAACATAAGGACTCGGGGGGGGCTGAACCTGTCAGCGTGGACATGAAGGAATGAACAAAGTGAAAAAAAGCAACAAAAACTAGAGGGACAGAAATGTTTACAGCCGAAAAACAAACTGAGCACAGAGAGGGAGGAGCCAGGAGGGGAAGGTCCCAGCATTCTTGTTTCTGTCGGCACCGCAGGTGAAACACTGGGACACGATTAACACACATAACAGACGTCCGCCACTCGCGTCCGCCAGCACAGCAGATTCAGGCCTAGCAGTGAGTATCTAACTGAGCTAGCACCTCTGAGCAGCTCCTCCAACAGAGAACCAGCATCGCAGCAGGTGACCATAACGGACCGTTTTCAGTGAAAGAGACAGATACATATTTACAGACATATACACCTTCAAGAGTTTATTGGATTTTTCTTTGTGTTGCTCCCTGTTGATGTCTCGTGATGTTCATGTGTGTCCTTAATATTACACATGTAACACATAATGCTGCTGTGAACAGTCGGTTGTTGAATACAATTTTTAATGGTATAATTTGTTGGTCTTATTACACAGTAGTTACTCTCGCACCTGACAAAGTATGAAAAACTAAAACTAATGAAAACTAAACTAAAACTGAGCTTAAACAAAAACTAAACTATGATGTAAAATCCAGAACTATTATAACCCTGGTGGGATCAGTTTGGGGATGGCCCCAAAGCAGGTCCATTAAGGCTCTGTCACCATCTCTAAATAATAACATTACATCATTGTTTATTGTCCTCATTATTAAATCATCTCATTAACAGTTTATCCCGTTTAATAATTATCATCTGTGTCTTTGATGTTCTGTTTGAATGTAACGATCTAAACGTGCAGTTTGAGTCATTCTGTGATGATGGTGATGATGATGCTGTGATGTGATGATGATGTCACACTGATGATGCTGTGATGATGATGATGGTGATGATGATGCTGTGATGTGATGATGATGTCACACTGATGATGCTGTGATGATGATGATGGTGATGATGATGCTGTGATGTGATGATGATGTCACACTGATGATGATGCTGTCGCTGTCATTGGCTTCCTGTTGGTTTTTAGATGCTGCGACTCCTGAGAGCGAGCTGGAGAACAAACAGCAGGAGAACTCAGCAGCTCACGGTAACACACACACACACTCAGTGTGAATCTGTGTGTCCGCCGTGAAATTGAATCGTGGAAACAATCACGAGGCGAGCAGCAGAACCGAACACCTGACGGGCGCGTGGCGGCAAGCTTCCTACACACGGACGTCATAATGAGATTCATTAATCACAGCCGTCACCGTGTCATCAGCTGATCTGAGCTGCTGATGACATCACAGCTCAGAGGGAGGTGCTGCAGCCCAAACAGAAGAATTACAAACATGAGGCTCTGCAGTAAATCCTGTGGAGCAGCTCAGGCTGATTTTTATTAATCACATCAGTGATTTTTATTTCCAGCCTCTCACACCGACGCTTTAATTCATTTCATATTTGAGTCCTTTCATTGGTTTTGCTTTAAAAGAAGGAAACAGGATTTAGTTTTAGATTTAAAAAAAACATCTTTTGGTTTGGAAACACTTGGCGGTCTCCTGATGTTCGTACCTGCTGCTCAGACCTCACCTGGTCGTGTTAAAGAGCTGAAACAGGAAGTGTGACGCAGTGATGGCGTCTCAGAGGCTTTTTTCTTCTTCTGTGTTTTCTGCAGAGAGCCGAGTGTTCAACAAACCTCCGCTGCTCTTCTGAGACGCTCGCTCCACGACTCAAACAGCCACCTGTCTGACCTCATTATGAAGAGTGTGGAGGACACCAGGAAGAGGGAGGCGTTTGTGATGTCATTAGGTGAAAAATGACCTCACGAAAAAGCTCCACCCATAGGATCTGCTCCTGAAACTAATGTGGAACTGGGCTCAGTGTGAACTCAAGCCTGCCGAAAAGAAAGATGTTCTCACCTGAAGGGGCGGAGCCACACCTGGACTCTTTTTTTTTTTTCTCTTTTCTTGATAAACTTGTATCTGATGTTTGTTACCTGAAACTGATGCAGCGACACAGGTGTGGTTCTGCTTTGGTCTTTATGCTCTTCATCACAGCTGGGTGGCGACACGGCTAACGAGCTGAGTCTTAATGAGGCAGCAGTCTCTTTCTGATTTATTCTGTTCTATTTACTGTACAGTTTCATTATTTTGATTCTATTTTGTTGTTGTAAAAAAAACGAATCCCTGATTAACTCGTTTCATTGACTTTGTCGATGATTGCAGACAGAACCGGGACAGGCAACTAATTACTGATTATTGATCAACAGTTTGGTCCTGAACGACTCTTCAGACCTCACATTAAACTTTGTTTTAAAATCAGCTGAAATAAATGTTTCTAATCTACCTGCTGCTGACCAATCACACATCTTCCTCCTGTCCTGCGTCCTGATTGGCTGGTTGTTGGGTCACATGGTTAAAGGCGTCTGTACGAAAAACCAGTCCAGCAGAAACTGATGATTAAAGCCTGAATATTCATATTTCATGTGTCACCGCCTCCTCCTTTAACCTTTTTCCCTGAGCACAAAGTTTATCCTGACCAAAGGGCACAAACTGAAGTAATGATGTCACAGCCAGAATCACCCGTCTCACGTTTGAAGGTCCATCAAACATTTTCATGTAAACACACAAACGACCGTCTGAATATTCAGATTTGATTCATGAAGCGAGCAGCTGAGGAACAAAAACGATTCAAACTGAGAACACTGAACTCTGTTTCCTCTTATAGTGACCTTTGACCTTTAGTACAGTGACTGCATTATGCTGTTTTTACAAACAGCATTTCCTGGATGTTCACTTGACCAAAAATGTTTATTGTGAAACATTCTTACTTTTATGTTGTGTTCAGTTAACTAGGAGTCCTGACCGAGAGTCCCACACACACACACACACACACTAAAGAGTAAAAATCAACCAAAGCATGTAAATCTGAACATTAGTGAAGCATCAACATCTGCAGCTGAGTCTGAGACTCTGAGTCTGAGACGGCCTGTAAGCTCTCCCATTGGCTGAGAGTCACACCTGAGAGCCGCTTCATAATTCACATCTAATCCCACTAAAGTGGAGGACGAGCGGGCGAGACGACTGAGAGACCTGAGGAAGACGCAAAGGCTGATGAAGAGGGTGAGCCCAGCCCCCTGTGGTCACCTGACCTCCTCAGCACAGAAACTTTATTGATCCCAAAAGTTTGGAAATTCCTGCCGAAGCCAAAACACAGAAAATAGCTGATTAAAATAAAACCCCTGGAGGAGGAGCTCAGAGAGGGGAGAGAATCTAACAGTAACAGTACATTCATGCACACCACATAACAAGAACCATAGGTCAGAGGTCACAGGTCAGAGGTCACGGTCGTGTGAAAAACAGGATGTTTGCTTGTCATTGATTGGTTGGATTGAACAAACCAATGAGAGTCAGAGTCAGATCCACGACAGCTTCATCCCCCCCCCTGCAGGGGGAGCTGAGCATCACCATCACACAAGCTGACAGCACATCACCATGACGACACGCCAACATGAGTTTCTGATGCTAAATGGAAACAAAGCAGAGCTACAACGAGCCGTCCACCCAGTTATTATTATTGTTTTATTATCAGTTTGATAATATTAAGACCAAAAATTTAATGGACAAAAAAAAAGAACGTGACTGTATCCAAGCATCCGTCATCATGAGAAGGATTAAAGTTTATTAACAGAAGCAGATGAAACAAACGAATCTGTGCTGACAAAACACTGAAGCTGATGAAACATCTGGAACCCAACATGGCGGCTCCACAACTGTCTGACCCCATGAGAGGACCCTCACCTCAAACATGCTCCAGGAAATCAACAAGTCACAGAAAACAGGCCAACAAAGAAAGAAGAAAGCAGCTTCATCGGGGTCCTCAGGAGCAGCTTCCTTACAAAGATCATCTTCTTTCAATCAGCTGGAGACAACATCCAGGTGTGCTAACGATGCTTCAAACAGACTTCAGTGCAGATTTAAAGACACACACACACACAGACCTGCTCTCTCCATCCTCAGCTTCATCCTCAACGAGTGCACACACACCTGTGAGCACTCACACTGTAACGAGTCAGGTTTTCTGAGGATCAGGGACCGGGGAAGGCATGATAGAAATCAGGGTCCCATAAAGATGGAAAGGCCAGTGTGTGTGTGTGTGTGTGTGTGTGTGAGTGAGTGAGTGAGTGAGAGAGAGAGAGAGAGAGAGAGAGAGAGAGAGAGAGAGAGATGGTGGTGGGAATTGTGTTGTGACATTAACCTGCTGTGCTTTAACCTAATTTCCACTCTGTAACACACACACACACACACACACACACACACACACACACACACACACACACACACACACACACACACACACACACACACACACACACACACACACAGCTACCTTGTTCCTATGGTGACCCAGTTAAGTAAATGAGGACTGTGGGTCACCTTTTCGCCTCACTGGCGTGCGCGCGCGCACACACACACACACACACACACACACACACACACACACCTGCTGTGTTTGGAGCCAGCGTGGTGGTATCTGATTGGCCAACTCATTCTGTCACTGATGGATGATATCACCAGCAGAGCAGGACAGTGGCGAGGTTGACCAATCAGAAATGAGCATCAGTGTGTGTCTGAGGCTCGTTTGTGTTGCTTCATCAGGAATGATCTGTGTTACTGAGGACAGTCTGAGCCCCATCACCAACCACGGTGATCAGAAACGATCAGTAACGAGAATCAGCTCAAAGAAACCAGGAAAGACTCACAGCTGCAGCCGGCCACGCCCAACCTGTCTGTCACACAAGAAACAAAGTCCGGTGATTACCGATGAACACATTTATGATGGACCAGAGTGAAATATACATGCAGTGCTGATTATTCCCACACTGAAGCTCACTGCTGGACCTTCACTCAGAGAACCTGTTCTCACCAGCTCTCAGTAACCACCACAGCTCAGACCTGTGCCGCTGAGCTCGGAGGATGCAGAGGAGTGTGTCGTGTGTGTGATGCAGTCAGCTGAGCAGGTTTCATGTTTTTAGTTTAAACTAACTTATATTCAGTGTAAATGTCACACAGACCGCCTGCTCTCCCTGATTGCTCACTGCTGATTTGACCTTTTAAAGTTCATGTTAGTGCTGCAGGTTTCACTCTGCCTGCAGCTCCTCCTGATGGGGCCGAGGGTGCGAGCAGTAACATGAAAACAGCTGAGTCCGGATAGGCTGCTCACACCGGAGCTCAGAGTTTAACAAGTTAACGAGGAGAAGATTGATCATTAAATTAAAGAGTTTGAAGTCGGGTCCTCTTAATAAATCAGGTCATAAATATAAAAAAAATTAAAGACAAAGTTTGTCTTTGATGTTCATACAACCACTTCCTGTCAGAACTTCAAGTGGGCGGGGCTCCGGGGCCTCATTAACATCTTGTTAGCTCCTTGAGATGCACACAGGTCCATATTCATCAGTCCAGCCGTCCATCACACTCTGAGGGGAATTAGCTGCCTCTCGTTAGCCTCTCTGATGCTAATTTGGGGATGAATTCATCCAAAGATGCCAAACAAACAACAACAAAGAGTTTGATCTCTTAACGAGCTGCTGCGGTCTCCTCGTTACAGTAGGTGTTAACGATTCCTGTAATGAGGAGGATGCTTAATGAGATCAACAAACACTGATTAGTACAAACAAGCTGTTTGTACACACACACACACACTCAGCAGGGTACCTGGTCTAAAAACAGCACTCTCACTGATCTGCTCTGATCCAGGTTGAGGGTGAAGTTCAGATCAGTTTGATGGACTTCTGCTTGTGAACCTCATTAAACCGTTCTCCAGGATCTGTGATGACCTCTGACACGAACGCCTGGTGTGCAGACCTCAAACACAGACGGAGGTCAGACGAGTACATTGTGACCTTTGCTGGAAGGAAACCTCAGCTGGGAAAGAAGATCGTACATGAAGCAGCTGCTGCACGTGCTCGCCATCCTGAGACCACCATCTGCCAATCAGTGTCTGTGATGTCATCATTCCAGTTTATTAGTGTACAGCTGGCTAGTAAATATAGTTATATTAGCTTCTTAGATTAGCATTCTTCCACCATTAAGATGATCTAGAGTTGGTGTTGTGTGTGTGTGTGTGTGTTGGAAGGTTAAATGTAAGCAGCACCACACTGACACACCTGTAAGACACACCTGCTGATATTAAAGACTCATTTACATGAGAACGATGCACCAGAAACTGAATCTTTTTTTAGCATGCAGACTCAAAGTTTTAAAAACGATCCCCATTTACGCCGAAGTGCGAGAGTGCTGCAGTTTCCAGCCCCCCTCCCTCCCAGATGATTCGTGGTCTGGCTGCTGATTGGCCCTTTGGAGTCAGAGGGTGGGACAGGTTTGATCATTCTCAGGGAGCTCAGAGAAACCTCGATCACAACACAGTTTTATTCAAGCTGATCAATAACAAACAATAACACACTAATCAGGGTCAGTGACCTCTGACCTCACAGGGTCTGCACATTTACATGTTTCTAATCACTACATCATCAATACAGATCCTGGGTCTGCAGGTGGAGGTCTTCAGTATTTTGGTCTCTTCACGTCGACCCTGGGAAGTTAGAAAACAGGTTGTTTATCTTCCTTTATGAAGTCATGAATAAAGTCAGACTGCTACTTTCTGATTGGCTGAGGAGGTAAACAGGAAGTAGTTACCCGTCAGCCTCCATCTTCTTCCTCTTCTCGATGATCTGAAACACACACAGCTCCTTCAGCTCCGCCTTTCTTTACATGTTTGTGCTGTTTCCTTTATTTACAGGTGTTACCTGATGTCTGCTGGTAAGTGTTGACTGTGTGTGCAGCATGTTGTGTAGTTTGTGTGTGTGTAGTTTGTGTGTCTCACCGCGCTGATCTTCTTCCACTGGCGGTCGAGCTCCGCCTTCTCGTTGGTCTCTTTGAAGCGGCGCGTCTTCCTCCCTTCAGACATCTTGATGCCGTACTGGAAGGCGGCCCTGCAGGGACACACAACCTCACAGTGATCTCACACAGACACACAGGCTGCTGCCTGTCAGTCACAGCTGAGGGACACACTGACACATACTTGGGCAGCGCCTCCTTGTTGTTCATGTAATCTGAGTACTCCTCCTGAGTGTCGAAGTCCCAGCGGCCCAGAGGACCCTTCTTATTGCCCTGAAACACACACACACACACACACGCACACACACACACGCACATCAGCCACTTCATTGCGTTGCTGTGTGGGGATGAGCTGCAGTGCATGCTAGGAGTCAGCGTTACCTGGTCCATCTTACTGTAGTCCACCTCTTCATCACTGTCCACGGCCAGGTCGTCCATTCTACACACACACACACACACACACACACACACACACACACACACACACACACACACACACACACAGAGATTTACAGTCACAAACACACCACACAGAGCAGGTATGAACATTAGAGGTGTGTGTGTGTGTGTGTGTGTCTTACGTAGCAGGGTAACACTCTGCGTATGAGTTTGATCCTCCAAAGAAATCTCCCAGCTGCTCTTTACTGGAGTCTCTCCTCTGAGAACCAGTACACACTGGTTAAGGACAAATGCTGCAGTAATACCACACAGAGTACTGCAGTATAGTAATACTACACTGAAAATCCTTTAACCTGCAGGCTTTTAAGTGGCCTGCAGGGGGCGTGTTTACAGAAAGCCTTCAGTCAGCCCTCCGCTCTGGATTATCCAGGTGTTGGCTCCGCCCCTCACATCCACTTTCAAAGCTCATGGCAGATACAGAGGGTTACCTAGGTGACCAAAGCCTGAATGACTCCAGCGACCAACCAGCAGACACGCTGAGAGCTCTGACATCACCACAGACCTCCCACTGAGAGGTTTTCACACAGAGACCAAACAGGTGATCAGCGTCAGTGTGAGGGAACGCATCACCTGAACGGAGCAGGTGTGCCAGCCCTGAACATCCAGAGAACGTAACGAGATCCAAACAGCTGACCTGGAAGCAGCCAACAGGTGAGCACGTGCTCGGACACACACACCTGTGAGCAGCTCTACCTGTGGACAGGTAAACCCAGCTCAGAGCGAGAACCTGCTTCATGTTGGAGGTAATAGGTTAACACTGTGATAGAGTAAGCTCCACCCCCTCAGAGGAGTCCAATCATAAGAAAGGATATGGCTCCTGGCCCTGCCATTGGCTGCCTGCTGCTCCTGCAAACTTCTCATTGATCATCTTGATCTGGTCTCTGACTGATCCAGGACCTGCCGGACACACTCGTTACTGACCAGCATGATGGTGTGATAAAGGTGAGGCGGAGTGAAGAGCTTACCTGTGTCCACCTCCATCACCTGCACACAGAGACACACAGTTAGAATCAGACAGAAAGATGAAGCACAAACACCCTCCTCCTCCTCCTCTGACCTGGTGCTCGTCTCCTCGCGGCTTTTCGAAGTAGCTGTGTCTGCGGCTCTTGGCCTCGTCCTCGCGCTCTCGCTCTCGCTCCCGCTCCCGCTCCCGCTCTCTGTGCCGCTCTTTGTCTTTGGTGGGTTTGGCCGACGGGATGTAGTCACCGATGTCATCGAAGATGCTGAAACACACACGCACACACAGAGGCTCAGCCAAAGCTCTGAGACAGGAAACAGTCTGATGAGGAGGAGTGATGATGAGTGAACTGACCTCAGATCAGCCTCAGGAGCCCTCTTATCGTCCAGTTTACCTGAAACACAAACAGAAGGGTCAAAGGCTCAGTCCTGTCTCAGAGGAGGCAGAGCTCCGTGATCAGCCCCACACTGATCAGACTGCTGCTGGAGCTCAGCTGTGATTACCACAGGAGGCTGATGATGATGATGATGATGGAGGAGGACCGGTGTTCTCCAGGTAAACAGCAGCAGTCTGACACACAGACTGGAGAACATCTGGCTCCTCCTCCTCAAACGTCTCCATCACCTGGGGGTTAACTGCACGCCTCACCTTTGTCCTTCTTCTTGATCTTCTTGTGTCGGGTTCCCTGTCTGAGGTAGGACAGGATCTGAGTCAGCTTGGAGATCACGATGTCGTTGGTGGTCAGCGTGGTCTGAGCCTGAAACACACAGAGAACCTCAGGTCATGGCGCTCTGCAGCATTTAAATCCTTCTGAGCAGAACTTCCACTTTCCCGTCGGCGCTCCTCACCTCCATGCTGGGACAGTCGGCTTTACTGCGGATCAGCGTCGTGGGAATGTCGGTGTCGGTGAACTCGTCGTCCAGGTCGACCACGTACGCCATCCTGCCGGGTAGGAAGAGCTCGTTCCTCTCGGGCACTCCGGACCTGAACACCACGCGGTAGATGTTCCTGCCTGAGGAGAACACGGAGGCATCGGGAACGTTCGGAGAACATTCAGGACTTCACAAATGCGTTTCTTCCAAAACATTTACAACGGCCCTGAATTTGTTCACGTTCCCCTCAAAATGTTAACCCTGAGGTGACCCGCCTGAATATTCCAGCTGTTCTCAGTCATCTCGAGCTTCTCTGATGATTCTCCGCTTTTCCCCCACAAATTCCCGACTCTCTCCAAATATTCAGACTTCTGCTCCCTCAAAGTATTTTGGCTCCAACTCAAAAATATTCTCAAACTACTCTTCACCTCACTACAAATATTCCAACTTTTCCTCTCAAACTATTCCAGACTTTCTCCTGCAATTCCAACTTTTCTCACCTCCAACCTTTCTTTTTCTCAGTTCCCAGTTTTCCTCCTAAACGATTCCACTCCAGAACAACATTTTAGTCCTCAACTTTACTCAAAACCATGTGCGATCAGGACTCACCGAGACGCGTCTTAAACTCCATCTTCTCCTCGGGCTCCACGTCTTTCCTGGCAGACAGGTGAGAGGTCAAAGGTCAGGCAGACAGGTGAGTCTCAGTGAGTTATTGATCATCTATCAGAAACTGATTCAGGGACAGATGGTTTGTTTCTCCGTTTCTTACTTGGCTTCTTTCTGGACCTTCTCCATCATGTCTTCTTCTTCCTTCTCCTTACTGGTGATCTCAGCTCTCACCTGTAACACACACACACACACACACACACACACACACACACACACACACACACACACACACACACACACACACACACACACACAGGTAAACAGGTGAGCAGGTGATCTGCCTGCACACATTCTCCTGATGCCTGCAGCCGCTGACCTTCTGCAGCAGAGCGAAGTCCAGACCTTTCACCAAGTGAGTGTGCTCCATGTCACCTCCCAAGAACTTGGACTCCTGGATCAGCTGACGCCGCTTCTCTGCCGCCGACTTATCACTGACACACACACACACACACACACACACCCCGATGTGAATCATCTCTGAGGAACATCAAAGTGTCACCTCGAGCCTCGTCTGTCAGAGACCTGCAGAGACACCTGCAGCCTGCAGGGGGCAGCCTCAGACAGGCTCAGCTTCAGCTCCTGCTCTTCACAGGTTTACAGCAACAATAGAACAACAATAGAAATATAATAAATTTAACTTTAAATTTAATTTAAAACATGAACTCTATAAAACCTCTTTCCTCTGATTCAGGATTGAAATGTTTCAGCTGTTTCCCTGAAACAAACTGTTTTTAAATCAGGGTTGGCGTTGCGCTCAGAGCTCAGCGGCTTATCTCTGATGGCGCGTTTCGCTCGGCGACTGTGCGGTTATCGTACTCACGCCTCGGCGGTGGGTCCCACGGCGCGGTAGTTGGCCGTGGTGCTGATGAGCTCGGTCTCTTCGTAGTCCTTGTTGACGCCGTCTCGCCGCTCTCTCGCTCGGTCTCGGTACTTCTCGGCGAGCTCGCGCTCTCGTTCCATCTCCTGCTGACGCAGCTTCGCATAATAACTGCAACAAACCACAACCAGCTGTTAGTGATCACATCTGATCAGGGATCAGTAACCGGGATCTGAGGGCCAGAGTAATCACACTACTGAAAACACCTTCCAACCACGGACAGCGTCACGGCCTCCAGTCCGCCCCCATTCTCCCAGAATATTCCAACATTTCCCCAAAACACTCCAAACTTTTCACTTTATTTTATTCACATTTAAATAGATTTGATTACTTATTTTCCAACTTTGTCTACAATTTATATCCCAAAGTATTCCAACTTTAATCTGTGTCAAACCTTTCCCACTCATTGGCTCCTTAACATGTTTTTGATCATTTATTCAAAAATGTTTCTTTAAATCTTCCAAACAGATTTTTCTTAGAACAAATCCCAAAATTATTCCTCGGAACAATCAGACGTTCCTTCCTGAATATTCCCACCTGTTCCCGGGATAATCCCCTCTAACAATAATCCTGTGATGTGTCTCAGCTTCCAGCTTTTACTCAGCGAGCCTCTGTGGGCTTCAGGTGAACTCTGACCTCCTGAAAAACCCAATAAGACGAGCCGGCCAATCAACACCCACCTCTTCTTCTTCCTCCTCCTCGCAGCGGGGTCTTCATCCTCGTTGTAGTCCCTCGGCATTCTGGGAAATAAAAACATCAAACTGTAACATCTGCTCTGAGTAAACACCTGTCTGCTCCTCTATGACATCACTCACTCATGATGTCTGGACTTGGAGGGCGGGGCCGAGGAGGGCGTCGCCCGCGGTGTCATCAGCAGCTTCCTGAAGTCATCATTGGTCAGTTTGGACCTGAGGACACACACACGCATTAGAACACACACACTGGAGCACAGCAGCAGTAAAGGGTGTGTATCTGTGTGTGTGTGTGTGTGTGTGAGACTCACTGAGCTGTAGCTCGGTGGTCGTCCACATCGTGGCCTTCAGGAGCCAGAGGGTTGGAGTAGCTCTCAGCTGGAAACAGACAGAGGTTAGAGGACAGACAGCAGGGGGCGCCGCGCTCACAGGTGTTAGAGGACAGACTCTCTGCTTCCTGTGAGTTTAAGTTATTTATGGACACCTGCAGATGTCACCTCAGAACAGTTTTCACCAATTTCCATAATCTTATTGATCAGCTCATCGACTGATTGATAGACAGTCAGCTGCAGCCTGATCTGAGGAACAATCGGGATCAATTATAATCAATCAGGCTTTACTGATTCCAATCAGAGAGCATTAAAATACATCTGAAGGTTTGCCTGTATCCGGGTACAATAACTTTATTTAAACGAACACAGCTGTTTGCAGCTCTGCTCTTCAGTCCAGATGTTCAGTAAAAACAGAAACTCTGATTTCTGGGATGAACCGGCTCAGCCGACTTGAACAGGGGCTCCTTCGCTGTGCTGGAGTTTTACCAACAGCGTCTCATCAGCGCTGAGTTTCTGCCGATGTGCAAGGCAGCTTTAAAGCGGCAGAAATGTGAGCGGAGTCTGGTGTGGCGCAGCGACAGAAGCTCTGCTAACGGCTAACAGCTGCTGAGAGGCTTCTCCTGGTTAACCTTTGACCCAGCGGAGCCACAGCTGCGTTTCATTTAATCATTTAATAATTATGGTTTTTATTGTTGTTCTCATCAACCACATCTGCTAACGGCTAACGGCGCTAACACGGAGACAACGCTTACTTTCAGGCATCTCTGCGGTTAGCTGTTCCTCCTGCGGCCTGAACCCGATCCAGACCGATCCGGTCTAAGGGTAACACTGAGGTTCGGTATTCGGTTCCTCTGAGCCGCTGCAGGTCGATCCGATCCAGTAGCCTCAGGTTAGCTTCAGGTTAGTTCTGCGTATATCCGCGAGGCTTCGGCGTCACTTCCGCTTTAATCACACAGCAGACACAGCGCCTCCTGCAGGAGGGGAGGAGACAGCGCAGCTCCGCGGAGAAAGCGTCTTTAAAAAACTAAGTTATCACAAATGACAGAGTAAACAGTAACACAAAAATCTGAGTTTAATGATCATTTTCATGTAGAGTTTGAAATACGTGTTATTAGATTTTATGATGCAAATGCGTTTTTCTTCTGGTTTGATATGTGTTTTTATTCTGGGAGCTTCTAACGGCTGGACTGTTCCTCACTTTCAGCTCTGATGGTTTCACACAGCGCCCCCAGCAGGTCAGCAGAGTCACAGCTGAAGGTTCTCCAGGACCAGCTGGAGCTGCTCCACCTTCATCTGCAGACCCACAGAGCTGCTCCAACAGTCTCCAACCGAATCCAGCAGTTAGAGCCAAATAAACCCCACAAACCCTCATTAAAACACCCGACACCCCCCCCCCCCCACACACACACACACACACACACACACATATGAAGAAACGCAGATACACAGCCCAACATCCTTGTGTTGTGGTGTGTGTTTGCGTGAGCCTCCTTAAATCCAATTAACCCAGTTGAACCCTGCTGATAACCATTAAAGCCAGTGACCTCTCAGTAAAAGCCTCTGAAGCAGAGTCGTTCATAAGGTTCACTTTATTCACATCAACACATTTACAGGAAAAAGAAAACATAGAAAAAAAGGTGAGTCGATGGACTGAACCACTGCAGCTCAGATGGGGGGTGGGGTCTAGGGTTTGGACTGAGCCAGAGTCTGCAGAGCTTTGGCCACCTGATCAGCTGACATGTCCTCCACGGAGACGCTCGTCTCTTTCCCGAAATCTGAACAAAGAATCAATCGACACAGCGTCAGTAACTCATCAATATCAGGTCAATAACAGGGTTGAAAACAGATCTGTAACAGATGGATATCAGGTCAAAATATCAGGATCAAAAACAGGTCAATAATAGGTCGATAACAGAGTCAAAAATAGATCTATAACAAATGGATAACAGGTTGATAACAACAGGATCAATAACAGATCGACACACTGGTGATCAGATTGGATTCTCCCATGATGCCGAGCTCACCGTAGCGGGCCCAGAGCCGGGCCTGGACTCCGGAGCACTCCCGGATGAGGAAGGGGAATTCTGGGTTGGACTTCTTCAGGGTCACATAGTTCTGCTCCACAAAGTCTCTGAAACACAGGGGGGAGGGCGGGACAGTCAGCTGACCTTTGACCTCACAGAGGGAGCCTCACTTAGCCAAGCCACATTTATTTATAAAGTAAGTAAAACTTTATTTATATAGCACCTCTCAAGACAGATGTCACGAAGTGCTTCACATCAGCTATACACAGTAAGGGAAAACAAACAAATGCAAAACTAAAAAGATGAGTTTTTAAAAGTCCTTTAAAAGACGTCACTGGACCCTCCGCTCTCAGATGGACAGAGTTCCAGAGACGGGCAGCTTTAAACTGAATTCTGAATTTCACGGGGAGCCAGTGCAGCTGGATCAGTATCGGGGTGACATGTGAGTACTTAGAAGATTTAGTCAGAAGCATTGCTGCAGCATTCTGGACAGCCTGTAAATGTTCTAGGGAATGTTTGATAAGACAGGTAAACAATGCATTACAGTAGTCCAAACCTGAGGATATGAATTCACGAATAACTATCTCAAGTTCAGTGGAATCCAGCTTAGCAATATTCCTTAGGTGGTAGTAGAAACAAGAGTGTGCCGAGCATTTGACATGGGTGTCTAAAGTAAAGGCAGAATCAAAGGTTACTCCAAGGTTCCCTATGGAAGACTTAGCAAAATGAGCAAGGCTTCCATTATATTAGGGACAGATCTGTCTAGAGCACAAATAAGGATTTCAGTTTTATTCTCATTAAGTTGGAGAAAATTGTCAGCCAACCAACTTTTATTGGAATCTAAGCACATTATTAGCACCTGTAGCTTTGAAACATGTTCATGCCTGAAGGAAATATACAACTGGATGTCATCCGTACAACAGTGGTATGATATTCCTTCAAAGGTGCTAAGGATATGCCTTAAAGGGAGCAAATATAACAGGAATATAATAGAGGGCCCAAAACAGAACCTCGGGTGACACCGTAAGCAGCATAAACTCAGAAACAGCCACATGAAAGCGTTGTTACGACAAGTATGAGGTGAACCAGTCCAAAGCAGATCCTGATACACCCGCGCATTTTTGCAGATCCAACATCAACAAGACGGAACATTCTCCTGCATCTCTGTAACAGAATATCATTAGAAACTCTAAGAAGAGCTGTTTCTGTAGAATGGACTCTACGAAAACCGGACTGAAATTTATCCAAAATATTGTGTTGTTCCAAAAAGTCTATAAGCTGGTTTTCAACAACACAATATTTTCCAAGATCTTAGTTAGAAATGGTAATTTAGAAATCGGTCTGTGTTTATTTATAAAGCACTTTAAAAACAGTAACACCGACCAAAGTGCTGTACATGAAACACATCAGGACAAGAGAAAATTTAAAAAGGTAATTAAAAATTTTTTTTTACATAGATAACATAAAATAAATAACAATAAAATACACAGTTTATCCTAAAAACAGCAGCTCATACTAGTCAAAGGCCAAATGAAAAAGATAGGATTTAAGAGCAGATTTAAAACTGGCCAATGAGGAGGCCTGTTTGATGCCCAATGGCAGAGAATTCCAGATTTTAAGAGCTGCCACAGCAAAGGCTCGGTCTCCTCTGAGCCTCCGCTGTGTCCTTGGCGCATCATTGTAGAGCTGGTCAGCTGATCTGAGTGACCGGGAAGGAGCATGTAGGTGCAGCAAGTCAGAGAGATAAGGTGGGGAAAAGCCATGTAATGACTTAAAAACAAATAAAAGAACTTTAAAATGGACGGGCAGCCAGTGCAGTGAGGATAGAACAGGAGTAATACGCTCCCTCTGCCGTGATCCCGTCCAGAAGACTGGCTAACACCAACATACAAAGCGTTGCAGTAATCCAGCCTAGCTGTGATAAAGACAGGGATCACTTCTGCAAAGTGTTTTTTTGATAAAATATTTTTTTTATCTTTGCCAGCTGCCTCAAATGAAAGAAACTAGATCTCACCACTGCACTGATCTGACCCTCCAACTTAAAACTCTCATCCATCATAAAACCCAAATTTGTGACAGACGGCTTCACATATTGTGATAATGGACCCAGGTCCACGGGTGGAGATCCACCAGTGGTACGAGGGCCAAAAACAATCACCTCCGTCTTTTTTTCTTTAAAATGAAGAAAGTTTAGAGCCATTCAAGATTTAATTTCATCAAGACACTTAATTAAAATCTGTACAGAGTTGGCTTCCTTGCATTTTAGGGGCATATAAATCTGTGTATCATCCGCATAGCAATGGAAAGCAATTTTATGCTTTCTAAGGATGGAGCCGAGGGGGAGTAGATATAAAGAAAACTAGAGAGGTCCAAGTTTCGAACCCTGTGGCACCCCACATGACAAAGGAGCAGGGGATGATCTAAAATCGCCTTGGTTAACATAAAAAGACCTATCAGCCAAATATGACCTAAGACACTCTAAGACAGTGCCTTGGAAAACCACATACTGCTCTAAATGAGAAATTAAAATACTATGATCCACAGTGTCAAAGGCGGCTGTCAAATCTAAGAGAAGTAAAACCACGTAGTCTCCTGCATCTGTAGCTAAAAGGATATCATTAAAAACCCTCAGCAACACAGATTCAGTACTATGAAGAGGTTTAAAGCCAGATTGAAAGACCTCAAGGATTTTATTTTCACCCAGGTCTCCGTCACACAAAGGAAATCAATCCATTTGAAGTGAAGAAATCCTTAAGAATAAAAGTTTTATTTGAAAGGGATCTAGCATTTACCAAGTCAATCCTAACAGGAACCGGCGGGGCCGGGATGCTAGTACTGCAAACACCCCGACAGAGAGCCCGGAGATTCCTCAAATCCACTCCCTGCTGCTTGGAGTGACACGAGGAAAAGTGGCGAGGCCACGACCGCTGGAACACCAACCAGGTGTAGACAGGCTCACGAGAGCACCAGAATAAACTTCTTTCAGTCGCCTCAGCATACTGCGCTAAGCAGACCTTCAACCTCACAAGCCTACCGCTCCATCTCTCACGGGAACGGTGGCGCTTTCTCTGGGAAGGTGGAGCCAGAGTGCAGAGAAGGTATTCCTGAACCTCAGACAGAACCGGAGGCAAAGTTTCTTGCCTCAGCCAGGGGTCGAAGATCCAGAAGAGTTTGGCGATCGTAGACCAGTAGAGTGCTGATATAAAAATTCTGAAAAACAAGTGTTGATAGTAACACCAACGCAAGCAGACAAGGTAGTGACAGATGGCAAGCCATACACACGGCACCTACACCTGTTTATGCTAAATAAACACACTGGCTGAGTCCAAATTCAGGGGCCGCATCCTTCAAAGGCCACATTTGTAGGCCAATTACGTCACAGTGAGGCAACGAAGGCTGTGCAAATTCAAATTCGGTCAACGAATGCGTCCTTCATTCTCGAATTTGAAGGATGGGTCCGTGTATCCTTTCTGGCCTACCATATCCCATGATTCATTGCGCATCAAAACTCAAATACATCAATGGCGGAGGAGAGCGGCCAAAGAGTTAGAAAAATAACTGTTTCTGTGACACAAAATAAACTTTTAAGATGTTTTCAGGTGAGAATGTAAATGTGTAAACCTCAAATATCAGCTCGTTTTATCAATATATCGCTTAATTGCAAAAAGTGCTCCGCTGTTTTCAGAGCTGTCCGTTGCCGCTGCTCTACCAGCAGCTCGCCTCACTAGCTGCCAGCTGACCGGGCTATCGAGGCGAGCTTTAGCCGGAGAGAACGTCCAACTGCCGACACATCCTTTTCAAACCCCGCTGGCTTTCACTGCTGAGTGGAAGTTAAGCACAGATATAACTCACTCAGATGATCTCGAACAGCTGATGTTTGGTTTGTTTCATTTGTTCCTCAGCAAATCGGTTTGGCTACAATTAAAGTTAAGCATCATAACTGGATAGTTTTATTCAACATTAACTTTAACTTAATATAGTTGGAAATTAATCATTCTCTCAGCTGTATTCCTTGGTGTTGAAATGTGTTATGCTTGTTTTAACAGCTTATTTAGAATTAAAGACTTAAAATCAAACCACAAAAAGGAGAAAAAGTTCGTTCTCCGTTTAACCAGCTGCTTTTACACAGCTGCGCTTTGCACTGTCACGGATTCTAGGCGACATGAGCTACGCTGAGGTGAGGGTAGGTGATGCTGATATGAAGGCTAGACTGTCCAATTTCACAGCCGCTCACTTCCGGCCTTTGCTGTCTTCGTGGACTGCGAAGGACCCGGGATACGTAGCGGGCCACTGGCTGGTAGCTGGCCTGGTGAGACAAGGTTCTGTTCCACAGATATCCAGAACATCTCTGTGGAAGTGCTGCAGGTAAATCCTGCAGGTGAGCAGCACTGAAAAAGACCTGAGAGGTTCTCTTTGCTCTGAGAGCCACTCACCTCAAACACCTCAAACCTCAATGAGGAGAACGTTCCCATACTGCTTCACCTGTGCTCTGACCTCCCGGTTCCACTGTGGGAAGGATGCTCTCTGTTAGAACCTCTAACACAGATCTCCTCCTCCATGCTGCTGGTCCTGGATCAGCTCTGCAAGGTCAGACCAGGACCTGCAACAGGAGCTTCATGAGCAGAACCAGGGTGACCGGACTCTGCAGGTTACAGGTGTGACAGTGAGTAGATATATTTTAATCTGACAAAGCTCTGAGGAAGTTCTCTGGTCTCTGTGGTTCCACCATGACGTGACTCCTGACAGCAGGAGACGTTTACGAGCTCCTCACTCCTCCTCTGCCCATCAATGTGCTGATGCTGCTCAGCCCCACAGACAGGGATCCACGATCATCTGAGCAGAACCAGGCCCAGTCCCAGAGGAGGTCACTGGATAGTCCTTCTCACAGTCCACAGCATTAAAATGTTCAGAGCAGGCCTCAGTGTGTTCCTAATCTGTTCTTGTAGCAATGTTCACCTCAGGAACCACTACAGGAGCAGGAGACCCTCCTGAACATCAGGCTGTGTGAAGACACTGAGGTCGTGATGAAACCAACTCTCTGACCGCTTTTCCATCGACGGGGTTCCGGTGCCAATATTTGAACCATTCAGCGGTTTTTCCACCGTGAATGCACTCGGTGCTTGGCCAAAATACGGGTACAACCCGCAAGCTAGCAGGTCTCGAACCAAGAACGCATGACGAAAGCAGCAGAAGGACGTGACTCTGCCATCTCAACATTAAGTTTTTTACGTGTTATTACATGTAAGTTATTACATGTGTGTTACATGAGAAAAGGAAGCGATTTTCACGGCTGTGAATTAGGTTGGGCTCTAAGGCTGAACTTGCTGTTTGTATCAGTTCATATCACAGATAAAAGGACACAAAGTGCGTACTTGTCGTCTAATCGCTGTCAGCTCCTAGTCTCCCTCACTGAGGAGCGAGAGGGCGAGCAGCATTGGCGGTTCTAGGGGCGGGGCCACAGGGGTATTGGCCCCATCTGAAATCTGATTGGCCCCCTGAAGTGCCCCTGTCCTGTCACTCATCTCTCCTTTGTCTGAGAGCAAAGATAAAATTATAGGTGAATGCAATTCCATGCTGAAACACCAGTAGCGCTAATGAGCCAAATAGGAACGTCCAGCGTGAATAAAGCTTAGAGAAGAAAAAGATTTGAACGATCTTGTGGAGAAAGTTTTTTAACCTACAACTGATGCCAGTCTAGATTTTGAGGAGTTTGTTGGTAATGATAAGTCATAAATCCCTTTTTACTCACAGCTGTCACAGCGAAGTCTGATAAACATTAAATTAAGAAGCAAAGTTAGTTAAGAGTAATGTTAACTGGGGCATTCTTGTGTTTGGACATGAATGTTAGCATTTCACTAATTCATGTACTTCTTTGTAATTTGCATTTGTGTGTTAACATTAACTATAAAGTTTGGCAGTGACAGAGAAGAATATGAAAAGAAAGGGTCAGTCTCAGGAGGGAATTCAGCAGTTTTTGAGCAGAAGAGTGAGTCTGCAGCTGAAGATGAGCAGGCAGAGAGCAGCAGGACACAGCAGACCAGAGGCTGGTCAGGAGCAGGACACCTCCAGTCCCTCTTCATCAGGTCAGAAATCATTTAGGGAGAGCAACAGTAAATGCTGTAATCTATGAAATGTCTGATATTGTTATTTAGTGAAATGGCACATAAGTTCACTGAATTCTTACACCTCATATTGATAAGATTTACCATAACTTTAATGTAATGGCTTTAATTTTTATTGGTCCATTTATCACCACATCTACCACAATACTTGGCCCCTCGATGGCCCCCTACTCAGAAAAATCCTAGATCCGCTACTGGCGGGCAGCCTGCTGCCGGCCGGAGAGTCCGAACCTCCGAACCTCGGAGCGGAGCCTGGATCCGCGCTGTTAGCCGTTAGCAGTTAGCTGTCCTTCATTAATGACCTCTCTGTAAAACAATCACCGGCTCTTCCCGCCTCGGCAGGCCGGCTCTGAGCTCACCTGGCTCCCTTACTGGCCGCAGAGGTCTGGCACAGGTGCAGGCGGATCTCTCGGAGGTTTTTACCCAGAGTAGAGCCCAGGCTCCTCACCGCGGCGGCCGCCATCTTAGCTTCCTCTGGCTGTCAAGGACGGAGGGAGGAGGGTAACGAGCCCCGGGTTTATCCTGACAGGCTCAGACTGCAGCCCCGGGTTTATCCTGACAGGCTCAGACTGTTTAGCATTATTATTGCTGTTTAAAGCAGTAAACTGTTTTATAACTATTATATAACAGTACTCGCTCACATTTCAAGACTTTAATAATTTAGTGCTGATTAATGGTGAAGAGTCCTAATAAGCATGTAACGGTTTCTAAGGATTCTACTGTAATAAAACGCTGAGTTTGGCAGAGCTGCAGTTATACTGCAGTCATCCACAGGTCAGTCAGGCAGCAGTTTGTTTTTCCAGCTGTTTGATGTTGCTGTTCACAGTCTGACCAGCAGGTGGCGCTAACAGCTCATTTCACAGGAAGCTGTCCTAGGATGTGTAGCTTTTATTTTGGAGGCAGTGATTTCCAGTAAAACCAGTGTCTCCAGTGCTGCTCAGCCCCACAGTCTGAGTGTGGCCAGGTTCCAGATCCATGAGCCACATGTTGTTACCAGGAAAGCTTTCGTGATAATGGGACTCGTGCAGCTCATTATCATGGAGGAGCGCAGCTGGGAAAACATGCTCATAACCTCATCAGCAGAAATTAGACAGGCTCAGACTATGTGCTGGAGAGGAACTCATTACTTTATTCATTACTCTCCTTCAGCTCCATCAGAGGAATGGTGCTCCTTTGGTTAAAACGTGACCAAAGCTGAGCAGCTTCTCAGTCACAGATGTTTTAATGATATTTCTGTAATGAGACACTGAGAGTGTTGAGGTATTTTAATGCAGTGTGAATTTAACGTACAGCATGATGAAGGCTTACCCTCCTCCTTCTCTGCTGTCACAGGAAATATTTGGGTTTGTGCTTTTTCCTTTAAGACCGAAAAGAAATGAAAATAAATTCTCATTAATGTGACTCCTTCAGACCAGCACAAGGGTCCAGAGATCCGAGCTCGGGAGGAGCCTGTGGTGGACCTGTTTGGATCAGGGAGGAGCAGGGAGGAGCAGGGAGGAGCTGCGGCAGCACAGAGCCAAGCTGCACCCTCAGGATCGCTCCAGGACCTGATGTTCGGCAGGATTCGCAGAAAACTGGAGTCCAGGATTCTGGAAGCTTCTGCAGGTGAGGAATGGGGTGAAATCTAAAGAGAGAAACTGGAGGACTCAGAAATCTGCTGATCCAGTAAAATCCTGACTGAGCTTTGGTCTGCTGGGAGGTGTCCATGAATCAGACATGTTTAACATCAGCCCTCCGTCCTCTCAGCCGCCATCATCTCCACTGTCTCCTCCTGCTCTTTCCCTGAGTGCAGGGAGACTGATGGGTTGGTGTCTGTAGTGATGAGTGTGCTGCACCAGGAGAGAGAGCCGAGGTGAAGGTGGAGCTGCTGATTCACCTGTCCATCTCTGCTCCTGCCCTCACCTGTGCTCACGAGCTCTGGGTGGTGTCTGAAGACTGCGCTCAGCCTCGGAGACACGGTGAGGAGTTCATTCTGGGCAGCAGTGGCGCAGTGGGTAGGTGCTCACCTCACAACCAGAGGGTCGCTGGTTCGCGTCCCCCTCTGAGTCCGTGCTGTTGTTGTGTCCCTGGGCAAGACACTTAACCCACATTGCCTAAGTGTGAATGTGGTTGGTGGTCAGAGGGGCTGTAGGCACGAATCAGCAGCTTCTGTCAGACTGGCCCAGGGCAGCTGTGGCTACATCAGTATCTTACCACCACCAAGTATGATTGAGGTGTAAATGAATAGTGCATGAAATTGTAATGTGTCTTTGAGTATCTTGAAAAGCGCTCTATAAGACTAATTTATTATTATTATTATTATTATCCAGTCAGGAGGAGCTCAGAGCAGAGCCGTTACTCTTCCACACTGAAAGAAGGAGCTGAGATGATTCAACATCTGACCAGGATATCTCCTGGACCCTCCTCGGTGAGATGCTCCAGCTGTTCCACCTACAGGGAGACCCTGGCTTAGATCCAGGACAGGCCGGAGAGATTATGCCTCCCTATGTTTGGGAATGCTTCACTGTCTTCCCCAGAGAGCTGAGGTGGAGTCTTCATACCAACATCTGGTTCTAGTTTAACACTGAAACACTCCTCATGAAGGCATTTATTCAGACCTGACCTGAGGCCTGTCTCTGTGACCTGGTCAGCATAAACTGATCATTATAAACCGTGACCATGGACAGTCAGATGGATGTTTCTCTTCTGCATAAATGAGTTCTGATTTATTGACCTCTGACAGAAGGAGGCTGGATCCAAACACCTTCACATGTTGAGCTGATAATCTTTGTTTGTTCTCTTTGGTTTGAGTTTGATTCGTCTTCGTTTCTGTAAAATCTTTATGAGCACACGTTTCCAGACTGACGTTCTTCATCGTCCTGCAGATTGAAGGCCTCGCTGCTCTGACAGCAGATCAGTTCACACTCGCTTTGATTCCTGTTTTTGTGGTTTTCTGGATGAGACGCAGAAACAAACACTCAAACCATGTGAGAGGACTGCCTGTTTCTAAAGCAGTCAGCTGTTTCCACTGAGCGCTCGCTAACGTGATTCATCGGATCTGAATTCAGTTTGATGGCACACAGACGGCGGCGCGGGCAGCTGGAGGAGAGTTTACCGAAAACCACAAATGTCCGCAGCAGCCCGAAGACACGAGACAGAGACAGGAGGAGGAGCTTCCTGTCAGGTGATCCTGATCATCTACAGGGCTTTAGGCTGTTTCAGTCTCTGCAGGTACACAGGTGAGATAATCAGCTGATGGTGCATGTTTACAGGCTGGGTGATGTCATCATCCATCATCAACAGTTTGTGAGCTGAGAGCAGCGTCACATGAAGCCGTTTCCAAAAAATAAAACAAAATAAAAATAGAATAAAATAATAAATAAAATCCACAGACAGTATCTCAGATGCTGAACAGGACATTTAGACTTTGATGCAGAAACGTGCCTTAAAACATTCCTCAGGAGAAACTAACGACTGGAACAGCTGAGCAATGCTAAGAAAACACCTGGGGGAACATCTGCTGACTAATGAGGTCACTGAGTGATGACTGGGTGTAAAGAGGTCCTCCCAGAGAGGATCAGAGGTGGAGATGTGGAGGTTCAGCTCTCTGTGGACAAACCGTTTAACCATAATCGGTGATTCCATCACCTGCAGACTCAGAAGATTGTGAGCACTCAGGGAGCAGCTGCAGAGACCCTCACACCTGATCCTGTGGTGGAGATCACTGCATCTACACAGGACCCCCAGACTCTACAAAGAACCAACAGAGGAGCAAGAAACACCTCCACCTCCTCTGAGCTCATTTAAGGTAGAGTGAGCTGGGTGGAAAACTGCTGCAGTCTGACCAATCAGAAGCTGAGATTGTGCTCTGAGCTCACGGATGCCTCCAGGTTAAAGAGGAGGAGGCCACCCGAGTATTAACAGTGTTACTGCACATGGCAGGGGTAACATCTGTGAAGGCCCCATTAGTGCTGAATCACACCTCCACCTGCTGCCTTCAGACACCGTCTGCTTCAGGGAAGCTCTTTATTACATCAGCAGACCGCACTGAGCTCCATAACTGACCTGAGTCCAGATCATCACTCAGTGAAACATCTGGAGCTTCATGAAACCAGAAATACTAAAACCAGGAGCCAAGAGCCTGCTGAACAAGAAGGAAACATCTGAAACGGCAGCAGCTGGTCTCCTCAGGTCAAAGTTAAAGACGAGCTGAAGCAGCTCAGAGGGAACAAAAAGCTGATATTTGATCACTTTCTTTCTTTTTATTGTTCGGCCTGTTTTCTATTAACATTAATGAGAATGACAGGGCTGTGTTTGATTTGGACCTCACGTTCATAAAACATCAGTGGAGATTCAGAGAAGACACAAACACAAAAATGTTCCTGACACCAGAAACTTGGACCCGAGGGCTGAATGTGACCCTGATGTTCATGATTCAGGACATCAGCAGCTGGATGAGACTTTGCTTTATTCAGAAACAGAATATTTGGTACAAACATCACGTAAACCACCTGAACACACCTGGAGTCCTCTGGAGCTAAAGTCCAGGCTCTGGTCTCTCATGGTGGAAGACGTGTCAGTCTGTTTCTCGTTTGGAGTCCGTCAGCAGTGGCAGAGACTGAGACGTGTCGGGATGAGTGAACAGCCAAAGGAAACCTGCCGGTTCAGTGCTTCCTGTCAGTCCGGCTGGCTCTCAGTGGGCTCTGCCTCCGCACAAGGTCCTGCCGTCGTTTCTCGTTCAGAAGCTGCTGGATGCGTCTGTTATGCGTTCGCTCACGGAACGGCGGCATCCGCGGCACAAAGTAGTTCTGTTGTCCTCTGCTCACGTCGCCGTCCAGTCCTACGATCCCGTACCGGACCTCGTCCACCGAGTTGTTCTCCTTCTTTGACAGCGGGAAGAAGGAAGATGAAGGCAGCGGCGCCGGTTCAGCTTCGGTCAGGTTGGTCTTACTTTGGAGGCTCCGCCCTCCTGAAGATGTGGCGTTGTCCCCAGGATCAGGGGAGGATGTCGTGGAGAACCCTGGGATGGAAGATGTCCAAACCGGTGGCGGTGTTTCGCCTTCGGTGACAGCAGTCACCATGGTAACTATAGCAGGGTTCATTGTGGGAGAATTCTTCTGGAACTCATGAGGTGAAGCAGTTTTTCTTGTAGTAGTAGTTGTAGTACTGGTAGTGGTGGTAGCAGTATGAGGAGGCTCAGACAGAACCGATGAGTCCTCGTAGGACGAGTACTCGTAATCACCGTACTCCACGTAGACAAAGTCAGTGGTGCTCCTGCTGGTTGGGGGCGGAGTTACAGTGAAGCTGGAAGATGGGGTGGTGATGACATCATGGAAGATGTCACTGACGACCTGGCTGCTGTCAGACCAGGTGGAGGTGAGCGATGTCATCATCTCTGTGGCCAAACTCCAAAAGCTGAAAGACAAAGAAACAGGTTCAAGTCTTTGTCCTGATTCTGGACAAAAGCTCTGCTGAGTGCTGAGGGCAGAGACGGAGACACAGGCCCGGCTGGTGTAAGAAGGATGGGCTCTGAGGACACGTATTACAGCACAAACTCATTTTCATAAACCCTGACCATGACGTCAAATTCATAACCCAGATTTTCCCAAAATGATAATCTGTTCGTTTTTTTCAGAAACAAGCTTCCATATTGAGCAGATCCAGGCTCAGGGAGGGGCCACCATCTGACCGGTTAGGCTGAGGGGACGGAGACAGGACAAAAGACACACCGAGGAAGAGAGCCAGAGATTAATAATAAGTAATGATTAAATGCAGAGCGGGGTATAAACAGAGTGAAAAGAGGTGAATGAAGGTGATGTTATATCTCTTCTCCAGATTTGTAAATACCCCATCCATCCATCCATCCACCATCCACCATCCATCCATCCATCCTCTTCTGCTTATAAAACAAAGAAAAACCATGAACGTGTGTTAGTAAACTGTCAGAGTCAGATGTGATTCCATGTCTGACCTGCTGTTCTCCGTTGGTGAGCTGGTGCTGCTAAAGTTGCTAAAGTTGCTGGAGTTGCTGGAGTTGCTCTCATTACAGGACTTGCAGCACATCAGGCGGTATCCGGCGATGGAGCAGTACCGACTCAACACCTCCCTCCGACAGAACATCGAGCGGTCACCGCGACACCGCTGCCCTACAGACAGAGGAGGAGGAGCTTCTGAATCCTGACATTTACATGTATCTGTATCTACTGCACCTTTAAGAGCAGCAGTTTGATGGGTTAGTGTGGTCCACAAAGACACATTAAAACACAGCAGAAAGAAATGAAGCAGAAAGGTCCTTTAAAGTGTTTTAATGATCCAGACAATTTGACCCTGTAAATCAAACCCTCAGCCTCAGACCACAATGTTCACAGTCAAGAAAGATGAAAAAAGAAAAGGAGGTAAACAAGCCTTCAGAGGGATCAGACAGACTAGGGGGAGTCTGAGAGTTTTACTTGAGGAGATCTTTGGAGCTGGGAAGCTGGGGTTGGACCTGGACAGCCACTGTATGATGGCATTCTTCTTGTCACCTGCAGGGGGAGACAGTCAGCAGACTACAGCTCCCAGGATCCCTCAAACAAATGTATGATCCATGACTGGCCAATGCTTACCACTGCAGGGCGGAGCCAGGCATGTGCGTGCTGTGATTGGTCGAGGCTCGCTGCAGTTTTCAGCTGAACCCTCGGGACTGGAACAGGCAACCTGACGCGCCTGAGTCCCATTACCACAGGAGACTGAGCACTGCACACACAGAGGTATCATCACACTGATCAGGTATTGATCTGAGGACACAGGCAGCTCCTGAAAAACTGCTCGAAGTCTTCGTACCGGAGTCCAGGGTCCAGCTCTCCATGCAGAGGGGCAGGCGAAGCGGTTACAGGGTTGTTTAGTCTCTGGTCGGTCATCGTTGCAGAGCCTGCTGTGCACTGAGCGCCGCTGCTGCCCCCCGGTGGACTCCTGCTGGCAGCTCACCCAGCGACGCTGCCACCCGGTCTGACCACAGGAGGCGCTGCAGTCCTCCCACTCTCCGGTCACCCAGCTGAGGGGAAGACACATATTGAAAGAAGACACAACGATTGGACTGTGGGTGCATCATGGTGACCTGTAGCTTGTTACCGTGGCGGGCTGCAGGCCTCTGAGTTGCAGCTGCGACTGATGGCTCTCGGTTTGTTGATGTTGGAGCAGAGCATCCTCTGAACCATTTTCCCATCAGCCTTCCTCCTGCAGCCAAACCTGGTGTATTGTCTTCCTGAAAAAGGGAAAGATAAAAGTTTAAAGAACGCCACAGCTATGTGTACCTCAGAGCCAATCTGCACAGAGCCCATTAATACCACTGCAGCAACTGTGATGACCTACACTTACTACCTGCAAGAAGACCTGTTGTTAAGTCCGTGTGGTTAAAAGACACTGGAGGACAGTCTGATGACAAAATTGAACTTGGACCTCAGAAGACCCTCAAACATCTGCCTACACTAAAAGTTTAAAACTGTCTCCAGTAGTGGCAGGTTAAAGGCAGAACCTGGACAGACTGACCTCTGACACGGCCAGAATACGCTGGTGAAACTGAAACTTTTGGCCGTTAAACAGTGACGTGCTGGGAAAGCACATTTCTTTTCAGATATTAAACTCATATAATAAAGTTAATAAAGCTTAAATAATAAAGTTTAGTCTGACCTAATCTGTCCATAGTCTTGCCTGATTGGTCAGGATATCTGGATGGCAGATCTCAGATATCCAGCTCAAGACTTCCTGGTTGCTGGTGAAATAAGCCTCGTTCCCTGCCTCCACAGAGGAACAGCCCCAGTGAAGAGGGAAGAACTGAGCTCAGTGGCTAAAATTATATTTTACACCTGCTTTCAGACAAAAAAGTTAAAGTCCAAATTGAAAGAACATAATGAAGCATGGAGAACTGAGGAGCAGGAGACTAACTGGTCCAGTGTCTGCAGGATGAGGATGCTCTACTGATTTGTTGTGGTAAAGAGAGCACTGGTCAGGTCACGTTCCCACCCTCACTGTGACCACATGTTTGTAGTGACTAACAGACTGAGCAGCAGAAAGGAGCTTCATCTGAAGACTGTCTCAGCTCCTTAGAGGCAGGGTGAGGAGCTCAGAGTAGCTGCTGCTGCTTCCCTGCATAGAAAGGAAGAATTTCAGGTGATTCTGCGAGGATGAAGCAGAGCCTGCATCTCTCAGCTGCAGGAATGACCCGGTCTCCTCCCAGAAGCGCTGGCAGAGGTGGACTGACACAAAAAAGGTGCAGAAGATGGACAGAATAATAGAATATCGATGAGTTTAAAATCCAATGTTTAGAAATTCTCTGGTACCTCCTCCACAGGGTTTGGAGCAGTGCGACCACTTCTTCAGCGCCCACTCGTAAAAGATGGCGTCCTCCTGCACCTGGTTGGACTCCAGCGAGGACCGGAGACGATCCTGGATGACGTACTTATAGGACACCGTCACCTTTGAGTCTCCATGAGAACGGACCTGATGGAAAGAGAGAGTGCTGGTAGTTCTAGTTCCTGGTTTGGCACCATGTGGACACTCTGGGCTTCTCATATTGATGGACGTACCATGAGCACAACTCCGTACTTCAGCGGCCCAGTGGTCTGGATAGATTCTTCCTCCTCAGTGTTCCTGTACTCCCAGGCCACACCCTTTTCAATCGCCGCTCTGGATTCTGGGAGCTCGTGTTCATCATTGAGGAATAGATGACCCGTCTCCTGGTTTTTCATGGCTATGGCAGAGGACAGAAATAGAAATTTATAGAAAATAGGCTTATAGAAAATCAGGATCAGTAGAAAATCCTCATGCATCTTCTTTCATCTTACCCAGGATGTGAGGAGTCCCCTTGAACTCCTGGATCAGCAGGTGTCGGGCTCCTTTGGGGATCTCGAGGATCTTCAGGTAACCTGGCCATAAAAACAACAATCAGTCGGTAATGAACCGTCCATTAGAACGAGGATCAGTCAGTAAGAGAAAAATACAACAGGAAACATCTGGAAGGTGTTTCAGTTGGACAGAATGAACCGCCAGCTTGGTCCAGATCAGTCATTAATCTCCAGGTGAAACATAACAATGCTGAAGTACCAAAGCTGCAGTTCCTCTGGTGTCCAGCAGGGGCGCCACAGTGTGTCAGTCCCCATAGACTCCCATGTTAAATCAACATGTTTACAGCCTGATACAGAAACTGCTTCCCCCTTCATAACAGCTAAATGGGGGTAGGCTGTTTCTATAACTCACCTGTTTAAATAAAGCTTACATTATTAGGGGCGTGGCCTCTCTGACTGACAGGTGGATGGTGACACAGGCAGCTGTAGCTGCTAGCTGTCTGCTCGGCTTCACCTCAGCTGACCTGAGTCCCTGAACTGAACCTCTGGACTGTGTTTGTGCTGTTGGAGCAATTATCTGACCAATAATATGGCTGCTGTGGCTTCATTGGACTAACAGACCGTCCAAAAAGGCAGAGCTCCAGTTAAGGATGAATGACACATTCAGGTTCAAAAAGGGAACTTCACAAAGAAGTCTTGGACCAGTTCACCTGGTTTCCTGGTGCTGCGGGTGAAATTTCCCTTGACGATCTTACAGCTGGAGTTGTCTCCTCCACAGACTCCACATCGGTCCTCCTGCTTGTCTGAAGCTATCTGACCATCGCAGCCAACGTGCTGCAGGAGGAGACGAGGGATAAATCAGGACCACAGAAAAGATGAAGCAATTCTTCAGCCAGAGATGAACACACTGCAGGATGTGAGTCACACACAGAAACTGAGACACAATAAAGACCTCACACTCTCCTCGGACGCACACGCTGTAGGCGTCGTCATAGGAACACAGCGTCCCATCATGCACCATTCTGTTCATGGACGCCACAGCCGCCGTCTCCTTGGACTGACAGTACAGACGACAGCGCTCGTCAGCTGCAAACACACAGACCTGTCAGTGCTGGAGTTTCACTTGGGGGAATATTTAAGGTGGAATTCTAAAATCTGTTCCGATACTAAAGAGTTAAAGGAGGAGTGGGAGGGGACGCCAGCCTTCCTCCAACAGCAGATTCCTCACTGATGACTTTAACATGTGCACACACACACACACACACACACACACACACACACACACACACACATTAGAAATGCTGTTTGATAAATTTCCATCAGTGGAACTGGGGATACATGACAGGAAGGAAGCAAAATGTTGCCACTTCATTCTAATGTCCTCACTTTCCTAATATCTATGTGTGCTCACAGTTACACACAGCAGAGAGGAAACTTCCATCTTTGTGGTCAGACGCCAGCAGAGCTTCAGGTTGTGTCCGTGTCTCCCTGCAGTCAGGATGTGTGTGTGTATATCATGTGTCTAATGTCATATGTGTGTATGTAGGGTGTATTTTAATGTGTATTTACGGTCAGGATGTTGGTAAGGCAGCCAGTGGTGTTTCCGTCCTCCGTGCTCTAAAGATGGATTCCAGACTTTGCACTGATCCTCCCTGAAACACAAACACCAGGAACACACTCAGGACCACTGGGGGGGGGGGGGGGGGGGGGGGGGCAGGTAACAGAGGGAGGAGCACTCACCTGAAGTCCGTCAGTGGGGGACAGTCCTCTTGGCTGCACAGCTGGAACTCGTAGGTGTTCCCAAAGCAGGTGCGCCCCCCATTGGCTGGACTGAAGACAACGATAGGTTAGTCTTTCTGATTGGTGCATCTTACATGTGACATCACAGATGACCGACAGCTCACTCACACTGGGTCATCACAGCGTCGGGTCCGAAACCTGACCCCACCTCCACAGGTCCGGGAGCAGCTGCCGTACGGACTCCATGTCCCCCAGCCACCATCTTGTCTCAGAAGATTAGGGGTCAGCTTCATGCAGTAACCTCTGAAACAGTGCTGCAACAAGAAGTTAGCCTAGCTTAGCATGAAGACAGGAAATACAACAGCTGGAGGCAGGAAACTGTTCAGACTGAGAAAGCCACTCCTGTGAGAAGGTACATCAACCCTTGATTCATTAGAACCTCCGTCAGTGCAGTGATGTTTGCTGTGTGGCTTCATCAGTCTGTCACAGGACTGTGGAGGAGTTTGGTCCACTCTCCTTCAGCTCAGTGAGGTTTGCAGCATTCATTCCTGCACAGCTCTCTGAAGGCCCCCCCACAGCCTTCAGCAGGCTGAGGTCTGGACTCTGACTGGGCCGTTGCAGCAGCTTCATTCTTGCTGCTGTGCTTGGATCATCGTCCTGTTGGTGACCCAGTTTGGTCCCAGCTTCAGCTGTGGGACAGACGGCCTCACGTGTGCCTCTAGAATACTTTGGTCTACAGAGAAGTTCATGGTCCACTCAGTGACTGCAGGGAGCCCAAAACCTCTGCCCTTCTCCACCATGCTGACAGATGCTCTGAGGTGTTGGTGCTGAGTTTGGTTTCCTCCAAACGTGCTGCTGTGCATGATGGACAAACATCTGCCCTTTGGGCTCATCTGTCCAAAGGACACCATCTGAGAAGGCTTTGTTCAGATGCAGCTTTGCAAACCTAAGCTGTGCTGCCATGTTCTCTTTAGAGAGAAGAGACTTTCTCCTGCAACTGGTTCAGTCTGTTTCTAATTGTACTGTCATGACCTTTAACCTTTGATAACTGAGGCACTGGAAATAACCTTACCCTCCCCAGATTGATTGCCAGCACTGGCTGTGTCTCTTTCTCCCCAGCCCTTCCCTTTTCCCCTGCTTTGCTGCTTTAGAGCCTCTCTTCACACAGCTTTCAAACTGGAATTTATAATTATGGATCTGGTCAGCTGGTCTCTCAACGCCATTATTTTGATTACATTTTTACCATGAGGAGATTGGGGAAAGGAGAACCCTATTCCCTCTTATCCAATCGACATTCCTGGCTGGCTATGTCATGGATTCCTGTGGGGGTGGAAGATGACGTGCCTGGCTGGACTGTCAATGGAGGACACACACATTTGGCTTATTAACACTGGGATTTCTCCGAATTGGACCTGGAGATACCGAGCTGCTGATGAACATTTCAAGTCTTATCAGACCTGTTAGCTGAGCGGGGAGTTTGAGTCAGCCCACAGCAGTCCGACCCCCACTCGCCTCCACTGGCTTCTATCCCTGCTCCTTCCCACCTTAATGCTCCCACGCTATATGCTATATATGCTTACCATGCAGAAGTTTTTTCAACCTCATACGGTGCCCCCCCACTGGCCAAATTATGAGATGATTTTTTTCCTCACCTGTCCTATTGTTTTGCTTTGTTTCCCTCTTATCCCTCCAGCAAGGCCACAGAACCCTTATTTCCTGTTTGTCGATTGCTTGTCTTTGGATGGGTGTTCTGAAACGCTCATTATATGTTTGACATGTAACAACAATAATTTGGTTCTTAGACTGTATAACGCATCATAATGTCTTGAGTCACTTGGACACTTTACCTCCTCTGCCATCACTTTATCCATACAGTCCAGATACATCTTATTTATTACACTCACCCATATAATGCATACCGTGTATGCTGTGTACCTTACCGGCTACAAATGTATATAATATTTTGATATCTGTATATAGTGTTTTGATGTGTGTGTATATGTGTGTATATGTAAATGTGTGTATTGACATTGATATATATATATTTATGTATATAGTGCTTATGTATATGTGTATAGTTTTTTGCTATTTTATTTTATTCTATTCTATTTTAGTTTTAGTTTAGTTATTTGTTCTTACTCATCCTTTTCATTTTTTCTCTGTACTGAGCTGCTGTAATGCACAAATTTCCCCGTCGTGGGATCATTAAAGTTTTATCTTATCTTAATTGATTCTTGATTCTAAATTTATTTGCAGTACTTTGGTCAACTATTGTTGTGTTAAATGTGCTATATAAATAAACTTGACTTGACTTTCCTCATTAGCATTATGTTAACACACACCTGAATGGTCCAGACCTGCAAACTGCCAAAACATCTTCTTGATAGAGGTGCTCGCACTCACTGATGATCAGTCAATCAAGTTTGATTAGCATCACTTGGCTCCTTCGTACCTTCCTAATTTCTATAGAAGTAGTAAGAGTCGACTTATTTATTATAATAGCTGAAATTCATCCTCACCTTCCCAGCTCCACACTTGGTCCCGTCAAGGGGCGGGCCTTTCTTGGTCTTACAGAAGTACGGGTTGTTGTAGTCGCTGCACCACAGCTGTTTGCAGGGGTCAGTGTTCATGTACTGCACAGACACA